>NW_022589716.1:2402866-2545329 GCF_004348235.1 Phoca vitulina
TTTCTTTCTTTCTTTCTTTCTTTCTTTCTTTCTTTCTTTCTTTCTTTTCTTTCTTTTTTGAGTCTGACTCTTGATTTTGGCTCAGGAAGTCTACTTGAGATTCTCGCTCTGTCTTTCCCTCTGCCCCTCCCCCCCATATATTTTCTCTCTCTCTCTCAAATAAGTAAATAAATCTTTAAAAAAAAAATAAAATATGCTGTCATTTCCTACTGATGTGCGTTCTTTAACCATATTACATATGAATCCTTTGTTGGTTTAATGTGTGTTGTAAAAAAAAAATTTCCAATTTTGCGGCTTGTTTTCATTCTATTTCTGGTATCATTTTCTGAACAGAGTCTCTTAATGTTTTAAATAAACTTTTTATTTTGGAAAATTTTTAGACATACAGAAAAGTTGTAGAGGTACTGAATTGTAAAAAGGTACAGAGTATTTTTATATACTCTTCACCTAACTTGCCCTAATGTTAACATCTAATGTGGTTACAGGATATACATGTCAAAAGGAAAACGTTTACATTGGCACTTATTATTAACTAAATTGTAAACTTTATATATCACCAGCTTTTCCACTAATGTTCTCTTCCTAGTCCATGATCCAATCCAGGACCTTACACTGCTTTTAGTCATCTTATATCCTTGGTCTCTGCCTATCTGTGAATTTCTTAGTCTTTCCTTATTATTCATGACCTGGATACATTTAAAGAGTACTCATCAGGTATTTTGCAGAAAGTCCCTTGATTTGGGTTTATCTGATGTTTCCTCATTATTACTGGGGTTATGGGCTTTGGGGGGAAGATTGCAGAGATGGGGTTCCCTCATTGTCACTGGAGTTTCTTGATGCCCACATGATATCACTGGGGATGTTAACCTTGATCGTCTGAGTAAGATGCTGTCTGCCAAGTTTATCCACTGTCAAGTTATTCTTTTTCTCTTTCCCTACTCTGCTCTTTGTAAGCAAATCTCTAAGCCCAGCCCACCCTCAAGATGAGGAAATTATGCTCCATGTCCTGGAGCAGGAGTATCTAGGAAGCTCTTAATTCTAAATTCCTTTTTTTATTGCTGTAAAATACACATAACAAAATTTACCATTTTAACCATTTTAAAGTGTACAATTCAGTGGCATTTTTTACATTCACAATATTGTGCAACCACTAGTTCTATCTAGTAATAAAACACTTCCATCACCCCAAAAGGAAACCCGTCCCCATTGGCAGTCACTTCCCATCTCCTCTCCCTCAGTCCCTGGCAACCACCAATCTGCTTTTGGTGTCTATGGATTTAATTTAAAATTCTTCAACTTAACCTATCTTTTCCTTTGCAGTAAAGAAAATAAGACACTTTTATTTCCTCCTTACCAATTCTTGGACCTTTCATTTATTTTTCCTGCCTTGTGGTGCAGGTCAGTACCTTCAGTACCATCTCAGACACCATGGTAACTGACATCCTTGCCTTATCTGCCCATCTTAAACAGAACATTTCAATATTCACCACTAAATATATCTGCTGAGGTTTTTTTCTTAAGATTTTATTTATTTATTTATTTATTTATTTATTTATTTATTTATTTGAGAGACAGAGAGCAAGAGCCTGGGTGAGAGGGAGAGGGAGAGAGACTCTGAAACAGACTCAGCACTGAGCACAAAGCCCCAACCGGGAGATCACAACAGAGCCTAAACCAAGAGTCAGATGCCTAACCTACTGAGCCACCCAGGTGCTCCCCCACCCCCCACCGCCGCTGGAGGTTTTTAATGGAAAAATCAAGTTAAAGTGGTCCACTTCTCTTCCCAGTTTGCTAGGATTTTTTGCTTTTATCACACATGGGTGGTGAATTTTAGCAATTACATTTCCTGAATCAATTGGGATGCCTATATAACTTTTCTCGTTTAATCTGTTAATGTGAATTACATTCTCTCAATATGTTCGATATGCATTGGTCTCTCCTGTTCTGCCCTCTTTTACCCACATGTCATCTCCCTCTGTCAAAGTCTCTGATAAATTGATCATTCAGATCCAATTGATTTTTAAGCTCCACTATCCCATTTTGCCGCCACCAACAGCTCTGCTAATTCCAAAGCTATTTATTTGAGCTATCCCAACCCTCCATTTAATTATGCCATGCTGCCTCCATCTTTCTCTTGCACTCTTTTTTCTGCAGCTCCCTCTTTCTCTGGCTTCTCTTACTATGCATCTACACTCAAGTCTTCTGCAAACTCATACTCACCCTCTGTCTTTCCATCTCTCTTCTCTTGGCTTCTGATGTTTCATTCTCTTTACCATCCTATGAAATCCACAGAGAAGTCATTGAAAGACAAATAATGGGAGACAGTACACAGACTGGTGAGAAGTACAAGTCCTCCCCCCCTCCATGCACACACACGGGAAGAGACCCACACACACCAAAAACGAGCACATGCACACACACATGCACACACACACATCTCCCAACCAATGAGCTCCTAGCAATCCCCAGGGGCCCAACTTGCCCATCTCCTATGCCAAGAGCTTTAGATGAGAAAGTTCCCTCTCCACAGCACCTATTGAGTTCAGCTTTTTTTTTTTTTTAAGATTTTATTTATTTATTTGAGAGAGACACAACGAGAGAGGGAACACAAGCAGGGGGAGTGGGAGAGGGAGAAGCAGGCTTCCCGCTGAGCAAGGAGCTTGATGCGGGGCTCGATCCCAGGACCCTGGGATCATGACCTGAGCCAAAGGCAGACACGTAAGGACTGAGCCACCCAGGCGCCCCTGAGCTCAGCTTTTTAATGGGGAATGGGCAGAGCTTCTTCTAGAGCCCAAGCCAGGGCAACCGTGCTTGGTCTTCAAAGAAATTCCCAGTCCTTATTGGGTATATCTGATGTTTCTTGTACTGTACAAAGTTCCACAGAGGGGAAAGATATGAATCAGATGTCAGTCAATTTGTTCAGCAAGCATTTGTTGGCAATATCTGGATGCTGGGAATTACTCTTATCACCAGGTTCTACAGAGTGACATGGTTCCTAGCACAAAAGTTGGAAACAAACAAATAAGCATGCACAGAAGAAATCAAGGAAAATTATGAGGAAAGTAGGAAGGGTCCCATGATAGAGAAGAATGATGGAGGATGGGATAACTGCCTTGTGGAGGAGGGAACACATGAGCTGAGACCCAAAGGAGGTGAAGGACCAGGCAAAGGGAGAGACGGGGGAGAGGCATTCAAGACAGCAGAGCAGGTGCAAAGGCCCTGAGATAAGACCATGCCTGGTGTACTGGAGGAATATCAGGGAAGCTGGTGTGGCTGGAACAGAGTGAGAGAGAAGGGAGATGGGTAGGGGCTATGAGGGGCTTGGGGGTGTGGGTAAGGGTCTAAGACAGAAAGAGAGGCCCAACTTGCCCATCTCCTATGCCAAGAGTGAATGGGAGGGAGAGACTGGGCCTCCTCCCTTTGGGGAAGAATATAGGTCCAGCAGGACCTGAGGCTCCATGGGCATCTTATTGTCACTGAGGCCTCATTCTCACCCATGTCTCCCCCACCCGCGGACTCCTCACTGATGCCCCACCTGCACCGGTGGGGGGTGACCCCCCTGTGCCAAGAATGGTTTCAGCACACAGTAGGCACTCCATAAATGTGAATGAGCTAGTATGTCAGAGGGAGGGAGGGAGGGAGGGAGGAGGAGGAGGTGGGCAGGGGTATGGGGGTACAGACCATGTAGGGTCTCTCTCCTGGCCACAGGAAAGAGTGTGGGTTTTATTCAAAGGGCAATGGGAGCTGTGAAAGAGGGCTTTCAGCAGAGAAGGGACATGATCTGACTTACTCCGCCTTTTGGCTAAGATCAAGTGAAGAAACCCTGAGGAGGGGCGCCTGGGTGGTTCAGTCATTAAGCATCTGCCTTCAGCTCAGGTCATGATCCCAGGGTCCTGGGATCAAGCCCCGCATCAGGCTCCCTGCTCAGCGGGAGATCTGCTTCTCTTTCTCCCACTCCCCCTGCTTGTGTTCCCTCTCTCGCTGTGTCTCTCTCTGTCAAATAAATAAATAAAATCTTAAAAAAAAAAAAAGAATCCCTGGGGAGGTTGGTGGGGGGATGGGGTATCTGGATGACAGGCATTAAGGAGGACACGTGATGTGATGAGCACTGGGAGTTATATGCAACTGATGAATTACTGAACTCTGTATCTGAAACTAATGAGGTACTATATGTTGGCTAATTGAATTTAAATTAAAAAAAAAAAAAAGAATCCTTCTGAGACTGCCAAGGGAGCAGGAGTGTAGGTGATGGGAGGCCAGGGCAGCATCCCGGTGGTAGGTGACAGGGCCTATGGGAATGAAGGGATGGTTCAGGTTCATTCTGGAGTCTGAGCCTTAAGGACCAGCCAATGAACTGGACATGTGGGGGTAAGGGAAGAGAAATGACAAGAATGAGTCCAGATTTGGGGGTCTGGGAGGCTGAGTGATGGTGGAGCCAACCACCATACTAAGGAGAAGTGGCAGATCTCAGGGTGAGAAACAGATCTGTGCTTTGGACTTGCTAAGTTGGACATGCCTGCAAGGCACCCAATGGGAATGCCCAGTGCAGTTTGGATATTTGAGTCTGAAACTCAGGCGAGAGGTTGGGCTGGTGATACAAATGGATAGGATCAACATGAGATGGGGTATGGCCACTTGGGGCCAGAGTGTAGACATAGGGTGAAGAGCCACCTGGCTCCCAGGACCAAAACCAAGACTTCAAACCCAGGGGTCTACCTTTCACATGTTTGTCCATCCTCGACTGTAGTCCCTGTTAGCAGGGCAGCAAGCAATGGTAAGTGCAGGGAACATGGAATTCAGAGCCTTTGGGACAGCCATACATTCTCATCTTCTTCTCCCCACATTTCTGTTGTCGATGGCCTTGGGTACTGGGGTGGGGCGGGGAGTGGAGGAGTACTGAAGGAGATGAAGTAGATAGAAATAGGTGATCCTGCATGCAAGGTTCTCCTGAATGGAGAGGGAAAGAGTATTCACGTGGTTCCAGAAAGCCTACTGTGTGCTTGGCAATGTGCTGAATGCCTGATAAATGCTATTTCCCTTAATCCTTTGCAAAGTAAGGTGGGCAAAATAGTATGCTCATTTTATAGACAGGAAGACCAAGTTCCTGAGAGGTTGGAGGGATGTGAAGTGAAGTTGCACCAACTCTTAGAATAAGCCATTTCTTGGGGCACCTGGGTGGCTCAGTCATTAAGCGTCTGCCTTCGGCTCAGGTAATGATCCCAGGGTCCTGGGATCGAGTCCCTGCTCAGAGGGAAGCCGGCTTCTCCCTCCCCCTCTCCCCCTGCTTGTGTTCCCTCTCTCACTGTCTCTATCTCTGTCAAATAAATAAATAAAATCTTAAAAAAAAAAAAAAGAATAAGCCATTTCTTAAATACAGATGTTCATGTACTCATTCATTAAACGAACACAGCCGGGATCCATACCCACATGCATGTAATACCCAAAGTCTGGGGGCCCATCTGAAGTCTGGAAGGGGATGTGGGGCAGTAGAACCAAATTTCTAAGGGCAGGGCAGGGACAAAGGAAGGGAGAGGGATTAGGGGGAAGGAGGCTCTGATTGGGATGTTGGGAAAGGCTTTCTGGAAGGATGGAAGCTGGAGAGTGAGGACATCTCGCTAAGGACAGTGGGAATTGGAGGAAGGGCATTCCTGGCAGAGGACATGGTGATTACAAATGCTCTGAGGCTGTACCTCTTGCTGGACCTACTTGGGGCCCTCAGGCCAGTGATCGCAAAGAGAAATCAATGAGGGCAATCTTGGTGTATTACTTATAAAATAGGAATTAAAAAGGTAATTATTTCGTAGAGAACTAATGGGACGAGGGCAGTGCTGGCCCTTGGCAAGTTCCCAGGCCTGACCTGCAGGGCTCTAGTAAGGGACTAACTCAAAGAGGTGAGGAGTTGGATTGGCTTGAGAAGGCCGGACAATAAAAAGAGATGATTGGATCAAGAGATGAGACAGGTCCCGAGGAAGGGGGGCGGGGCTCCAGGCTCGGAGGCCGGGCTCAGCCCAAAGTCTCTAGAGTAACCAGCAGGTGGCAGCACTGGGCCAAAGGGCGATCCCAAGGCTGAGGGCCACTTGGAGGCAAGAACCCTCTCAAGGGGAGCCTGGCACTACGCAGAACTCTACAAATGCTCACTCTTTTAATCCTCTTAACCGATTTTACAGAGAGGGAAACAGAGCAAAAATGTGAGCCACGTGCCCAAGGTCACACAGCAGGTGAATGGCAGAGTTGGGATTCAAATCCAGGCAGCCCACTGAGGTCCTTAATCCCTATACTCCCAAATCCCCTAAAATGATAGTTTAAAACAAAACAAAGACTTCCTCTCAATAATTATTGGGCTCTTCCTGTATACCTTACATGCCATCCCCCCAAGTATGTACAATCATTTCCATTTTACAGATGAGGAAAACTGGAGCACAAAGAAATGACTCTAGAAGCCAAGGTGGTTCTATGTCCAATGTGAGAATGCCAAGAGTATGTGAGGCTCGTCCACCGTTGGCCCTGGGTCCAGCCCAGGGGAGGGATCAGGAGGAACCTAAAGCCTCTGCCCTCTCCAGCCTCCAGTCCCCTGCTGCCACCACTGTCCCCAAACAAGTCCCTCCCTGTGCCCCAGCCCAGGGCTGCACCCTCATTCATGCCACCCCTTCGAATCTTGCTTCCCCACTACAGATCGACTGGAGACCGGTGGACTGGTACCCAGACATGGCAGGGTGGAGGGTATGGGTGGCTAAGAACATTCGACAAGGGACCTTGATGCTGTCACTTTTGACAAGTGGGAAAACTGCAGATCAGAGATGCCCAGGTATTTGCCCAGGCTATACAGTCAGTATGAGGCACAGCTGAACTTGAACTCAGGGCTTCAGCCTCTCATGCTTCTAGAACTACCATTAAGGCACTGTCAGGTAGGGCTGTGTCAGCCCCTCATGCCCAGAGCTCCCAAGTACTCTGGGGTCCTATGAAAATGTTGAGACTCAGATATACGCACACTGATTCAGAATGCAAAAGGAGAACTGCAGGGGCGCCTGGGTGGCTCAGTTGGTTAAGCGACTGCCTTTGGCTCAGGTCACGATCCTGGAGTCCCGGGATCGAGTCCCGCATCGGGCTCCCTGCTCGGCGGGGAGTCTGCTTCTCCCTCTGACCTCCCCCCTCTCATGTGCTCTCTCTCATTCTCTCTCTCAAATAAATAAATAAAATCTTTAAAAAAAAAAAAAAAAAAGGAGAACTGCAAAGTCCAAATGAATCAATGTTTAATTATGTTCAGGAACAGGATGTCAACTTTACAGGGGTTAAAATCGATGCATCAGAAAACAGGTCTGGGGTTGGATGTGGTCTCCCTGGGAAGACCCCAGCTGGGTTACTGCCAGCTGTCTACTCAAGAGAGCTACCTGTGGCCAGTCGATTTCCAAAGAAAGATAATAAATTACAAGAATAGCTAGCCAGCTGAGAGTTTAGCACGGGCTGGGCTGGATCCTGCTTCATGCTTTAAATCATTTAATTTCCACAGAGACCCTACCGGGCGGAGGCTGTTATGATAGGGGTTCAAGTGATGGGGAAAGTGAGGTACAGGGCAGCCACACAACTGGGGAGGGACATAGTTGGGATTTGAACCTGGTCTGCACCCTTGATCCCTATGTCGTCCTCAACTTTGCGTTTCCGGTCTGGTCATTAGTGGAATGGGAGATGCGAATACAATGGTGACCGTTTGACTTGGTTCAGGTCTGGATGTAAGGACATGGCGCTGCCTGGGGTGGGAAGCCGGGTCAGGACCCATCTCTGTCCCCTCTGACCAGCTTCCAAGACTGCAAGCCATCCAGGCAGGTCACCTCCTGCTCAAGAAACATATGTCAAGCGGAATAATGAATGAATGAATCTGGTATTAAAAATTAGGGAGCCCTCGGCCCTCTTGAGAACACTGAGCTAGGAGCTCCTGAAGGCAGGACCGCTGCTGGCCTGGGACAGGGTCTGGCGCACAATGTACACTCCACACACCGTGTGTGGGAGGAAGGAAGGGACGCACGTCATTTCTGAAGATGACGTGCTTAATATTGGTTCGAAGCACCACTTCATGGTCCTCTGCAAAAACCAGGGATCTAAACGGGTCCAACGAGCGACCTCCCTCCCACTCGCTCTCAATCTAGGACCCGCCCTGAGGCGGAGTTCGGGAGGGGCCTGAGGGAGAGGAAGGGGCGGGAACTTGTATCCTGAGCTACCATTGGGTGTCCGCCACGCCGTCTCGTCCAATCCGTCTTGGGGGTGGAGTTTGGGCGGATCTGGTGCCGGTGCGAGCAGAGGGGAGGAAATCGCCATTTCTGGCGGCGTCTTTGCGTTAATAGGGTGGGATTGCGGGAGGGACTGAGGGTCCTCGCAGAGGACGGGATTATAAACAAACAAAATGCAGCCTCCTCCACTCACAACTCCCCTCCTCCCCGCGCCGCATCTTGATTTTTTTGCAGAATGAACTGATGGCAAGCTGGCCACCAGCTGGACCAGGCTGCTCCCGGCTAAGTGTTCACGAGCCCAGCCCCTAAAACTGAGGGCATCTGGATTCAAATCCTAGGTCTGCCACGTGCTGTGTGATCCTGGGCACGTCACTTACCCTGTCAAGTCCTGTTTCCTTACCTGTACAATAGAATGGGTAGTGACATGTGTTAATCTTATAAAATGCTTGGAACCAGCTCACGGTCGTTTTTTACAGTTCGTGTTCCATGTCCCCTCTGCTCCCACACTCTCCACGGGTCCCCATGGCCTTCAGACTAAAATCCACACATCTTCCTGTGACCCGGAGGCCCTATGTGGCCCAACTCCCACCAGCCTCCCTGGCCAAACCTTCTTGCATTTTCTAGTCACCCCACCCAGACACTGTGTGGTCTTGTAGTCTTCCAACACACCCAGTCTGTTCTGGCCTCAGGGCCTTTGCACATGCTGTTCTCCCCCACAAGAAGTGTCTTCCTCCTCCAGCTGCTCCTTGCACAGTCCCATACTTGCGCTCAACTCCTCCTTTCTCCCTCGGGTCCTGACTCAAGTGCTGCTTCCCCCAGGAAGTCCTCCTAGATCTCTCCAGATCTGGTTGGGACTTCCCTGTTCCATTCACAGCTCTCAAAGGTCTCAGATGCATGGACCTACACCCACAAGCAACACAAATCAGTCCTCCTCCATCACCACTACACCACCAGGCCCACAGGGAGGGGTTAGTTGTTTTTCCTCCCATATATCTCACCTGGGGAAACTGAAGCTCCACTGCTGGGAGGTGGCTTGGACCAGGCCCAAGCATCTCTTTGAGGCAGAATCATGTCATCTTGGCCTCATTTAACCCAAGCAATACATTCCAAAGCAAAAACATTCAGCACCTGCTGCTTCTGCTCTGGGGGAGCGAATTGGAGCCACACCCTCCTCCCAGGAGACCCCTGCTGGCCCCCTGAAGAGCACCCATGTTGCTCTCCTCCAGGGCATCTCTATGCTCTACCTCTCCTTGCCCCTCATCCATGACCTTTTGGGGAGTCTGCATTTGGTTCTGACACCCCCCAGCCTGGGGACTCCTTGGGAATAGGCTAGGGTGAGGTTGGCACAGAGGATTTGGCTGGAGGTGTTTGTCAAATTAATGAATACATCATCTGCCTGATGAGCTCCGGTGCACCCTAGCTCCAATGCCTCTTTTTCGAGGATACCTTCTCTGTCTCCCCAGACAAAGCCCTCACTCCTCTATTCCCAACTCTTCTGGCTCCCAGACCCACCTCCAGCCCAACCCTGACTCCCCAGGGCTGGGGGACATCCGTGGACAGCTCTTCCTCCTGCATACTGAGGTCTCCTTGGGAACCAGACTGGGACCTCTTAGGGGCACAGAAGAGTTGTCAGGAAGTGTTTCTGGAGGGGATGAATGAACAAATGAATGATGAATGAATATTGCAGGGCCTGGAGTCAGATGTCCTGGGTTCACATCCCGGCCAGGGTGCTGAACACTGAATCTGCCCCTTGACCTCTCCAAATCTCACTTGCCCATTTATTAAATGTGTTTACTCAGAGACTTTGTCCCAGATTGTTGCAAGGGTGAAATTAACTAACACATAGAGTGTACAGCCCCCGGGGGGCCTCAGGCTCCCTTCAGTCTCAGACTGGGAGTGATGTGCACCCAGGACCAGCAGTTTTGTTCCCCCTCCCCAGCACCCAGAACTAGTGTTCTCAACACACATGCTTAATGGATCAGATATACAGCGTTGGTGAGAGGGGTAGAGGACAGAGGGAAGAAAGGCAAAAATTAAAAAGTCTGAAATCAAAGTGTTGCTGAGGATGGTGGTAGCACAGCCTCCCTCCCAGACCACCTGGGAAAACAGTCAGGCCATCTCTTACCCCACCTCCCAGCCAGCCCCCCTAGGCATTTACTGGGGGGAGAATGAGGTATAGTCACCAAAAGACATGCACAAAAGAGGCTCAAAACAAGTTTATCCACTAGCGCCCCAAACAGGAACCAACCCAAACTCCCACCGACAGGTGAAATGGACAAACGGTGAAAAACTGGTACCCAGAGGTTTTAATAACAAGAATAGTAAGGACGATGATGATAAAATCCAGGTGTTTGCAAGGACGTGGAGGCATTGGAACCCTCATACATTGCTGACGGGAACGTGAAACGGTGCAGCCGCCGTGGGAAACGGGTCTGGCAGCTCTTCAGAAAACTAAACATAGAATTACCACGTGACCCAGTGATTCCACTCCTAGGCATATACACAAGGGAATGGAGAGCTGGTATTCCACAAAAACTTGGACATGAATGTTCACCACAGCAGCACTAGTCGCAATAGCAAAAAGGTACAAATCACCCAAATG
Organism: Phoca vitulina; assembly: GCF_004348235.1. Classification (NCBI taxonomy): domain Eukaryota; kingdom Metazoa; phylum Chordata; class Mammalia; order Carnivora; family Phocidae; genus Phoca; species Phoca vitulina. The sequence goes on from NW_022589716.1 coordinate 2,413,691, forward strand.
TCCACCGATGGATGAATGGATAAACCAGATGTCAGGAATAAAGGGGTCATATGTGGATACAACATGGATGCACCTTGAAAACAATATGCTGAGTGAAGGGAGCCAGATAGAAATGGCCACATAGCGTATGAAATGTACAGAACAGACAGATCTATAGAAAGCAGAGTATTGGTTGCCAGGGGCTGGGGGAGGGGGAATGGGGAGTGATGGCTAACGGGAATGGGGTCTCCTTTTCAGCGGATGCTAATGTTCTGGAGCTGGTATCAATGAAGGTTGCACGACATTGTGAACTAAATGTACTACGTGTCACTGAATTATATACTTTAAAATGGTTAAAATAAGTTATATGTTGGGGGTGCCTGAGTGCCTCAGTCGTTAAGCGTCTGCCTTCGGCTCAGGTCATGAACCCAGGGTTCTGGGATCGAGCCCCGCATCGGGCTCCCTGCTCCACGGGAAGCCTGCTTCTCCCTCTCCCACTCCCCCTGCTTGTGTTCCCTCTCTCGTTGTCTCTCTCTGTCAAATAAATAAATAAAATCTAAAAAAAATAAATAAGTTATATGTTGTATGTATTTTGCTGCAACATAAAAATGGTACCAGAGAATACTACCTAGCCACGAAAAGGAGCAACGCTTGCTCCTCACCATAAGAGAAGCGAGATCCAAGAGTGGACACCCTCTGTGATCCCATTTATGTGAAGTTCAGGACCAGGTAAAACTCACCTATAATGACAAAGGTCAGGGCAGTGGTTGCCTTGAGGGAGGGGAGCGTCAACTGGAAAGTCCAAGCAACTTCCAGGAGCTGGGCATGTCCTAGATCCTGACCAGAGGGTCATCGCCCTTGTCAATCTCCACTTTAGACATTTATGAACTTGCCCATGCCTTATGTTAAACCTCAAGAATGATGGGGCACCTGGGTGGCTCAGTCGTTAAGCGTCTGCCTTCGGCTCAGGTCATGATCCCAGGGTCCTGGGATCAAGTCCCACAACAGGCTCCCTGCTCTGCGGGAAGCCTGCTTCTCCCTCTCCCACTCCCCCTGCTTGTGTTCCTGCCCTCGCTATGTCTCTCTCTGTCAAATAAATAAATAAAATCTTAAAAAAAAAAAAACTCAAGAAGAATATTTAAAAAAAAAAAAAAAAGAACTGCCAGGGTAGGAAAACAAGAGTGTCCAGCAGTCTTGAGGGCTAAGGGCTCCATTTTCCCCACAAATGCTATCATCTGATCCCTCTAGGGATGGATGACCTTGAAACAGGCATGGAGCTGTTGGGTGTAGACAAAAGCAGGAGGGTAGTGACCTGACTCTGGTGCCTGGGACTTCAGAAATGATTCCCCCAGATGCTTCATCTCTGGGGGGATGCTCCCCACATTTCCCATACGGGGCTCATCAACCTGGATGACACTCCGGGACAGAAAAACCTCAGGACTCCAGAACACTGAGAACATCAGCCCCCAGAGTCCTTGGGGAGGACCTTTCCTCCCAAATCAGACACCCTGGTGGAGAACATCCTCACACTTCAGGGCCCTTTAAGACAAACTAGGATTAATAGCAACAATCATAACTCACAGCCTTGGGCAGGAGGAAGAGCATAGATTTCAGTCAGAAGGTCCCAGATTCAAGTCCTAACTCAATCAATAAGTACACATGAAGGAATAAATGAATGGTGGACAAATGGGCTTTTCACCCCCATTCCACAAGCCTTTATCATGCATTTCCGGGATACTCAGCCTTGTCTTGCAAAAGGTCAGGGCTTCAGAGAGGTCTCTGCCTGGCCCAACCTCCAACCGAGCTCCCAGCCTGACAGGTGAGCTAGAGCCTGACATAGACACTCCCACTCCTATTATTGCTCATAGCACTAATGGAAGAAATCACCGGCAGCCAGGACACAGGGGAGGGAGCTAAGAAGGAGGGACTGGGATAGAGGAAGAATGCCAGGGCCAAAAAGAGAGAGGAAGTGGAGTACTAGAACGTTAGACAGCACGTGGCCAGCGACTGTTCTACCCTGACCAGGGAGGAAGTTGGGCTGAACAACCCTAGATAATGAAGGGCAGCAGGAGGCCGATCATGTTTCTCAGGGCTTTTCATTTCTGTCTTGTATACCTCCAGAGATGGAGACCTCACTCCCAAGAGGGACAGCCGAGCCCTTCCTGAGCACAGGCAATTGTCAAAAAGTTTGATGCAACTTAATTTTTAAAATAGTGGCCACCATAGTTTGAAGGATTGAATGAGGGACGCCTGGGTGGCTCAGTTGGTTAAGCAGCTGCCTTCGGCTCAGTTCATGATCCCAGGGTCCTGGGATGGAGCCCCGCTTGGAGGTAGGGGGAGTCCCTGCTCAGTGGGGAGTCTGCTTCTCCCTCTCCCTCTGCTCCTCCCTCTGCTGGTGCGCAAGCGCACGCGAGCTCTCTCTCAAATAAATAAATAAAATCTTTTTTCTTAAAGATTTTATTTATTGGGCGCCTGGGTGGCTCAGTTGGTTCAGCGACTATCTTCGGCTCAGGTCATGATCCTGGAGTCCCGGGATCGAGTCCCGCATCAGGATCCCTGCTCGGCCGGGAGTCTGCTTCTCCCTCTGACCCTCCCCCCTCTCATGTGCTCTCTCTCTCTCTCTCATTCTCAAATAAATAAATAAATAAAATCTTTAAAAAAAAGATTTTATTTATTTATTTGACAGAGAGAGACATAGCGAGAGAGGGGAACACAAGCAGAGGGAGTGGGAGAGGGAGAAGCAGGCTCCCCATGGAGCAGGGAGCCCGATGTGGGGCTCGAAGTGGGGCTCGATCCCAGGACCCTGGGATCATGACCTGAGCCGCAGGCAGACGCTTAACGACTGAGCCACCCAGGCGCCCCATAAATAAAATCGTTTTAAAAAAGGGTTGAATGAGATTGTTTGGGGAAGGAGGGGTACCCATGTGAGACAGGCAGTCAGTGCCTGCCACAGGCTGGATCTAGAATCAGACTCACTTGGGTTCAGCTCTGTTCTACCACTTAAGGAGCTGATGACTTCATTTCTCCAAGCCTCTGTTTCTTCCCCTCTGAAATGACCATAATAACATTACCTACCTCACAGATTTATTCAATGAGTTAATGGAGTAAAATGTCTGGCACATAGGTGCAAGCGTGTTACCCTGCTCCAGGACCCAGAGTGCTCCAGAATGTACTTTCCTACCTTTAAAACTTTACACGTGCTCTAACGTCTGCTTCATATGCTCTTGCCCCACCACTCATACCTGGCAAACTCCTACACATCCCTTAAAGCCCTAGGTCTAAGATACCTTTCTCTTCTCTGTTCAAGCCCTGACCCAGGGAGCTAGAAGCATGTGGACCTGGTTCTGACTGGGCCTACTGTGATGTGATGAGTTCCCGGAGAGCACGTGGTAGGCATGCAGCCAAAGCTTGTTGAATGAATGGATAGATGGATGGATGGATGGATGGACGGACGGACGAGGGAATGATCTTTTGGGAGGGGGTGGCCAAAGTGGAGAGCCAAGAATCTGCCAACGACTTCGGTGCTCCCGTCCCCACCTCCCAAGACCAGAAAGGGCCGAAGGGGCAAGACAAGGGGCGAGGGGGCTTCCGGGCGGGGTCTTCACTTCTTCCGGTTCGGCCCCTTTAAGGGGCGGGGCCAGCGGGGTGGGCGCTCGGACCGTCAGTGCGGCGCGAAGATGGCGGCGGCGGCGGCGGCGGCAGCGGCGGCGGGCCCCGGGGCGCCCCAGGCGCCGAGCTCGTTGCTGCTCGTGGTGGGCGGCGAGTGCGGGTGCTCGGGGCTGCTTGCCTATGTGTTGGAGGAGCTCGAACGAGGTCGGGCCGGCCTGGGGGCGCGGGGTGCGGGAGGCGGGCGCGGCCGCGCGTCTCGGCCCGAGGGCCGGGGGGTGGGGCGGCCGGGTTGGGGGCGGGGAGAGGGTGGGGGGCGGCGGGATCCTGGGGCCAGGAGGCTCGGTCTTCCTCATCGTTAGGCGCACGGCTCGGGCTGAAGCCTTGGGTGCCCGCGGAGGAGGCGGCGCCCGGGCCTGGGTTGGGCTGCCCCGCCCCGACCGGGGTGCAGCTCAGGGACGGGACACGAGCCTGGGCTTTGGGACCCGCGTGATTGGGCAACACAGACGACGGCTCCGCTTCCCGCCTGCCGGGGGGAGGGTGGGGTCGCCTCGAATTCCCCGGTCTTAGCAGCCTAGACGTCCTGGAAGAAGGAGCAGGGGTGGGGAGGCTGGGCCTGGAGCCCCGGGGCCCACTTTCCGTTGCTCCACAGGGAGCTTGCTAATTGGGGTGTGGGCGGGCGCGGCCTGCCCAGGGGATTTGGCATCTGGGGAGGTGCGTCATAGGTGCACCTGCAAGGTTCACCTGCAGCCACTTGGCACGGTGGCCCGGCGGGTGTGGTGCACCCCACACCGTGTTTGGAGGTCATTCATTCCCCCCCTCCCCCCCATCAGATGGGCAGGGCCTGCGGTCTGGCGCCTGTAAAAATGGGAAGGCAGCGCACACTTCTATTCTTGTGCTTGGGAATGTCGTCGTCTGTGCCTGGTTCTCCTGGCCCCCTCCCCGCTGCCCCACGCGCAGGGATAGTGTGGGGACCACAGGCAGGTTCAGCTCTGCTCTCACAGGGCCAACAGTCTGGTAGGGGGATGGACCCAAAGTGGGCGAGGAGATGGGACAAGTTTTAAACTCACCTGCTGTCAGAAGTGCTCAGAAGGATGCAAAGGGCTGAGGACCTGAGGTTAGAGAGTCAGAGGGAAGGGCATCCTGAGAATGGGAGCCTCTGGCGCAAAGGCCAAGAGGTGGGAGCGTGTTTGGCCCTGGCTGGGTGGAGGAGCTGTGAGACCACTGGTGGGGGTGGGGGAGACGATGGAGGGGTCGAGATGACTGTTTAGGAGGTGGGAGCTTTCTTGTTGGTGTTGAGTCTTCTCTGTGAAATGCCGAGTTACGCTTTGGGTTCCTTGACGCGGATGCAGAGAGATCCAAGGGCACTTTGGGTGGTTCTGAGTCTCCAGGCTGTTGCACTGGGGGCAGGTTGAGGGGAGGGGCTGGGATTGCTCCTACTGCCAGATGCTAGTTACTGAACTATTCTGGGAACAGAGGAGCCCAGCTGATTCCCTGCCTCACTCCTCCTGCCCCCCTTCCCCCCACAGGCATCCGGTCTTGGGACATTGACCCTGGCATTTGCAGCCTTGATGAGCAGCTCAAGGTTTTCGTGTCCCGGCACTCCGCCACCTTCTCCAGCATCGTGAAAGGTGAGACTGGAGACCCTGCATGCCTCAGCTGTTCCCCTTCCACTCATTCATTGGGCAAGTGTTCTCTGAGTGCCCGCTACATGCCAGGCATGGGGGGTCAGGTATCGCTGTAAACAGCAGTAATCATATAGCTGCGATCTACAGTGTGTGGAGCAGGGGCGGGCCCTGACCCGGTGCTAACTCCCTTGGTCATCAACTCTACACGAGACAGGAACTCGTGTTTTTGTTCCCATTTTGCAGATGAGGCAGCTGAGGGGTGGGGGACAGGGCGACCTCCAAGAGTGGGTTCTTTGGATGAGAGGCATCTGGGACTGGTGTGTCAAGTGGAGGGAAGGGCCCAGGCAAAGTGAGAAGATATTTGGAAAGTGAGGGGCTGCTGAGTGGGCCTGAAGGGTGGAGTGTGGGCCCTGTGTGGCAGGGACTGTGCCTGGCTCGTGGCTGTGAGCCCCGTACAGGGCTGGGTGCACAGTAGGTGCTCAGTAGATGGGGAGCTGGGAAAGGAGCAAGATCAAGGAAGGGTTCGGGATGCCTGGGTGACCCACCGCACAGAACAGCTGCTGGGCGGGTTCCAGGTGTCACCCGCAGCCCCTCTTGCCTCAGCCAGCCTGTTGAGTCAGCCCTGGGCTGCTGCAGGAGGGGAAGGAAGTGTCCTTTGCCTCATTGTCCTAGCCGTTCCTGGTGGCTTCCTGACCCCTCACAGGATTGAGGGGGCAGGGGCTGGAAATCCCGTCTGCTCTGTGTGACGGTAGCAGCTACTTCCTCTCTGTATGCCTTAGTTTCCCCACCGGAATGAGGCCATATCCGTACATGATAATAAGCATGTGATAAACTGATAAAAGGTTGATGAGTGCCAAAAGGTCCCCAGCCTCAGGCCTGGGGCTTCATTTTTGAAACATCTGGGCTCTGGGGGGCAGACCAGGGTTCAGATTCCAGAATCACCCCCACTCCCTTCTTTGTGGCCCAGGAGGCCTCCCTGCCCCCATGCTCCCCTCATTCTGGCCTCACCTACCCCTTCCTGATCCTCATACAGTCCTGCCTCAGAGTCCTTTCCCATGTCTGACCTCTTCTTGGTGTACCTTGTTGGTCCTCTCTGGGCTCAGGCTTCTTGCCTATAAAATGGGGGTGACAGTGGCATCCGCCGTAGGGCTGACTGCTGTGAATTGGGGCCTGTGAGCCGTGGAGGCCTGTTGTCACTGCTCTTTCCAGTGTGAGGCCTGCCAAGGCAGGTTTCCTGTTCTTGCCTCATCCTGACCTGCAGCTCCACCATGTGCCTGTTGATCCTCAGATAACCCCTGGCTGGGGTTCCCGGGAAGCAGAGTCCTGGAGGGGCTTGTGGCTGCCTGGAGTCACATAGGGAGGCAGGGTTCGACACTGGGACAGCCCGGCCCCATGCACATGGCCCAGCCCCAAACTCACTGCACCTGATTCCCCTACAGGCCAGCGGAGCCTTCACCACCGCGGAGACACCCTGGAGACCCTGGTCCTCCTGAACCCATCAGACAAGTCCCTATGTGACGAGGTAGGGAATAGTCCTCTCCTGGAGGGAGCAGGCTGCTGGGACCGGCGCCCTCCCAAGCCTTGCCTTCCTGCATCCCTGGCTTTGTGGTGTTTGAAATCCTCTTGACACTCACTAGCATCGCCCCCTCCTTCAGGAGGCCTCCCCAGATGGCCTTGGCTGCAGCTTATTCCCTCCTCAGGGGTGATGGTGGGAGCGGGTAAAGTCTGGAAAGACTGGAGTTTGGGAGGAAGGAATGGAGCAGGGAATGTCTGGAGGCAGGAAGGTGGGACTTGACTGGTGTTTGCGTCTTGTGCCTCCCTCCTGACTGGGCCCCAGGAGCTGTCTGAATTGACTTTTTTTTTTTTTTTTTAAGATTTTATTTATTCATTTGAGACACAGAGATACAGAGAGAGAGGGAGAGCATGAGCAGTGGGGGGAGACAGAGGGAGAGGGAGAAGCAGGCTCCCCGCTGAGCCAGGAGCCTGACGTGGGGCTTGATCCCAGGACCCTGGAATCATGACCTGAGCCTAAGGCAGACGCTTAACCATCTGAGCCACCCAGGCGCCCCTGAATTGACTTCTTAATACTTGTAGCTTGTGGACATCTGTGTTTTTCTCGCAGTTATCCATGGGAAAGATGAACAAGATAGGGTCCCAGGACACCCCTCTAGAGACCTTTGTACAGGTTGATTCCTCTGATCAAAACTGCTCCATTTTGTTTCCTCGGGGAGCTCTGAAGGTGATAGAGCCAGACACAGATACTCTCCTCCCCATGGCATTGAGGTTGGGCCAGAGAGACAAGTGGGCTGGAGGGAGTCCAGAAAAGTGAGCTTCTAGGAAGAGGAGGCACTGGAGCCTGGCTTTAGGTTGAGCAGCAGGAGTTTGTCTGGGGTGGGGTGCAGGGCTCAGGGCCCAGAGGGTATCTTTCCAGCCTCCTGTTGAGTAGTGGGCTGGGGACAGGGGTGGGGTGGTTATATGTAGATTTGGGGTTGGAGGCCATTCCAAGGGGGGGGTGCAGGCTTTGTCACTGCACAGAGTAGGGGCTTTAACCGTCTCCCCTTCCCCAGCTCCGGAATCTTCTGCTTGACCCTGCCCCTCACAAGCTGCTGGTGCTGGCTGGGCCCTGCTTGGAAGAGACAGGGGAGCTGCTACTCCAGACAGGGGGCTTCTCGCCCCGCCACTTCCTCCAGGTCCTAGGGGACAGAGAGGTAAGTCCCCTCCTCTTCATCCTGCTTCCCCTGGCTCTGAATCTTGGCTTGTCCGCATCAGGCTGTGTGGCCCTAGTGACCTGCCCCCCACCACGTCCCATCGCCTCTTCTGTGGAACGGTCCCTTTTGTTGTTGGGGCTCAGTTCCCTTGCCCACTGCAGTGTGTGGTTTGAGTCTAGGCCTGTAGATCAGCAGACCTCCCAGAGACTTCAAGTGGCACCCCAGGTTCTAGGTCCCAGCGGGGTAGGGTCCTTTCTAGAGTCCTTAGTCTGGGTGGGGCAAATGAGCAAAACTCTGGTAAACCACCTTTTCACATTTATGAGAGTGATGGAGTGATGGGTGAGACAAGAACCAGATGCAGAGGTAGGGGACGTGGAAGGTCTTCTCTGGAGGGAGCTGTGCTGTAGGAAGAGAACAGCAAGTGCAAAGGCCCTGGGGCAGGGAGAGTAAGAGAAAGGGTGGGGGAGGGAAGCAGGTGGTGAGGCAGGACCGTATGTCTCTGTGGACCATGGGGAGGGCTGGGTTTTGTCCTAAGGGTGCCGGGGCGTGGGCAAGGGATTCTCCCAGGCCCTGGAGGCTTCTAACCATTACCCCCTTCTGCAGATCCGGGATCTCCTGGCATCCACACCCCCACCTGCAGACCTGCCCAAGCTCACCATCACCTGCCCGACCTTCGGCGACTGGGCCCAGCTGGCGCCTGAAGTGCTCGGCCTCCACAGCGCGCTCCGGCTGCAGTGGAACCCGCCCGTGCAGCTGCCGGCGTCCGAGGGCCTGCGCGAGTTCCTGGAGTATGTGGCCGAGTCGCTGGAGCCGCCGTCTCCCTTTGAGCTGCTCGAGCCGCCGGCGTCCGTGGGCTTCCTCAGGCTCGCCCGGCCCTGCTGCTACATCTTCCCCGGCGGCCTCGGCGACGCCGCCTTCTTCGCCGTCAATGGTTTCACCGTGCTGGTCAATGGTGGTTCCAACCCCAAGTCGAGCTTTTGGAAGCTGGTGCGGCACCTGGACCGGGTGGACGCCGTGCTGGTGACCCACGCGGGCGCCGACAGCCTCCCGGGCCTCAACAGTCTACTGCGGCGCAAGCTGGCAGAGCGCGAGGAGGCGGCGGCCGGCGGGGGGTCTGGGGACGACCGGCTTCGCAGGCTCATCTCCCCCAACCTGGGGGTCGTGTTCCTCAATGCCCGTGTTGCCGCCTCGCGTCTGGTGAGCGGCGAGGACGAGGCGGAGCTGGCCCTGAGCCTCCTGGCCCGGCTGGGCATCACACCGCTGACTCTGAACCGCGGGCCACTCCCGGCCGAGCCCACCGTGCTCTTCCAGAAGATGGGCGTGGGCCGGCTGGACATGTATGTGCTGCACCCGCCCACGGCCGGGGCCGACCGCCCGCTGGCCTCCGTGTGCGCCCTGCTGGTGTGGCACCCCGCGGGCCCCACGGAGAAGGTGGTGCGCGTGCTCTTCCCTGGCTGCACCCCGCCCGCCCGCCTCCTGGACGGCCTGGTCCGCCTACAGCACTTGGGCTTCTTGCGGGAGCCCGTGGTGACCCCCCAGGACTTGGTGGGGCCTCGACGAGCCGAGAGCAAGGAAAGCGTGGGCTCCCGGGACAGCTTAAGAAGAGAAGGCCGGACAACAGCACCCAGCAGGCCGGCCCAGGAGCGCCCCGGGGTGGCCCGGAAGGACCCGCCTCGGGTTGAGGCCCCCCGCAGGGCTGAGAAAGAAGCCAGGGTCCCCCGGGAGGTGAAGAAGGACCCCAAGCCAAGCATCCCTCGGACCCAGCCCCGGGAGGTACGCCGGGCGGCGTCTGCTTCAGTGAGTGTGAAGAAAGCGGGTGCCCCGGCCGCCCCCAGGCCCCGCAGAGCACCCAATACCCCCCGGCCAGGGGTCCCGCCGGCGGAGAATGGGCCCCGCAGCCCCCCTACCTTCCGGTGTGGAGAGGCCAGCCCCTCAGCAGAGACCTGTAGTTCCCCAGCCCCCCAGCTGGTGGCCACACCCAGCCAGGAGAGCAGCCTGGAGCTGGGGCTGAGCCCGGCCGGTGAGGACAGCAGCGCCTTGGAGGAGAAGGCGCTGGAACTGCTTTTGGATGCCAGCACCCCTCGGCCACGCACACCCTCGCCTACTGGAGCCCAGCAGGGCCCGGCTGAGGACAGTGGGCGGCTGTCGCTGAGCCCGCTGCGCGGCGGGGAGGCTGGGCCAGATGCCTCCCCCACAGTGACCACGCCCTCGCTGCCCGCTGAGGTGGGCTCCCCGCACTCCACGGAGGTAGACGAGTCCCTGTCCGTCTCCTTCGAGCAGGTGCTGCCGCCGCCACCTGCCGCCACAGGCGAGGCGGGGCTGAGCCTCCCGCTTCGTGGCCCCCGGGTCCGGCGCTCGGCCTCCCCGCACGATGTGGACCTCTGCCTGGTGTCACCCTGCGAGTTCGAGCACCGAAAGGCTGTGCCCATGGCCCCGGCGCCTGCATCCCCCGGCAGCTCCGATAGCAGTGCTCGGTCCCAGGAGCGGGCCGGCGCTCCACGGGCTGAGGAGACGCCACCCACGTCCGTCAGCGAGTCCCTGCCCACCCTGTCTGACTCAGACCCCCTGCCTGCCGCCCCCGGCCCTGCGGACTCAGACGAGGACATGGAGGGCTTTGGGGTCCCTCGCCGCGACCCCCTGCCCGAGGCCCTCAAGTTCCCCCCACCGCTGCCCACCCCACCCAGCATCTGCATGGTGGACCCCGAGATGCTGCCCCCTGAGCAGGCCCGGCTGACAGAGGGCCTCAGCCGTACCCGGAGGTCCCTGGCTCGCCCAAACCCCAGCACAGCCGCCTCCAAAGCCACTCCGGCGACCACTGCCAAAACCAGGGGACTGGCTGGAGGAGACCGGGCCAGTCGGCCGCTCAGCACCCGGAGTGAGCCCGGTGACAAGGGAGGTCGGGTGCCCCTGTCCAGAAAGTCCTCAGTCCCCAAGACGACCGCTCGGGGCCCCTCTGGTAAGTACCCAGGAGCTGGAGTCCTGCGGTGGGTTACTGGCCCAAGTCTTTGTTCCCTACTTGCTGTGTGGCCTCAGCCACACCTGCCACCCTCTCTGGGCCTCAGTTTCTCATATAAAATGGAAGTTCTGGTTCACCATTCAGGCACTTGTAATTCCGAGGCATTCAAGCAGTGCTGTCGGGGGAAACGTAAAGTGAGCATATCTGTTCTCCTGAGCTTGCTGTGGTCACAGTGTGTAAGAAGAAACAGGTGAAATTAATTTTATTTTATTTATTTATTTTTAAAGATTTTATTTATTTATATGACAGAGAGAGACACAGTGAGAGAGGGAACACAAGCAGGGGGAGTGGGAGAGGGAGAAGCAGGCCTCCCACGGAGCAGGGAGCCCGATGCAGGGCTCGATCCCAGGACCCTGGGATCATGACCTGAGCCGAAGGCAGACGCTCAATGACTGAGCCACCCAGGCGCCACGGTGAAATTAATTTTAATAGTATATTTAACCCCTTTGTGCGGAGGTTTCCAAGCCCACCACCACCAGGTTGGATGCTGGGCTGGGAGGACTAGGTATACTGTCCTCCTTGTGGCTGAACTGTATTAGAGCAAAAACATGGAACAGAATCAGCGAGGGCAAGAGGCTTGGGGTGCGGGGGGGCGGGGCGGGGAGTCCCTAGAGGGAATCCAGGCACAGGCTTCTAGAGCTGCCTCCCAGCGTAGTCACACCATGTGCCTTAATGCCAGAGCGGCGAACCGCGATGACCCATGGGAGGTGGTGCCTCCCAGGGAGGCTCATTAGAGACTGGAGTGCCAGGGTTTCTAGTGGGGGCTGGGCACGTTGGCCCCCTCTGCCTGACATGCACCCAAATTCCGGGATTCTCAGAGAGGGGGAAGCAGGGCTTCAGCAGGAGCCGCAGCACTGCAGGACCTGGGGGGGGGGGGGCGGGGGGCAGCGAGCCACCCTTGCGCAGGCAGTGGGGACCTTTCTGAGATCTAAGTCCCCCAGACTCCAGCCAGGGGCCACCCTGTAAGCCGACTCTCAGGCTAGCAGTCTCGGGTATGCCGTGGTAACTTTTCTCCCGGTTTCCCTTAGTTGTGATGAAATGTACACGACATGACGTCACCGTAGCCGTTCCTAAGCACGCAGTTCAGCATTAAGCACACTCGTGTTGTGCAACCATCACCGCCGGATCCCTGTCCAGGGTTCCTTTTATCTTGCAAAACTGAAACTTTGTCCCCATTAAACACTAACTCCCATTCCTCCTCTCCCAGTCCCTAGCACCCACCATTCCACTCTCTGTTTCTAGGACCCTGATGATGCTAGGGCCCTGTGTAAGTAAAATCCTACTGTATTTGTGTTATTTCACTTAGTAGAATGTCTCCATGGTTCATCCATGCTGTAGCCCAGGTCATAATTTTCTCCCCCCCCACTTTTTTTTTAAGAATTTCCTTCCTTTTTAAGGTTGAATAATACTCCGTTATGTGGATGCACCGTATTTTGCTTATCCATTCACCCGTTGATGGACACTTGAGTTGTTTCCACCTTTTGACTACTGTTGAATCACGTTGCTGTGAACACGGTTTGACAAATATCTTTTGGAGATCTTGCTTTCAACTCTTTTGGGTATATTCCCAGAAGAAGGATTGCTGGATCAGATGGTAATTCTATTTTTGATTTTTTTTCGAGGAACTGCCATACTGTTCCACAGCGGCTGCACCCTGTCCTCCCACCAACAGTGCAAAAAGGTTCCAATTTCTCCACATCCTCGCCAACACTGTTATCTGATTTTTTTTTTTTGATAGTGGCCACGTGATGGGTGTGAGGTGGTATCTCATGGTGGTTTTGATTTGCATTTCCCTAATTAGTGAGCATCTTTTCATGTACTGTTGGCTATTTATATATCTTTTTTTTTTTTTTTTTAAGATTTTATTTGTGAGAGAATGAGAGACTGAGAGCATGAGAGGGAGGAGGGTCAGAGGGAGAAGCAGACTCCCCGCTGAGCAGGGAGCCCGATGTGGGACTCGATCCCGGGACTCCAGGATCATGACCCGAGCCGAAGGCAGTCGCTTAACCAACTGAGCCACCCAGGCGCCCCTGTTTATATATCTTTTTTGGAGAAATGTCTATTCAGGTCTTTGCCCCTTTTTGAATCCGGTTGTCTTTTTGTTGTTGGGTTATGAGAGTTCTGTATATATTCCAGATAGTAATCCTTTATCAGATACATGATTTGCGAATATTTTCTCTCATTCTGTGTGTTGCCTTTTTATTTTGTTGATAGTGTTCTTTGCACAAAAGTTTGTAATTTTCACAAAGTCCTGTTTGCCTTTTTTTTTTTTTTCCTGTGCTTTTGGTGTCCTATCCAAAAAATCATTGCCAGATCCAATGTCGTGAAGCTTTTGTTTTGTTCTAAGAGTTTTTGTTTTTTTGTTTTTTTTAGATTTTTATTTATTTATTTGAGAGAGAGAGAATGAGAGACAGAGAGCATGAGAGGGGGGAGGGTCAGAGGGAGAAGCAGACTCCCTGCTGAGCAGGGAGCCCGATGCGGGACTCGATCCCGGGACTCCAGGATCATGACCTGAGCTGAAGGCAGTCGCTTAACCAACTGAGCCACCCAGGTGCCCTGTTCTAAGAGTTTTATGGTTTTAGCTCTTATATTTTGCTCCTTGATGAATTGAGTTAATTTTTGCCTGTGGTGCTAAATAAGGGCTCAACTTCATTCTTTTGCATGTGGACATCCAGTTTTCCTAGCATCAGTCTTGGCATCCTTGCCAAACAACATTTTACCACATATGTGAGTGTTTTATTTCTGGGCTCTCTATTCCCTTGGCCTGTTACATATCTATCTTTATGTCAGTACCACTCTGTCCTGATTAGTATCCCTTTGTCGTGAGTTTACAAATCAGGAAGCGTGAGGCCTCCCAACTTTGTTCTTCAGTATTGTCTTGCCTTCCGGAATCCTTTGAGATTCCATATGAATTTTAGGATAGATTCTTCTCTTTCTGCAAAAAGCCATCCCTGGCACTTTGACCGTGACAGCATTGAATCTCTAGGTCGTTTCAGGTAGTGCCAACAGCTCAGTGGATATTTAGTCCTCCAGTCCACAAATATGGGATGTCTTTCTGTGAATTTCTGTGTCTTTTTTCATTTATTTAAGAAGTGTTTTGTAGTTCTCATGTGTTTTATTTTCTTGGTTAAGTTAATTTCTAAGTTATTTGTTTTGATGCTATTGTAAATGGAATTGTTTTCTAATTTCCTTTTCAAGTTGTTCACTATTAGCATACAGGAGCATAACTGATTTGTGTGTGTTTATTTTGTATCCAGCTACTTTGCTGGATTTGTTTATTCTAGCAGATGGTGTGTGTGTATGTGCACGTGCGTGTTACTTGAGTTTTCTACACTAAGAGCATATCCTCTGTGATCAGAGATAACTTTTAATTTTTTCTTTTCCAATCCAGTGCCTTTTCGTTTTCTTGCCTGATTGCCCTGGCTAGCACTTCCAGTACTGTGTTGACTAGAAGTGGCAAAAGCCAACATTTCTTGCCCTGTCCCTGCTCTTAGGAAAAAAGCTTATAGTCTTTCACCATCAAGTGCGATGTGAGCTGTGGGTTTCTCATGTATGGCTTGTATTACGTTGAGGCAGTTTCTTGCTACTCCTAATTTGTTGAGGGTTTTGGGGTTTTTTTGTAAGATTTTATTTATTATTTATTTGACAGAGAGAGAGAGAGAGCGAGAACAGGAACACAAGCAGGGGGAGTGGAAGAGGGAGAAGCAGGCCTCCCGCTGAGCAGGGAGCCCGATGTGGGGCTCAATCCCAAGACCCTGGGATCATGACCTGAGCCAAAGGCAGATGCTTAACCGACTGAGCTACACAGGCGCCCGGAGGGGTTTTTTTTTTTTTTTAATCTTTTTATTTAGAGGGTTTTTATCATGAAAGAGTGTTGAATTTTGTCTAATGCCTTTTCTGTAACAATTGAAATGATTATGTTTTTTTTATCCTTCATTCTGTTAATGTGTATTGTGTTGATTTTTCTCTTTTTTTAAGATTTTATTTTTAGGGACGCCTGGGTGGCTCAGTCGGTTAAGCGTCTGCCTTCGGCTCAGGTCGTGATCCCAGGGTCCTGGGATCGAGTCCCGCATCGGGCTCCCTGCTCCGCGGGGAGCCTGCTTCTCCCTCTGCCTCTGTCTCTCTCTCTCTCTCTGTCTCTCATGAATAAATAAATAAAATCTTTAAAAAAAAAAAAAAAAAAAAAAAGATTTTATTTTTAAGGGGTGCCTGGGTGGTTCAGTCAGTTAAGCATCTGCCTTTGGCTCAGGTCATGATCCCAGAGTCCTGGGATCAAGCCCTGCATTGGGCTCCCTGCTTAGCAAGGAGCCTGCTTCTCCCTCTCCCTCTACTGCTCCCCCACTGCTGTGCTCTCTCACTCTTACCCTCTCTCAAATAAATAAATAAGTAAAATCTTTAAAAAAAAAAAAAAAGATTTTATTTTTAAGTAATCTGTACACCCAATGTGGGCCTATATTGATTTTTTTTTTTTTTTTGTATGTTGAACCATACATCCCAGGGATAAATCCCACTTGATCATAGTGTCTGATCCTTTTCCTATGCTGCTGAATTTGGCTTGCTAATATTTGTTGAAGATTTTTGCATCAAGGTTCATAAGGGATATTGGTTTGTAGTTTTCTTCTTAGTGTCTTTGTCTGACCTTGGCATCAGGGCAACACTGGCCTCAGAATGAGTTAGGATGTGTTCCCTGCTCTTCAGTGTTTTTGGAAAAGTTTGAGAAGGATCAATGTTAGTTCTTCTTTAAATGTTTGGTGGAGGGGCGCCTGGGTGGCTCAGTCGTTAAGCGTCTGCCTTCGGCTCAGGTCATGATCCCGGGGTCCTGGGATCGAGCCCCGCGTCGGGCTCCCTGCTCAGCGGGAGGCCTGCTTCTCCCTCTCCCACTCCCCCTGCTTGTGTTCCCTCTCTCGCCGTGTTCCTCTGTCAGATAAATAAATAAAATCTTTAAAATAAATAAATAAAATAAATGTTTGGTGGAAACTTAGTGAAGCTGGGGAGGGTTTTAATTACTGATTCAGTCTCCTTACTAACAATGAATCTGTGCAGCTTTTCTGTTTCTTTGTGATTTGGTCTTGGTAGATTTTGTGTTTCTAGGAATCTGTGTATTTTTTCTAGGTCATCTAGTTTGTTGGTCGTACAGCTGTTCACAGTACTCTCATAGTGCTTTCTATGTCTGTAGAGTCGGTAGTAGTGTCCCCACTCTTACTTCTGAGCTTAGTAATTTGAGTCTTCTCTTTTTTTTCTCAGTCTAGCTAAAGGGCTGTCAAGTTTGTTAATCTCTTTGAAGAACCAACGTGAGGTTTTATTGATTATCTTTTGTGTTTTTCTAGTCTCAATTTTTAAAACCTCTGCTCTTTATTATTTCCTTTTTTCTGCTAGCTTTGGATTTCCTTTTGTTCTTTTTCTAGCTCCTTGGGTTGAAGGGTTGTCACGTTGAGATGTTCTTTTTTTAATATAAAATATTTATAGTTATAAACTTTCCCTTTATCTCTGCTTTCTCTCAAAGAGATTCTTTGTCTTTCAGCAGTCGGATTATAATGGGTCTCACTGTGGATCTCTTTGAGGTCATCCCACTTGGAATTTGTTGAGCTTTTTGGACGTTCATACTAACACCTTTCATCAAATATGGAAAGTTTGGGGCCATTGTTTCTTCAAATAGTCATTCTGCCCTTTTCTCTCCTGGGACTCCGTGTGTGTGTTGGTCCTTTTGTCCTACAAGTCCCTTAAGCCGCTGTTCACTTTCTTCAGTCATCTCTCCGTGTTCCTCAGACTTGATAATTGCCATCATCCTATCATCAGAAATCGCTGTTCAGATCATGAATTCCTCTGGTGAATTTTCATTTCAGTTATTGTACTTTTCAGGTGCAGAATTTCTTTTGGGTTTATTTCTATGTTTTCTACATCCTTAGTGACATTTCTGTTTTGTTCATGCAGCGTTCTCTTGCACGTCTGTCTTTCTGTGAGCATCTTTAAGACCGTTGTCTTACAGTTTTTGTCCAGTAAGCCCACCGTCAGGCCTTTCTGGTTTCTGTTGATTTTTTTTTTCTTTTTTTCCTTTGAATAAGCTGTACTTTTCCTGTTTCTTTGTATGCCTTGTGATTTTTGCTATTGTTGAAAATTGGACATTCGAATTTAATAATGTATTAACTCTGGAGATCCAAATCTCCCCCTTCCCCAGGGGAGGTTTGTGTGGCTTCTCTGGTTAATTGCTGCTTCTGTGCTGGGGGTCAGTCTGAGGTAGAAACTGAGGGTCGGGCGCCTGGGTGGCTCAGTTGGTTAAGCAACTGCCTTCGGCTCAGGTCATGATCCTGGGGTCCTGGGATCGAGCCCTGCGTTGGGCTCTCTGTTCAGCGGGGAGCCTGCTTCTCCCTCTGCCTCTGCCTGCTGCCCCCTCTATTCATGCTTGTGCTCTCGCTCTCTCTGAAATAAATATATAAATCTTTAAAAAAAAAAAAAGTCTTGGATGCCTCGCCTGTGTTTTGCAACCCCTGCTCGTCTCAGCTCGTACCTGCCACGTTGCAGTGGTTGGTGACACCGTGTAGGGCAGTGCAGGCCTACAAGTACCAGGGGGCTGGTGGGAGAGCATCGATGATGGTTAGCAGTGATCATAACTTGAGCTCGTTCCCTGAGTGCTTGCTCACTTGTTCTAGGCGCCTGGGTGGCCCTGACCGTGGCTCTGGCTTCTCTCGCCCATGGCCTGTCGTTGGTTCCTAGCCTCAGTGCCCACCTGAGCTGCCACTTCTTATCCTTCTTGGGCACATTCCAAGGGAGGCACCTGATGGGCCCCTGTGAGCTTTGGCAGGTGCTACCCAGGCCTGTGGGGCGGGGCTGGCACCCGGAGGCTGGGAGTCATCCGAGGCCCTTTCTGCCAGGGCATTTGGCCACTTGGGGTCTCCTTCTCCTACTGCCTCGGACAGACTGCCCCTCTGTGCTGGTGTCAGCAAACTCTGCCTCCGAAGAGCCAGAAGATAAACGTTTTCAGCTTTGCAGGCCCGATGGCCTCTGTCCCAAGGACTCAACTCTGCACTGTGGCGGAACAGCAGCTTAGCATGTAACCAAATGGGCATTCTGGCAAAAGTGCATTTACAAAAGCAGACCGGGCTGCCGGCCCCTGCTACCCCTGTCCTCCTGCCCTGAGGCTTCTGCCCACGCCCCCCTCATCTTCCCTTCGCTGTTCCGCCTCTGCGGCTCCTGTCTCCCTTGCGCCTTCCATAGCCACGGTGGCTTTCTCTTCCTGAGTCTTAAGATCCTCACCACCGCTGTTCCCAGCTATGAGTGAAGGATGCCACTTGCCAGGCACCTGGGTGGCTCAGTCGTTAGGCGTCTGCCTTCGGCTCAGGTCATGATCCTGGGGTTCTGGGATCGAGTCCCACGTCAGGCTCCCTGCTCGGCGGGGGGCCTGCTTCTCCCTCTCCCACTCCCCTTTCTTGTGTTCCTGCTCTCGCTATCTCTCTCTGTCAAATAAATAAAATCTTTAAAAAAAAAAATGCCACTTGCCCAAAGCTGGGGGATTCATTCATTCGGCAGCCCTCTGGACCCACACCCTGAGCTGGGCAATGTTTATGATCATAAGATGCCAAGCATCTGGCCGGGTTTCCTGGACCTGAGATCCAGGTATGTCTTCAATCAGTTGATTATGAGACACACCTGGGACTGGTGGCCTCATCCCCTTTGCATAGGCTCTGGATTCAAGGCCATGCATGAGGCTCTGAGAGCTGTGCCACATCCTGGGTCTCCCTCTTGCAATTCTGTCCCTACCACACCCACTCTGTCTCCCCATTGCCCTTGGCGGCAGGGATTTTTGTCTCTCTCGCTTACTGCTGTGTCCCCAGTGCCTAATGCCTAGGAGGGCTCGGTAAATGCCCCATGAGTAGTTGAACAGATGGATGCTGCAAAAGCAGCAGATTGTTCTAGGTACCGGTTGCTTTGGGAGCTGAAGCTCTAAAAACCTCCTCTTCCAGGAAGCCCTCCCTGATTGCCCCTTCCTACCTTCCTTACCTCTGGCCCTGGGTATGTCTGTGTCCAGGGACTAGCCAGGGAGGGTCCAGGCCACTGAAGATATGACTGGGGTATCTGTAGCATTCACTGAATAACTGCCCACACCAGGGAGAGCTTGTCAACTATAAGATAGTGAGATCAGGCCTTCTCCTGAGGAGGGAACCACTTGGAGGGGTGTAGTCAGAGCTGGGAACCCCTTCCCGGGCCCTGGGTCTCGGCCCCTTCCTGGTCCCAGGAGCTCAGGACTGACGCTGTCCTTCTTGCCCACAGGGTCAGCTGGCAGCCGACCGGGGGGGTCAGCAGCCCCTCCCGGCTCCCCTGTCTACCTCGACCTGGCCTACCTGCCCAGCGGGAGCAGCGCCCGGCTGGTGGACGAGGAGTTCTTCCGGCGGGTGCGTGCACTCTGCTATGTCATCAGTGGCCAGGACCAGCGCAAGGAGGAGGGCATGCGGGCCGTCCTGGATGCACTGCTGGCTGGCAAGCAGCAGTGGGACCGTGACCTCCAGGTGCGTGACCACCCCAGGGCCTCAGGCAGTCGTGGCACAAGGTGGGGCCCAAACTTCTTAATACCTTCCTGTTGAATGTCGTCTTACGTGCGACCCTCACCCACCCACAGAGGCAGTGGGGCTCAGAGAGGCTAAGCTGGGTCCCCAGGGCCATGGAAACAAAGGCAAGCACAGAGGTCCCAGCAGCTCTCGGGACTCTGTTCCTGTTGTGTCTACTTCGTCTATCTGCAGCAGCCTGGGTGCGGGTGCTGGGCAGGACTGGTGTGACGGGCCAGGAGGAAGAGGCGAGCTGTCAGTGCAGCTGACAAAGGGGAGAATTGAGCATGTGGGCTGGGGTTGTCCCCAGAGGAGGCCTGGAAGCAGAGCCTTGGAGCGTGAGGCAAGTTTGGGTAGAAGCAGCAGATTCCAGGTCCCTGGCCACCCGTGCCGCGTGTGGGCCGGCTGGCGGGAGAGCAAGCCTGGCGTGTGCAGGGGAGGAGCCAGAGGGAGGCCTGCTCTCCTGTGCTGTGAGAGGCTCCCTTCCCCTGGGTGCTGTGGGGAAGAGAAGGGGCTTCGGGGATGAGCTGGCCCCCAGCCACAGACGTTCAGGCGGGAGAGAAGGGAAGCCAAGCAGACGTGCTCAGGAGAAGGGCCTGAGATGCCGGGAGTGGAGTCGGGGGCGGGGCCGGGAGGGCAGAGGGGACCCCCTCCCCCTCACCGTCAGGCCGTCTGTCCCACCCGCAGGTGACCCTGATCCCCACCTTCGATTCCGTGGCGATGCACGAGTGGTACGAGGAGACGCACGCGCGGCACCAGGCGCTGGGCATCACCGTGCTGGGCAGCAACAGCACCGTGTCCATGCAGGACGAGGCCTTCCCCGCCTGCAAGGTGGAGTTCTAGCTCCAGGCCAGCCCCCCGCCCCCGCCCCCGCCCCCCCAAGCCCAGAGTCTGCCGCTGCCTGAGACTCCCCTGCATCAGAAATAAACCAGGTACCCCACTTGGCTGTGGCCTCCGTTCCTTCTGCTGACAGGAGACTTGGCAACGTCCGGGGCTGTTGTCATCACTGTGCCGGCCCCCAGTTCGGGGGGAGGCATGCTCTGGCCTCCGTGTGGCGGATGGGAACGCCCCGGCCCGGGGGAGGGTGTGCCCCTCTGGCAGGGACCACCGGCAGCTGTGGGTGCTGCTGACCTTGAGGGGCTGATTTTCCCTGTGGGGAAGCTGGTTCCCCTGGGCAGCCGCTGGACCCCCACCACACACCGGTCCGTGACCAAGGTGAGATTTGAAGCCCAGGCCCTGGCTCCAAAGCTGGAAAACAGGTTCCTCCCCGTTTCTAGAGACGATCGATGCTCCTGGCAGGAGAGTCCCATGCTACAGAGAGGTCTTAAAGAATCGGAAACCCAATGGTCACAAAACATTAATTCCTGAAGAACCCCCTTCCTGCTCTCTCCACGTGTGGAGATGCCTAGACATAACATTAGAGAACGTGCCACGTGCACTGGGTGGATGGCGACCCCGAAAGCGTACGTCTGTCCTGTCACCCAATGTCCGGGAATGTCACCGAGTAGAGAGATGGAATTAAGTGAGGGATCTTGGGATTATCTGGATGGGCCCTAAACCCAATGACAGGTGTCCTTAGACAGAAGAGGAGACATTGAGAAAGGAAGGCCGCGTGGGGATAGAGGCAGAGATTAGGGCGATGGGGCCACAAGCCGAGGAGCACTGGAGCCTCCAGAAGCTGGGAGGGGTGAAGAGTGGTCCTCCCCTAGAACTTTCTGAAGGAACCAACCGTGCTGGCACCTTGATTTCAGAGTTCAGCCTCCAGAAGTGCGTGAGAGTGAGCTGTTGTTTGGGGTACTTTGTGACGGTGGCCCCAGAGGAACTGGTCGGCACACGGCTCCCTTCCCTGGCTGCGGTGGCCCGAATCACCGCGTGTAGCTGCGGAGGGCCTCCTGCTGAGGACTCGGGAGTTTCTCGCAGCTCTGGAGGCTGGAAGTCAGGGTGCCGGCAGGGCCAGGGTCTGGTGAGGAGGCTTCCTGGCTTGCACATGGCTGCCTTCTGGCCGGGTGCTCACGTGGAGTGGGAGGGGCGTGGGGGCACATTCTGTGACCCCCCCTTCTTAGGAGAGCACTGACCCCATTGCGAGCCCCCCTTTCACTACCTGCTGATCTCCCAGAGCCCCCACGTCCACAGACACCGTCACGACACCGTCACGATGGGGAGTCGGGCTTAAACACAGGAATTGAGGCGGGGGGTCTGTATGGTTAGGGCTCAGCCTGTCAGTATCCAGCGTCTGGTTGGACTGGCCCCTGTGGTTGCACGCCCTTCAGCAACACCCATCAGGAAACGGAAAAAAGGAAAGGTTTCTTACCGACAAGACCTGGAGCTCCCACAGCACCCCCAGGGCGGGCCACACAGTGAGGGGGTGGGGGGGTTCCCTGGCTGGGCCTCTGCTTTTATTGGGGTCCAGGATGGGGACGTGGGGTTCCCAGGGCTCATTGCTTATGGTAAAACTAAAACATAGGAGCGGGAATTTAAAGCGCCAGAAAGGAAAAAACAAGTGACCCCAAGGGCCAGTTCTCAAAAGCAACCAAGAGCTCTCAAACAAGGGAGCCTGGGGGGCGGGGCGGGGGGGGGCGGCGGAGAGCTGGCTGTTTATCAAGCGGTGAGGCTGGCAAATAGGTTTATTCCAGATAGCTATCTTTGAAGTGGATGCCTGGGCAATCAAAGCTTAAGTCAGGCACTTCTATTACAAGAAGAAAAAGAAAACACCCAGGGAGGCACACAGTTCAGTCCAGAGCTGTCGGAGGCAGCAGGCAGGGAGATGGCTACAAAGGGTTGGCGTGGGGGACCTGACTGCTTCCTGTGGGAGCCACCGAACTGGTGTCCCGCTGTCTTCATGTGGGATGTTGGGGCTTGACGGGGCCAGGCCGTCGGGAAGTGCAGATGGACATCAGGAGAGCCCGCCTGGGAGCCACAGGGATGGGACCCACCGGGGCGCTGTGGGTGAGGCCGGGGCCCAGCTCAGCACACACCGGCCCTGGGAACGGGGGAGCGGCAGTCTGGGGGAGCTGCTCAGCACCTGGCACCTGGATCTGTGACCCTGCGCCCACTTGGTTGTCGCTGCACCCGCCTCCCACCGCTCACAGGGAAGGGGAGCACTGGTGTCACGCCGGGCAGGATGTGTGATGTGGGGACAGCCAGGCCCCCCACTTCTGCTGCCAGGCGTGCAGGCTGTGGCCCCTGGCCCGCTTTTTCCTG
Organism: Phoca vitulina; assembly: GCF_004348235.1. Taxonomy (NCBI): domain Eukaryota; kingdom Metazoa; phylum Chordata; class Mammalia; order Carnivora; family Phocidae; genus Phoca; species Phoca vitulina. Next base: position 2,436,366 of record NW_022589716.1, read on the forward strand.
TTGCCAGGTAAGGGTGGGCTTCTCAGCCCCGGGTCTCAGGGTGGTTCACTGTGTACACGTGAGGCCACACGGCCCAAGGTTTCACTTTGGCCAAATGTCCAGTGACAGGTGCCGCCTCCCATTCTCATTTCATTTGTTTTATTACTAGGGAGGTTTTCTACAGTGTGTTTATCTGTAATGGGCTGCTTCGACTGTTCTATTACATGGGCATCTTTTTCTCATTTATACATCATAATTCTGCTTTTTAAGTACACTTTTTAGGGGACGCCTGGGTGGCTCAGTCGGTTAGGCGTCTACCTTCGGCTCAGGTCATGATCCCAGGGTCCTGGGATCGAGTCCCGCATCGGGCTCCCTGCCTCTCCCTCTGCCTGCAGCTCCCCCCGCTTGTGCGAGTGCCCGTGTGCTCTCTGTCTCTCTGACAAATAAAATCTTTAAAAAAAAAATACACTTTAAAAATTGTTTAACTGTGCTAAAAAACATACAACAAAATTTACCATCTTAACCATTAAGCTTTTTGTGGTAAGCTTTTTTACCAGATTGAGCTCTCAGTTTCACGATCCCTTTTTCTGTAAACATTATTATTTTTACGGTTTTCAAAGCACAGTTTTTAAACGTTTTTCTGTTGTGCTTTGAGAGGCCTTTCTTGCAGCCGACAGAAATTCTCCCATGGTTTTTTTTCCCCTCTGCTTATAATTTTAACTTTTATTTTTATCCATCCAGGCCTTATTTAGGGATGAAGAGAGACGGAGGGGTGGCCCGGCCCAAAGGGCCCGCTGATTCCCCCAGGCCGGGTGCAGATTTGATACGCTCCCTCCTCCCTGAATAAGACCCGTGTGTCGGCGTCTGTTCCTGCATCTGCTCTAATCCATGACCGGCTTTTCTGGTCCTCTGCTGGCTATTTTTTGGCGTAGTCCTGTGTGTCTTAATAGCTGCTCAGCAGGTTCTTTCTCCTTAATTTTATTTTTTCCCTTCATAAATTCCCAGCTGTTTTCACATGCTCATTCCTCTTGGAGTTCTAGAATCTTCACGGAGGGGGCCCAAACACATGCTGTAAGAAATGTGACAGGGGCGCCTGGCTGGCTCAGTCAGAGCATGCGGCTCTTGATCTCGGGGTCGTGAGTTTGAGCCCCATGTTGGGTGTGGAGACTAAAAATAAAATCTTAAAAAAAAAAAAAAGGTATAAACTTCTGCTTTTGACCAGATAGTAGACTAGATTCTCAAACTGATCCTCCAAGAAAAAGAGCGAAAATTACTAGGTAAAAATGAGTTAAATCTTGATTACCATGTCCGTGAGCAACCAGAGGATAAGGAGCAACCAGAGGCCAGAATGTCAGCCTAGGCAGAAGCCCCAGGAAGGAAGCAGCTTTTGTGTTAGACAAGGCGGGTTTGGTCTTGTTTTCACGGGCCTTCAATATGGTGGCTCTGTTAAGACCTCAAAGGGTGAAGTCAAAATCAAAATAAGATTTTCCCAGGAATGGAAAGGAAACTTGATTATCTCTAGCCTGGCTGTTGGGAGGAAGAGGGGGGAGAATCTAGTCTGGTGAATGGTGACCTTACTTGAGTCTACAACTCCAGTGTTACTTGGGTGGCCAGAGGCCTCCAGCGGACGAAATGGTTTAAAGCTGCCCAGGGTGGTGATGACCCTGGAGGTCTGCTGGATGAGCCTTCAACCCCAGCCTTGAAGAACTCCCCCAGTCCCATCCCAGGAACTGTGTATGAGTGGCATCAAAACTCACAACCTGTCCTCGTGGGTGGGAGCCAAGGGACACAAAAGCAGCAGAGACTTCCAGTGTTGGCATCATCAGACCCAGAATTGGTGTGTTTAATCCTGAAGTGTGAACAAAGAGCAAGACATTTGTAGAAGAGCCAAATAGAACTAAGAAATCAGCAAATGGTGGAGATTTCGAACACTGGACACAGCTAACAGTGGATTTCAGCTAGCCAGAGAGAAAACTGGTGAGCTAGAAGATGGAGTGCAGTGAATTTCCCGAACATGGGAAGAGAAGGGAGGTTAAGGGATGGAGAGAGAGCAGAGGCAAACTGAAGAGGATGAAGGTGGAGAACTTTACAGAACTGATGAGAAACACCAATTCACCAGGACTCAGAAAGCCAACCACATCCCAAGCAAGGTGTATAAAAAAACAGCTGATTCGGGGCTGAAAACTACAGTCAGCAAGGAAAGCAATAATGATGATGGAGAGCCAACTTCTCAGTCCCATGGCCTGGAACTCAGGACCCACAGGGGCACCACCTTCAAGGCTCTGAGAGAAAGCAGCAGCCCAGAGATGAGATGCTCACCCAACAGAAATATCTTTTGAGAAGGATAGAGAAGTGAAGGCCCTCACTGAACAAAATTCTAAGGGCTGTTTCAGGCAGAAAGAAAATGAACCAGGTAGGAGGGCTGACATGCAGGAGGAGACAGTGAGCAAAAAGGTGGGAAATGCAACTGAAAGAACATCACCTTCATTAGCAAGAATTGTAATGTTCAATGTGCAGGATTAAACTCTCAAATTTGACAATGGCAAAAAATAGTTGAATGGGTCAGGTTTTTAAATCTTGTATAGGCATGCCTCATTTTACTGCGTTTCTACAAAATGAAGGCAACTCTGCATTGAGCAAGTCTATCAGCACCATTTTTGCAACAGCATCTGCTCACTTTGTGTCTCTTTGTCACATTTTGGTAATTCTTGGCAATATTTCTAACTCTTACTATATTTGTTACGGTGATCTGTGATCAGTGGTTACAACTCTGAAAACTCAAATGATGTTTATCATTCTTTAGCAATAAAAAAGACAGTTTTAATTAAGGTATGTGCATTTTTTACGCTTAATAGACTACAGTATGGTGCAAATATAACTTTTACAGGCACTGTGAGACCACAAAGTTCATTTGATTGGCTTTATTGGAATATTTGCTTTATTGTGGTGATGGTCTGGAACTGAACCCACAGTATCTCTGAGGTATCGCTGTATTGTTTGAGGGGAGTGGGACATATTACTTGGTTGAGTGGTATAGAAAATATTAACTGTAAATACTGTAAATACTAGGAGAATAAAACTAGTCTATAAATTCCAAACTAGTAGGGGGCAAAAATTGGAATGAAAAAGAAATAATCCAAAATAATTCTTCCATAGCAAAGGAGGTTCAAGTAGCCCAAAATAAAATCATGGAAATACATATAATTTGCCAGCAATTACAATAAATGTAAATGGTCAAGTTAAAGGACAAAAGATAGACTGTTACCTTTTTTCAGTTCAAATGTTTAAGCTACCTACAAGAAATATCTACACGTTTATGCTTAGATGCTGAAAATTTTAAAGGATGAGAAAAAATAAACCCGACAAATACTAAAGAAAGAAAGCTGATATAATCACATTAATAAAGTTATATTTTTGTATATTTTTAGAAATAAGGAATATCAAATTAGAGTTTTTATTTTTTTTAAAGATTTTATTTGAGGGGGCACCTGGGTGGCTCAGTTGGTTAAGCGACTGCCTTCGGCTCAGGTCATGATCCTGGAGTCCCAGGATCGAGTCCCACATCAGGCTCCCTGATCAGCGGGGAGTCTGCTTCTCCCTCTGATCCTCCCCCCTCTCATGCTCTCTCTCTTTCATTCTCTCTCTCAAATAAATAAAATCTTAAAAAAAAAAAAAAGATTTTATTTGAGAGAGACAGCACAAGCAGGGGGGAGGGGAAGGGCAGAGGGAGAAGCAGACTCCCCACTGAGCATGGAGCCCCACATGGGGCTCAATCCCATGACCCTGAGATCATGACCAGAGCAGAAAGCAGCCACTTAACCGACTGAGCCACCCACGCACCCCTCAAATTAGAGCTTTTAATTCACCAAGAAGATAGAGTCTAAACTTCTTTACATCTAATAATGGAGACTCAAAATAAAGTTAAGAACTAATGGAGGATAAGTTCATCTTTTTTTTTTTTTTTTTTTACACTATTAGTAGGTTTTCTAACACTGATCTATACTTACATTCCTAGAAAGAATTCCACTTTGTATTTTTATTTTAATAAACTGGGCGGGGGGTGGGGGGGCAGTCTGGGCTTTTGCCCTTCATACTTGGTGGATCTTTCCCTGCCCTTCAGATTTCTGATGTTGCTGTGTTTTCCAACACCCTCACTCAGCTCAGCATTACAGGACTCCTACCACCTAGAACATCAGGTGGCGAGGTGGGAAGGGAACCTGGTGAATCAGGCATGGGTTCCTAAGGGCTTAACTACCAGGAAGTGACATCCCACTTCTCTTATTTCATTGACCAAAGCAGGTCACATGACTCTGCTTGATTCAGGATCTGAGAGGTACACTCCTCCATTGTACCTGGAGGGAGAAGAATCAGAAATAGTGGTGAAAATCAACTGATCACTGACAAGTGCCCCCAGCAAAGACAGTTTTGTCTTGGCCAGAGGTTGGCAAACATTTTCTGTAGAGCCAGATAGTAAATTTTTTCAGTGTTATGGGCCCTGTTCTCTCTGTTCAACAACTCAACTCTGCCGTTGGAGCTGAACACAAATGGACAAGACTGTATTCCAATAAGACTGCACAAACAGGCTGTAGGCTCAATTTGAACTCTGGGCCATTGGCTTGCCAGCTCCTGGTCTAGGGCATCTACAGCTGGAAGGACTTGGGGCCTGGTGTCTCCCCCGTCTCCTTCTCCCCTGCTTTCTCCTCTTTTCTCTCTCTCTCTCTGTGTCTACTTGCTCCCTCTCCCCCAATCCCTCCTGACAGCTGTGTGGCCCAGCCTCTGCCCGAGTGCACACTAAAAATATCCCGACAGCAGCCAAAGCACCTGGGGGCCCTGCCTCGAGCATGCGCCAGGAGCCGGATATGCGACCTTGGCCCGGGCACCCACTCTGCGCAGCCGGCTCATGGGCAGCCCCTCCCTGATACTCACCCTGAGCCTGAGCCATAGCTGCCCCCTGATTTTTCCATGTTCCTGCAACATCTATATCACACCTCCAGGCCTCTGCACCCAAGGTGTCCTCTCCCTGGGATGCCACCAGCCGGCCATGCATCAGCCAGCAAATACTGGATGCCACCCTCATGGGGCAAACTGGCAAAAAGTGGGGGGGAGGGGGTCAGACACGCAGGAGGATACAACAGGCCACGGTGCTGGGTGTGGAGGGGTAGGTAGACCCACATGCCGCTTGGGGGTGATAGAAGGCCCCATGAGGAAGCGGAGGATTAAGCCACATTGGGGGAAGAGGGAGAACACACCTGGCAGAGGGACCCAAAGAGGCCCAGGCTTGGTCTTTTAAAGGAACCAAGAGAAGACTGGTAATACTGAAGCCCCCCAAGGGGAGGCTGTGGGGTGGGGCTGGCCCTATAGCTGCCTGCCAGGACACTCCACTGAGCAGTTGGGACTTCCCCTTCAAGGGGGTGGGGGGCAGAGAGGGGGAGTGCTGGGACACTTTTCTGGGAAGATGTGGGCTTTTAGGAGGTAATGGTGGAGGAGGGAGGGGTTACCTCTCCCAGGAAGAGCAGAGCAATAAGCTCTCATCTTCCAAGCCCCACGTGCTAGGGCCCCTCCTCCAGGAAGCCCTCCCTGTTCTCCCTCTGGTTCTGGCCTACTCCCCCCCCCCAGCCCCTCCTCTGGCTCTCCCTGACTCGCTCCCATTAAAATGCCACCCTGTCCACCAGCAAGTCACTCTCCTCTGTTTCCTTCTAGTCTGTAGTCGGGGTTGCTGCCAGGACAGGACAAGGCAGGCACCCATCTACACACAGTATGTGCCTTAGCCCCGCCTGGCACATAGTATGTGCTCAGGAAATGGTGGCACTGCTGGTGACCTTGGAGATGTTACTTCACCTCTCTGTGGGCCCCTGACCCTCACCTCCCCTATCTCAGAAATAAGAAAATTGGCCTGAACCTCCAGGTGGCCTCAGGCTGTATTGGCAGTGGCTGGACCCCCAGGTTTCCTTCCCAACAGACAGTTCTGCGTCCTGTCCTCCCCACCCCCACAGCACTGTTTTAGGATCCAAGGTCAAGGCAGGTGAGCGCTTTGGCACCAGTGCACCTGATTAAGTTTTGTCTCTGACATGTCTTTGCTGTGTGACTTCGAAAGTAGCTTCTGGTCCCCAAGCCTCAGTCCCCTATCCTATAAAATAAGAATAACCGCTCCCAACCCCTTAACCCTGGCTGGGGCTTGGGGGAGGTGTGTATGGGGAGTGTAAATGCACTTGGCCCAGATGAGTGCTTCCAGGGCCCCCACGAAGCTTCCAGCCTGTTGGGGGAAGGGCTGAGCCCAACACAATGCCCTAACCCTGGGTGGGGGGGGTTGGTCAGCATTGGGCTGGAAGGAAGCCTGACCAGGGCTTCCGTGTAGGAACTAAGAGCTGAGTTACCAGTCAGATGTAGAACTGGGAGGAGAGCCCTGCAGGCAAGAGAACAGCAGGAGCAAAGGCCCTGAGGTGGGATTGATTTTGTCAGGACAGCTGTGAGCGGGCAGGGAGAGGCAAGGACAGGGTTGTAGACAGGGTCCTGCTGCACAGGCCTGGAGGACTGTGGGGAGGGCGTGGGGTCTTTACTGAGGGTGCTGAGCCCTAGAGGAGGGTTTAGAGCTGGAGAGGAAGGTGCCCTGTCCCTGTCTGAAACCCTCACTATGGGCACAGGTAAACATCCTGGAGCAGCCATACGTGTACGCTGGAATGGAACAATTAAGCAATGGGGGGGTGGAGGGTGGGAGCCAGGTTTCTCATTATTGGAGTGGGAGGTTATAGACAGGCAAGGGGAGACTAGAAGAATCCATTTGCTAATGGATGAGATGCGGAGACATCTGCATGAATTCATGTGTAACTTAATACAGACGCGGACAGTTACACATGGAGATAGTTAGAGGTCTGTGTCTATACACAGGTAATATACACATTTTGTGTCCTTGCTCTGTCAGCTGTGAGGGCCTAGAAGCAATGACCCCCCAGTAGGAAGCAGCACCCCTCGTGCCCAGATCTCTGTTTGTGTTAGTACAGCAGTGCCCCCATTATCTGTGGGGAAAACGTTCCAAGATCCCTGGTGGATGGGCGCCTGGGTGGCTCAGTCATTACGCGTCTGCCTTCGACTCAGGTTATGATCCCAGGGTCCCGGGATCAAGTCCCACATTGGGCTCCCTGCTGAGCAGGGAGTCTGCTTCTTCTTCTGACCCTCACCCGGCTTGTGCTCTCTCTCTCTCTCTCAAATAAATAATGAAATCTTAAAAAAAAAAAAAAGATCCCCAGTGGATGCCTGAAACCACAGATAGTACTGAACCCTGTATCTATACCATGATTTTTCCTATACATACATAGCTATGCTCAAGTACAACTTATAAATTAGGCACATTATGACAATATCATAGAAATTATGTGAATGTGGCCTATCTCTTACATTCTCGTCTTGTCCTGTACTCGCCCTTCTTGTGATGATGGGAGATGATAAAATGCCTACGTGAGGACATGAAGCAAGGTGAATGACGCAGGCTTTGTGACGTAGCGTGAGGCTGCTGTTGACCTTCTGGCCATATGTCAGATGGGCTATCATCTGCTTCTGGAGTGCGGTTGATCACAGACCACCACACTGTGCAAAAGGGGAGACTACTGTGTTCTCCAGCAAGAGGCACCCAGGGCAGCTCCTTGGAGAAAAGGTTGATTCTAGGACTGGGGCAGGAAATATAGGAGATGAGCATGAAGCATTTTGTAGGGACAAAGTAAGGAGGTGCTAAGAGGGGAAAACCATGGATGTGATGGGGGCGTGTCAAAGAGGCCCTGAGAACCAACCCAGTGAGCCTCCGATGGCCAAAGCTGAAACCGTTTGAGCAGAAAAATCAATGAAGTAGTATTGGATTTTAACCCAAAGTATAAAATAAATATCCATAAGTCCATACTGATGTGGATGATTGAATAGAGAAACAGGGAGAAGAGAGGAATTCAAAATAATTTGTGCAGGAAGGAAGCGTGACTCCCCACCCCGTAGGTGTGGGCTGCGCACGGCAACTTTTTTCTGCAGGGCACAGCACCAACGGTGGGGGGTGAAGAGTAACTTCGCAGTGGAGACACCCAACAAGGCCACCTCAGCCAGGTGATCCAGGTCAACATCACAGTGAAGAGTCACGCTGATGGCATGTCCTGTGGACTTGGTGTGATGAGCAGGGTGCTTCGCCTCTGTGATCCTCCCCAAAGTTGTCACTCCCAGGCCGACCTTGAAAAAACACCAGACAAATCACAACTGGGGGAATTTCCCACAACACACCTGACCAGTTCTCCTCTACACTGCCCAGGTCATCAAAACAAGAAAGTCCAAGAAATTGTCTTAGCCCAGAGGAGTCTCAGGAGGTGTGAGGACTATATGTAACATGGAGTCCCGAGACAGAGAAAGGATATTAGGGAAAACGGAGAAAATCTGAATAATGCATGGACTTTAGTTAATAATAATGTCCTGGGGGCGCCTGGGTGGCTCAGTGGGTTAAGCATCTGCCTTTGGCTCAGATCATGATCTCAGGGTCCTGGGATCGAGCCCCGCATCGGGCTCCCTGCTCCGCGGGAGTCTGCTTCTCCCTCTCTCTCTGCCCCTGCTCCTGTGCTCTCTCTCTCACTCTCTCAAATAAATAAATAAATAATTAAAAAAAAAATAATGTGGGGGGCGCCTGGGTGGCTCAGTCGTTAAGCGTCTGCCTTCGGCTCAGGTCATGATCCCCGGGTCCTGGGATCGAGCCCCGCATCAGGCTCCCTGCTCCGCGGGAAGCCTGCTTCTCCCTCCTCCCACTCCCCCTGCTTGTGTTCCCTCTCTCACTGTGTCTCTCTCTGTCAAATAAATAAATAAAATCTTTAAAATAATAATAATAATAATAATGTGGGACGCCTGGGCGCTCAGTCGGTTAAGCGTCTGCCTTCGGCTCAGATCATCATCCCAGGGCTCTGGAATCAAGTCCCAGAACAAGGTCCTTGCTCAGTGGGGAGCCTGCTTCTCCCTCTCCCTCTGCCTGCCACTCCCCCTGCTTGCGCTCTCTCTCTCTCTGCCAAATAAATAAATAAAAATCCTTTAAAAAATAAATAAAATAGGGACGCCTGGGCGGCTCAGTGGGTTAAACAGCTGCCTTCGGCTCAGGTCATGATCCCAGGGTCCTGGGATCGAGTCCCACGTCAGGCTCTCTGCTCAGCAGGGAGCCTGCTTCTCCCTCTGCCTGCCTCTCCTCCTGCTTGTGCTCTCTCTCTCTCTGACAAATAAATAAATAAAATCTTTAAAAAAATAACAAATAAATAAATAAATAGAATAAAAATAAAATAATGTCCCGGTATCGGTTCACTAATTGTGACAAATGTACCATATTAATGTAAGGTGTTAATAATAGGGGAAGTTAGGTGTAGGATACATAGGGACTCTACTGTCTTCATAATAATTCTGTAAATCAAAAACAGCTCTAAGGGGCGCCTGGGTGGCTCAGTTGGTTAAGCGACTGCCTTCGGCTCAGGTCATGATCCTGGAGTCCTGGGATCGAGTCCCACATCGGGCTCCCTGCTCAGCAGGGAGTCTGCTTCTCTTTCTGACCCTCCCCCCCTCATGTGCTCTCTCTCAAATAAATAAATAAAATCTTTTTTAAAAAATAAAAAAACAAAACAAAACCAGTAGCTGCCATGGGAGCAGGGACTGTTCTGGGCAGGGGTGGAAACCACAAGAGGCCCAAGTAGGGAGCCAAGGCAGCCTCCAGGCCTGGCCCCAGGCCACTGGGGGATACAGGAAAATGGACGAAGTGGGGTGTTTCAGAGACACGACGCCAGCAGGACGAACGTGGAGGACGGGAAGAGAAGACTGTGGGACTCCAGGGGCACTGGCCCGTGCTCCCGGGCTGCCCTTATTGAACAATGGACGCCGGTGGGGAAGCAGGCCTGGGGGCCGGAGAGGTCACCCCAGTGTTCCAATGGAGGGTTGAGTGGCAGGAGCATTGTATAAATCTCATTTTATGGGGGCCCAGGTGAGGGAGACAGAAGCCTTTCTGATTTGTGACAAGACAGCATTCTTGGGGATAGTCCTTCCCAGTCCTGGGGCCAGATCCCGAGACTGCCCTCAAGGATGCGGACTTGCGGGGCCCCTGGGTGGCTCAGTTGGTTGGGTGACTGCCTTCGGCTCAGGTCATGATCCCGGAGTCCTGGGATCGAGCCCCGCATCGGGCTCCCCCCTGCTCAGTGGGGAGCCTGCTTCTCCCTCTCCCTCTGCCTGCCGCTCCCCCTGCTTGTGCTCTCTCTCTCTGTCAAATAAATAAATAAATAATCTTTGAAAAAAAAAAAAAAAGGATGCGGACTTGCTGTGTGGCCTCCTGGCAAGTTCTTGTCTTCGCGGAGTCTGTTTCTCCAACTATAAAATGGGAATCAATAACGTCCCGCCCACAAGTTTGTGGGGGACAGCACATGAGCCCAGTTCAGTGCCTGGCACACGGTGGGACCTCAATAAACTGTGATCACCCCTGCCCCCACCCCTTGGGTCTCAGGTAGCGGGAGAGGAGCCTGTTGCTTTAACTTATGCAAATACACTGCGGGTGGTGGAAGGGGGGTAATAAAAAGGAGCCTCGTCTCTGGATCAGCCAATCAGCTCGCGGGACTGACGGAGCTGGCCGCCTAAATGGCCCAATGGCAGGCCGCGCGGACTCCAAACCCGCCCCTGACTCCGGGTGCCGTCTTGTGGGTGGGGACTCTCAACGCCACGCCCCGGGGGCGGAGCCAGGCGGCTGCCGCGCCGCAGCCGCGGAGGTAGGGGCGGGGCCGGCTCGGGTGTCAGAGACCGAGCCGCAGGTGGCGGCGGGCGCGGGGCTCGGCCGGAGCTCGGGAGGTGAGTGCTGTCCCCGGGACCCCCCGAATCCCCTGGCCCGCGCAGCCCCTCGTGCGCACCGCGCCCAGTAGCCCCGGAGGCCACTGGGGGCAAAGGCGCGGCCGGGCATGAGGGATGGCTAACTGGGGGTCGGGGGCTGCGCGGTGGGCCCCCCCCGCCTCTCCGTGGCCATCCTCGGGAGTCTGTGGAGGGAGATAGGGACCCCTCTCCAAGTCCCCCGTCTCCTGGCCTAGAACCGGAGCGTGCAGGAGGGTGGCTATGACGTGAGACCCCTCCCCAAATCCCTTTATTCTAAGCCTGGATCTGGGTGTAGGTTCCAGAGCTGCAAAGATGGGGGTGCCGCTCTCCCTCCAGCCTGGGACCCAGGACAACCGAAGTGGAGACCACTCTCAATTTCCCTCTTCCCAGCTCTGGTCTGCAGACCCCTGAGGACCGAGATGGAAGAAACCCCTTCCCTTTTTCTCCACTGTGAACCCTGATAGGCCTGGAGGAGGAAGCTGGGGGTCCCCGGGCCCCTGCTGTAGACTGCTCTATCCACGTCTCCTACCGCAAGGAAGAGGTGGGGGGCGTTTCACCGGCATCCTCTGCAGGGACCCCCAAAGTGGGAATTCTGGGGAGGGGGCGAGTGTGGGGCCCCTTGCCTAGCAGGGACTGGCCAGGCCAGGCCTGAAAGGGCCTGAAGCATGGACTTGGGGGTGGTCTCTGCCTCAGTGGGGGGTGGGCAGCAGCATCTGTTCTCGGGGATTAAAATAAATCGAGGTAAATTAGGATCTTGCCGGAGGCTGACTGCGAGTGGGGTGCGGAGGAGGGCTGTGGGGTGGGCGGCCCCTCCATCTGCCTCGAATCTGGGAGTTGCCTGCCCCAGCCGCAGTGGGGACCAGGAGGCAGCTTTGATGGACCTGCCTCCCTGGTGACCTTGGGCAGGTGACAGCACCTCTGTGAGCCTTGGTTTTCTCCTTCGAAAATGGGGATGAGGGCTTCAGAAGCCGAATTCTACAGATTCCAAAACCCACATGCCAAACGATAACTCCCCCCTTCGCTTAAGGTGTCAGTGGTTTGGGGGTGAGAGGGCAGTGGGTTTGGAGACCACCTGACATGACTTGCTGGCCTCCGAGCCTCAGTTTACTGCACTGCAAAATGGATTCGTGGTCACTCTGGCCTTGCTGGAAAGGCTATTCTCCCAGCCAGTAAAACACATACCAAGCTGCAATGGTTGCAATGGGGGCTCCACCACCCTGGTCTTACCGGTGGGACTGCCTGGGGCACACCCTGACCCATATATTGTCACCCACGCCAGGGGCGAGCCAGTTCCTGGGTGGGGTTGTGGGTAGGAGGAGGTAGAAGCCACCAGGCCAGCCTGTCCCCTGACTGCGGTGGGCACAGGGGTGAGCTCGGGGCTGGGAGTCGTCCAACACCCCCAGGTTCAAACTGATTCTCCCCGTGTGTGGCTTTGCCCCCAGGGCCTTGGTGTATTCTTCTATGGAATGGGCTGGATCCCCCTCGGAAGATCAGAGGAGACGTGGGAAGATGGGAGCCCTGTAAATACAGACATGGTCATTATAATACTAATTACAATATTAGTGATCATAAATGGGGTCACAGCTGACCAGGAGCAGGGAGGAGAGAGAGGAGTCGGCCAGGGTGTTGCCAGCTGGGTCTCTAGAGCCGGGCAGTTAGGTACACAGTAGGTGCTCAATAGGTGTTTGCCAGATAGATGACAAAGAGGGAGGAGACTAGAGGGGGAGGACCAAAAAATTCCTGAGCTTGACAGCCTGGTCGCTGTGTGACATGGGGCCCGTGCCTCAGTTTCCCCATTGGGGTGATGGCCAAGATGAGACACTGCCTCGAAGTGCCACTGTGAGAATCAAGCCAGATTGTGTAAAGGTCACTGGTGGCTGGGCCTAGAAGGGAGGAGGCTCATGACAGGACGGGTCATTGAAACAGCATGGCCAAGAGGCTGGCGAGTCACTGGGAAGGAGCAGAAAAATCTCAAACTGGCCCCACTGTGCACAAACCGGAGTCTGGGGGGAGCACAATGTCAGGGACTGTTCCCTAGGTCCCTGGAGGCACCGAGGTCAGGGTAGGCCCAAGGTCACAGCACGAGGTCAGGGGCTCTGGACAGGTGGCTTGGAGCCAGCCTTCTTTGCTGACTCCATCCTGTCGTGTTCTGTCTGCTCCTGGGCCTGCTCACGTGCTCCACCCAGTGCAGAGCTGTAGGTTTTTGGGATTTGGTGCCGGGGAAGCAGGATCTGCACGCAGCAGCGCCTGGGGCTGTTGTCAGGCACCCCGTGGAGGACTCTTCTCTGCTTTGGGCAGCCAGAGGATGGGGGGCATCCTGGCCAGCGGACAGCCTGCTGTGTGACCTTGGGCAAGTCCCTGTCCATCTTTGTGCTCTGCCCTGGTGCTCTGGAGGCCGAGAGTCCTGGGTTCGAGCAAAGCCATTTTCTCCATCAGATACAGAGACTCCTGCGTCTTGGACACAATACTTTCAGAGGCCCATGACGAGGTTTTAACTTCTTTCAAAATCAGAGGGGAAAAAGATGAGCTTTGGGGGTCAAGGAATACATTTTAATACATAATATTAATATCGTCATCTCTGTGCCAATGCAATTTGTAACATATAGTTTAAATTCTTCTTCTTTTTTTTTTTTATTAGAGGAAGGGGCCTGTGACAGTTTTCATGCGGCCTTGGGTTTGATTCTCAGCTGCACAGACAGGAGCCTGGACGCTCTCCTCTCTGAGCCTTGGTTCCACCTCTGTGAAGCGGGAATCATCGGTCCCCCCCCCCCCCCCCCCCGGGGTGGTGAGATGTGGAAAAGCTTAGCCCGGCACAGACGCAATGTGTGGCCTGCAATTATTTCACCATTGTGGTCATGATTATTATTTGCTGGGTAATAACAGCCCCAGGCTGGGAGCCCCAGGTTCAGGTGCCTCAGTTTACCCATCCATGGCTGGCCCCGTTCCAGGGAAGTCCCAGGGGTGCTGGCCTGGTGGGGGAGGTGAGGTGGCAGCTGGGCGGTAGGCGGGGCAGGGTGAGCTTCCTGTCCCCCACGCACACAGGCCTCCACTTGGTTGGTGCTGACGGAAGTGGCAGGAGCCGCGTGGCCATCTCCTGGTGCCCACCCTGTCTGTCAGGGGCCCCAGCCCCACTCGCTGCCCTGTCCGGTGAGTTCGAGCCCTGTCTGGAGGCCCCCGTTGCCCTTCCTCACCCCTCTCAGGAACAGAAGGGGGGGCCCCCCGCTCTGCCTGGCCTGGGGTTTCCGAGAGAAGAAGCAGGTGTCATTTCCTGGGCCGGGCAGGAACCTGCGGTGGGGGGGGGTGGGGGGGGGCTTCGCTCTGCCCCCCTGCCCTCCATTACAGTGGTGGGGCAGTAGAGGGGACCTGGAGACCCAGAACCACATGTGGTAGTGCGAAACAGGGGTTCTTTGGCAGACATGCCAGAGACAAAATCACAGTGACCCCGGGACAGTGAGTTACTTCTCTGTACCTCAGTTTCCTCATCTGTAAAGGTGGGACTGGGCCCCATGGTGTGGCTGTGAAGGTTGAATGAGCCGGTACCTGTTGGAGGGTTGGGTGCAGCGCGACACACATACTGGCCTTCAGTATATTGTGGGGGGAGGGGCCATCTAACCGGAGTTGTGAAAACAGTAGTGAGATCCTCGGTTTCTGGGGAACTTGGGCCCAGTGGCTCCTCAGATCCTCTAAGAAGCATCTTATAGCAGAACTTTCTCTACCTGTGCTGTCCAATATGGCAGCCACCAGCCCCATGTGGCTACTGAGCCCTGGGGCAAGGTTGGCCCAACTGAGGAGCTGGGGGGTTAATGGTATTTAATTTTACTTAGTTTAAAATTAAGTCACCACATGAGATTAGTGGTTCCCTTATCAGTCAGCACAGCTTTAAGGGATTTGGAGATTCTCAGGGCCTAAATCCTGGCCAGAAATGAAGACATGAGATGGGAATTGAGGGCTTTTCCCCCTTGGGATGTCAGCCCAGCATGCCCCCCCACACACACCAGACTGGGTTTCCTCAGGGACAGTGCCAGTGACAGTTTTCTTAGGGGCGCCAGCATTACCCAGTACAGGGTGGTCGTTGGGAATATTTGTGGCATCGAATAATTTTTTTGCCCGGTGAACTCCTATTCATGCTTCAACCCCCCAACTACCCTGCCCCCTCCTTCGGTCAAGGCTCCCACAGTCCCTTCTTCTATTTGGCCCAGCCCTGAGCCTGCAGGACTGGTGTGTCTACATCCAGCTCTATACCCCTAGACTGGGGGCTCCTCAGGGACCAGACTCAGGACTGAATAATCTCACAGTCCCTGGCATTGTCCTTGCTACGTGGGCACATGGTGGTTGCTGGGTAACTTACAGAAGTCAAGGAACCTGGGGCCAGAGGATAATGGTTCAAATTAAACTCACTTTCAAGATTAGGTAAACTGAGGCTCAGTGAAGGCAGCCTTGTCCGAGGTCCTTGCTTGGTCCTTTCCTTGTGAGGCCCGAGGAGCTTTCCCATTTGTGGTCACAAGCCCTGTCCCAGCTGCCCCTGTGCCTCTTGGGCTCCCAGCTGCTGCTGAGCTGCCCGAGGGGTCATGAATTATGGATGAGGTCTGCGGGCTCCTGTGACAAGACCAGCCTCGAGAACGTGCCAAGGACACCAAGTGTCCCTCCTTTGCCAGGCGGCTTGGCCCAGCCCCTTCTGCAGGGAGGCCTGGACTCCCCCAGTAAGACCCCTTCTAGGCATTCCTTCTTGTTTTTCAGATGGGGAAACTGAGGCACAGAGCTGGATAGTGACTCAAACACCAGGTGACCACTGGCTTCTGGGAGTCAGGGTTGGGACTCATGGGGACACCACTGCCAGCTGGGTCATCGTGGTGAGGGGTGAGCTCTCCATTCCAGGAGTGTGCATGGGGTGGGAACTGTTGTAGAGGGATTTGGGAGACCCCAAGGGATCCTTGGGGACACTTCAGGGACCCCGACCCCCATGTGGCCGATCACAGTCCCAGTGTCCATCTCTCAGCAGACCCTTTCCCACGGGAGCTGCCCAGTGTGGAGCTGAGTGCTCAGGTCTTGATTCAGCTGGCCCAGGGTGCAAATCTACTCTCATTTCCTGGCTCTGTGACCTTGGCAAGTGGCTTCCCCTCTATGGGGGTAGGGGGGAGCCTTGGTTTTCCCATCTGTGAAATGGCCCTGAGATTTTCTGCTTAGGCTGGAGCTCATCCAGTACTCTGCCCCCCCCAGTGAACTCTTATTTGTGCTTGAAAGCCCCAACTCCCATGCCCCTTCCTCTAGACTAGGCTCCCCAGCCCCTATCCCTCTATCCAGTCCAGCTCTGACCCCACAGGACTTGGGGCATCCATATCCAGATCTGGCCTCCTAGAACGGGGGCTACTTGGGGGCCAGGCCTGGGGATGAATCATCTCAGGGGCCCTGGCATGCTCCCAGCCTTGGGGCTTTTGGTTCCTCCATCCTCTCTCTTCCTCCTCCACGGGGAGGACAATTGGAATTTCCCCTCCTTAGGCCCAAGCTGGCCATGGCTTTACAGCTCAGATTTGCTTCTCTCTTTGGACAGGCACTAAACAGGAGCCTGCGGGGGTCTCCACAGAGGGCATCAGGATGTCGTATTTTGGGGAACATTTTTGGGTAAGACCCACTTTTATTTTGATGGGGGCTCCTGGAAGGGCTGTGGGGCCTTTTATGGAGATGGGGGGACTTGGCAGCTTATGGGCAGAGCCTTGGATAGGTGGAGGGTCTGCGACTCATAGAAGTTAAAGTGGGAGGAGTCAGGCTGGGTTTGAATCTACACCCTCCGACTTCATGGGCTTTGTGACCTTGGGCAAGTCACAGCTTGAACAACAGGGAGACTAAGGCCCAGAGTAGTATTCTTTTATCTCAAATTGCCTGGTGAGAAAATGCAGCGTCGGGCCTTGAACCCCGGGGCCAGACTGAACTTCCAGGATCCAGGGTCATTTCAGCCAGGGAATTTCCACATCTTTCCGATCCTGGAGAGTTGGGGGGTTTCTTGACTTGGCCCCTAGTGGCACCCTCACCCCTCTGCCTTCCGGGTTGGGGACCACCCTCACCCCTCTGCCTTCTGGGTTGGGGACCCAAGAGGGCTGAGACAAATTTGTTTTCATTCATTCATTCATTCATTCCCTCCCTCCCTCCCTCCCTGCCACCACCACTCCACACCCAACCAACTGTGGAAGGTGCTGAGGCCCCCAAGAGGCTTCATCCTGGTTCTGACCCCAAGGAGCTCGCAATCTGGGAGACATAGAGCCAGCCAGAAATCTTCAGCCCTTCAGGGTCAGGGCTGGGCCCAGCCTTGGGGGAAACCAGAGGAGAGGTCAGGACATGGAGCCATGTTTCCTGTGGGCTTTGAGGGCTGAGATTTTCTAAGATGTAAGAAGGGTATTCCAGGCAGGGGGAACAGCCTGAGCGAAAGCCCAGAAGTGTGACACGGGTGACCAGTTGAGGGCACAAGGATGCCTCTTACAGGCCCATGCTAATAGGGAGCCACAGAAGATGTATGAACAGAAGAGTCTAGGAAGGACCAGGGCTGAAAGCCCCTTCCCCAGTAGGGCCCTGAGCTTGCTGAGAGGAAGCCTGTTGCTAGGCAACTGGTTGCCCCTGGCAACAGGCCCGTTCCCTCCCTTTCTCCCTCCCCAGCTGGGGCTCCTCTTACTGCCACTTGTTTTCTTAAAGGGGCCTCACCCCCCTTGCCACCTGCAGGGAGGGGGTGTGGGGAGAGGGCAGAGGGGGGATGGGGCCTGACCTCCACCTTCTGCCCAAGGGTCAGATTCCCTGGATTTGTCTCTGAATGGCTATGTGACCCCAGCAAGGCGCTGCTCCTCTCTGAGCCCCTTTTGGTGCCTCGATATAAGGGGGTTAACTGTTTGATGATCAGTCGTTGCCCACGTTTTGGAACCCTGACAACAGCACCTACATTTATTTTAAAGTCTGTTTAATGGCATGAGGCACCTACATTTATTTTAAATTCTTTTTAATTGCATGAGGCACGCAAGCTTGCTGCAGAAAATTCAGATCAGCAGAGAAAATAGAAACCACCCCCGAGGCACTCCCCACCCAAAGATAGCCTGGTACAGAGTGGATAAGGGCTTTGAGTTCAGCATTTGATTTGGGCTCTGCTGGGAGCCCTTGGGCAAGTGATTTTGTGTCTGCAAGCCTCAGTTTTCCCATCTGGGAAAGGGGATGAAATTCCTGCCTCCCTAGGTCTCAGGGAGTACCCTGGGATGTCTGTCACTGGCAATGTTTCTTTTAATCAATTGTTTGTATCGGTGGCTCTTAGCTGGGTGGCACTGGTGCCCTGGCTGGCCTGAAGGAGGCTCCAGTTAGGGGAGAATAAGCCAGATAGGGATGCCCCAGTCCCGCTGGGCCAAGGCAGCCTGGAGGCATTGAGGGCACTGGGGAGCCATGGGCAAAGTATGAGCAGGAGAGGGATACGATCAAGCTGTGTTAGAAAGATCTCTCTGGGGTTGGCAGAGGGGCGAGACTGGAGTCCAGAGGTTCTGATAAGAGACACAGGCCCAAGACAGTCCCTCCTAGGACCCTCACTGCCAGCACAGCCTGGGAGAGGCAAATACCACTGGGGGCCTTGCCAGGTCTGGGAAGCGGGCCAGTGGTTGGCTCCAAGTCAGCCCCAGATGCTGGCCGGGGTGGCCGTGCCTGGTGCAGCCTTATCCGAGGATCCCCTGGGTGGGGCAGGCGGGGACTGCTGGGCCTGTTTGCTGAGCCCTCACCGCTGCGCAGGAAGCCCTGGGTTCAGCACCGTCCCAGCCTCATCTCACCAAGACCCTTGGGAGGTGGGTGCTGTCATTGTCCCCATTTGTCAGATGAGAAGACTGAGGCCCAGAGAGGTGAAGTCACGAGCTCAGAGTGACCCAGTGCATAAAAGGAGGCTCTGACGCATATTCCTGGGAAACTGGAGGGAGCAACGTTGAAAATTCAGGGAAGTGAGGGTCTGAGAAGGTTCCTGAAGGGGGTGGGCCTGGAAATGATCCTTGAGAGGTAGAAGGATTTGGATGGGTGGAAAGAGATGCAGCCTGCTGAGCCGGGTTGCAGGAACAGCCCAGGCAAAGGTGCGGTGGTAGGAAGGCAGAGCCTGTCTTTGCACTGCTAACCATTTTACTGGCGAGGCCAAGAAGACGCTGGGGGATAAGGTTGGAAAGACAATTTTGAGCTAAGGGCTTTGCATTTAAGCAGCTGGTGGGAAATAGGGAGCTATCAACAATTCTAGAATGAGGAGCGACCATTGGGAGATTTGAGCATCAGACTGTGTTGGGTCTGCCCGTCTTGGCCTCAGTTTCTCCATTTATGCAGCAAGAGGGGTTATCTGGTTGTGACTTCTGGCTTCAGCCTTCCGGTTTCCAGGTAAGTGGGAGGGTAAACTCGCCAGGCTGGAGGAGATTGAGGAAACCACTATTAACGCAGGACCTGCTTCCAAAGGGATCACTTCAGTGATTTGTGTTGGGAGTTAAATAATGCCAGATCGCTCCACAAGCTTCTTCTTTCGGCCCTACTCACAAGGCCCTGTTTGGTGCTAAAATGTCTCTAGTTCCTCAGACCCCAGCTGATTTCCCTTTTTGATGAGCAGCTCAGTGTTCGGACATGATGCCCTTCACATGTCACAGGATCTGGCTGGGATAAAAACAGTTATTGCCTTATTTTTTCCTATTCCTTTCATCATGGCATGGGGTCACAGGGCTCCCAGCTAGAATAATGGTAAAATTTGCCTCTTTAAGTCAATGTATTTGGAGAAAAAAACGGGCAAACTTAACGCAAAATGTTAACTAATACCACAAATTAGAAAAAACTAGGGTTGCCTTTGGGGATTTGGGGAACCCTGATGTGGATCACCTTGGTGTTTACTTCATCCTCATACGCAAGGTGGATGCTTCCCTGTCCCATCTTATCAAGGAGCCACTAAAAGTTCAGAGAGGGACAGTGCCTTGCCCAGATCACACAGCACAGCCCTGGCATCCCCCACCATGGTGACCCCAGAACTGGGAGGAAAGAGGCACCCGGGTAGAGGCACTGTTCCCACCAGCCCCAGATGACAGCAGAATAACTCATTTGTTCATTTATTCAACAAACTCAAATGCCCTTTTTGGCCCCACCCTGTACTGGACATTGCTGGGTCCTGAGAGAGGCATCAGACCCAGACTGTGCTCTGGGGTCTCAGAAAGGGTGTTTCCATGTTGAAGGGAACAGAAAACAGCGACTTACCCAACAGGGGTTATATTGGCTCACAAAGGTGAAACATTGTAGGGAAATGGGGCTTTCAGGCTTGGTTTGATCCAGTAACTCGACTCAACATACTTTTTATTCAGACTCCGTCAGGTTCAACTTCTTTCCAAATCTCAAGGTTTCCACTTGGCTTCCAATATTTCCTGTGCCCACATAATTACTCATTATGGAAAGGCACAGACAGAAAAACAGGGGAAGAGATTGATGAGACAGAAACAGAGGCAGAGAGACATAGAGAGACAGAGAAAGACGGAGACACAAAGAGACAGAGACAACAAGCGTTAAGAGAACATCTTCCCCTCAGCCATGGGACAAAACCTCCAGGCTGCTCTCTGATTGGGCCAACGTAAGGCCCATGAACCAATCGTTGTGACCTAGGGGATAGGCCACAGGCTGATTGGCTCAGGCCTGAAGCAATCACTGCTGCCAAGGGGTTGGGCTTCGGCTGGTTGGCTCCTCTGGCCACGCCCCCGTTGCTAGGCAACCGTGATGTCTCCTCCACCCCTTTACTCAGTCTCCGCCCCCATCCCCTGCAGGGTGAGAAGAACCATGGCTTCGAGGTTCTGTACCACGGCGTGAAGCAGGGGCCCATCTCCACCAAGGAGCTGGCCGACTTCATCCGGGAGAGGTGAGGTCCCCACGCCCCGCCCACCCCTGGCCACGCCCCACAGTCCACGCAGCCTCCTCTACCTCGTGGCCCCGCCCTGGCCCCTCCCCACCTCTCCCCTGCGCATCCCACTACGGCCACGCCACACTCAACCTGCTGGAATGTCCTCGAAACCAGCGGTTCTCAACACAGTCAGCCCCTATGCCCGCCTGTCAACCATTCCCAGGTTTCTGACGCCTCCTCCTGAAGAGATGATGATATGACCTACTTACAAGGGGAATTTTGAAAACTCAGTCTCATGCCCTGAGTATGATAAAACACATGCATGATGAAGTAACCTACGTTTCGGCGTGTAAATGCTCCGACATCCATATCCCAGAAGACATAAATTCAAATTGCAATACAGCCTTCTGCTCCCCAGCCGTTCACTAGCTGAACGCCCATTAAATCTGAGCGGAGTTCAAAAGATTATAACCAGGTTTTTCTCTCTGGCTGTATCGTGAGACCCGTCCAAGCTGCACAGGACAGGGGCGTTCTTTACTTTGAGGGCCTTCAGCTCCTGAATCCATCCGCGATTGCCTGTGGTGCCCTGTGGGTGCCACCCCCTCCGTGGGTAGCTGGTTGTAACTGGGCGCATTGCTGCCCCGAACAAAAATCGAAGTTCTGTCAATCTGGGCAAAAATGTGAGTGGATATTAAGTAGGCGTTTAACAGTGTCTGTCCAGAGGGAAAAAGGAAATAGGAGTTCGCCTCCTGCAATTAAACGAGACAAGGCGTATCAAGCATTTATAGAATGTGCTCCAATTGTTTTTGAGCCGGTGCTACTACGGCTGTTCCTACCAGTCTTGTTTTTAAAACGTATTACTTACCTGCGCCCGTCATTTTCCAAGATGCCTCTCCCGGGCTGGGGACTCTACCATCCTCCTTGAGATGGGGAGACTGAGGCCCAGGGGGATGGAGCGTCTCCCAAGGATGCCCAGAACCTTCTGCATCTTTCCTCTGTTCTACTCAGGGCCACCATCGAGGAGACCTACTCAAAGGCGATGGCGAAACTTTCCAAGCTGGCCAGCAATGGGACCCCCGTGGGGTGAGTGCGCTGGAGCAGAGGCGGGGGGTCCCCAAGGCGGAAGGGTCCTGGGGTATCAGGAGTCTACTCTTGGGTGGACATCTCTTCACACAAGTGATATGTCGACTAGGGAGTCAACCAGCCCCTCCCTTAAGGGGCTAATTGGACCGAGGAATGTAATTCATTCATTCACTTACTACCTCAATCATTCATTCAACACATATTTACTGAGTACCTGTTGTGTGCCGGGCACCATTCTAGGTACTCGAGACCCAGCAGCAATCAAGACGAAATAAAGCCCCCAGTCACCTTCATGCCATGGTCATGCCATGTTACCTGTGGGGTGTGTGGCAAAACAGATGTTAACAGCAAAGACGAACAAAAGTCCTTTCCTGGGGTGGAAGCCTCTAGGAAGGGGATGAAATAGAAGCGTGAGAGGTCAGGTGCTTCCTCTGGCATGGGTTCCATGAGCTGAGACCTTAATAATGAGATGGCGCCAGCTACAGGGGTATCTGGGTCGGAGACGCTGGGAGGCAGCTCAGCCAGTGCAAAGGCCCTGAGGCAACCATGGATTCGGTATGTTCAAGGAAGAGCAAAGAGACTGGCATGGCTGCAGGGCCTGGGTGCCCTTGAGTATCAGCTAGGGCCTGGGTTTACATTCCAGCTCTGATATTCATTTCCTAAGGGGCCTTGGGTGAACTCTGGAACCTCCTATGCCTCCGTTTCCCCATCTGTCCCAGGCCTGCCTTGTAGTTGTGGTGCAGGTGCTTAGCAGGGCCCAGCACACAGTAGGTGCCTGCTGTCTGAGGGGATCCCGGGGGAGGGGGGGTGGGCCTGCTGGACCCTGGGTGTGACCTGTTTCCAGGACCTTCGCCCCGCTCTGGGAGGTCTTCCGCGTCTCCTCAGACAAGCTGGCGCTCTGCCACCTGGAGCTAACGCGAAAGCTGCAGGACCTCATCAAGGACGTGCTCCGCTACGGTGAGGAGCAGCTCAAGATGCACAAGAAGGTGTGTGTTGGTGGGCACTACGCAGCCAGGGGGAGGGGGCACGGCAGTGGCTGGAAAGATCCCAGAACTTCTGGGGCCTTTGAACCCCCCGCTCCCGGTGTGTGCCTCTGAGAATCCTGTCAGTTCCACAACACCAAACCCAGGCTCCCACCCACCTGAGCACTGTCCAGTTTCGGACTCAGAACTCTGGACCAGGGCTCTGCACACTATGGGCTACGGACCAAATCCAGACTGGTGCTGTAGAGCCTGAGAGATAAGATGGTTTTTACATTTTTAAATGGTTGGGGGGGAGGGGATCAAAAGGAGAAGAAGATTTCATGACAGGTGAAAATTATGACCCTTGGATTTCAGTGCTAATAAATAAAGTTTGATTGGCCCCAGAGCCATACCCATTCCTGTTTGTTTTTTTTTTAAAGATTTATTTATTTATTTGAGAGAGCTAGAATGAGAGAGAGAGAGTACATGAGAGGGGGGAGGGTTAGAGGGAGAAGCAGGCTCCTTGCTGAGCAGGGAGCCCGATGCGGGACTCGATCCAGGGACTCCAGGATCATGACCTGAGCCGAAGGCATTCGCTTAACCGACTGAGCCACCCAGGCGCCCCCCCATTCCTGTTTAAAAAGGGAGTTGGGGGGCGCCTGGGTGGCTCAGTCGGTTAAGTGTCTGCCTTCGGCTCAGGTCATGATCCCAGAGTCCTGGGATCGAGTCCCGCATCGGGCTCCCTGCTCAGCGGGGAGTCTGCTTCTCCCTCTGCCCCTCCCCCTGCTCGTTCTCTTTCTCTCTCAAATAAAGAAAATCTTTAAAAAAATAAAAATAAAAAGGGAGTTGTTAGTAGTTAATACTGTACACTTAAAAATGGCTAAGATGGTAAGGGGGCCTGGGTGGCTCAGTCAGTTAAGCATCTGACTCTTGATCTCAGCTCAGGTCTTGATCTCAGGGTCAAGAGTTTGAGCCCCGTGTTGGGCTCCACACTGGGTGTGGAGCCTATTTAAAAAAAAACGGCTAAGATGGTAGATTTCCTGTTATGTGTGTTTTACCATGTTTTTTTTTTCTTAAACTGGGGGACAAAGGGGCACCTGGGTGGCTCAGTCAGTTATACGTCTGACTCTTGATCTCAGCTCAGGTCTTGATCTCAGGATCATGAGTTCGAGCCCCGCGCTGGGCTCCATGCTAGGCGTGGAGCCTATTAAAAAAAAAAAAAAAAATGGCTAAGATGGTAGATTTTCTGTTATGTGTGTTTTACCAAGAGTTTTTTTGTTTTTGTTTTTGTTTTTTGAAGAGAGGGAGAGGGGGTTGGAGGGGCAGAAGGAGAGAGAGAATTTTAAGCAGGCTCACACCCAGTGCAGAGCCCCACATGGGACTCGATCTTACAACCCTGAGATCATAACCTGAACCCAAATCAAGAGTCAGATGCTTAATTGACTGAGCCACCCAGGCGCCCCACCCTGATTTTTTTTAACTGGGGGACAAGGGGGGGTGCCCAATGTGAAGCCTACTAAAAAAAAACTGGGGGACAAGGAAGTTTTCTGTGGGTTGATACAGAATAATCTTGGGAATAGATTATTAAGCCAAAAAAGCTGTGAGTTAAACAGAGATTATGCCTATTTGTCATTTAAAAAAAATGGGCTAGAACAAACGCATTTGTTGGTCTATGTGCCGATTATTTCTGGAGACCTATCAACTCCGAGGCAGAGGCCTGGGAGGCTGGGGATCAGACAGTGGGAGGTTTTTTCCTGAGCTCCCCCCTTAAAACTTCCTGCAATAGGAATCCTGTGTAAATATTCCCTCTTTAAAAAGTTAAAATTTTTGAAATTAATAGAATACTCGTAAAAGGTACTCCATGGGACCGGGAACCCCACAGAGTGTTTGGGAAGCTGGGAATTTCACGTTGTGCCCCTGTGTCCTGCACCTGGGCGGGGGCTTCACATGCGACCCACACTCCCCCTTCCCCACCCCTGCAGTGCAAAGAGGAAGCCGTGGGCACCCTGGACGCTGTGCAGGTCCTCGCAGGCGTCAGCCAGCTCCTGCCCAAGTCCCGCGAGAACTACCTGAACCGCTGCATGGACCAGGAGCGGCTGCGGAGGGAGAGCACCAGCCAGAAGGAGATGGACAAGGTGGGCCCCCAGTCGTAGGGCCCCAGCTGCCGTGAGCCCTCGCAGGTCCAAGCAATGCACCGAGGGCCAGCAGGGCTGCCTGATGGGAGTATGAAAACATATCCCAGAGCACTGGTCATCAAACCTTCTGTGGTCATCACACCCTGGGCACCCCAAGAAGTTTACCTGCTGGAAGATGAGCCCCCAGGGGAAGAAATGCCCCGTGTGTCCCCTCCCGCCCCCATCCCCTCCCTGTGCCTCGTAGGCAGAGACGAAGACGAAGAAGGCAGCAGAGAACCTGCGGCGCTCGGTGGAGAAGTACAACTCGGCCCGCTCTGACTTTGAGCAGAAGATGCTGGACTCGGCTCTGGTAAGAACCAGGCATTGGGACCTGGGAGACCCACACAGTCCTTGGCCCAGGATCTACGGGCCTCGGAAGTCCAGAATCTCTGAAACCCTCGACTCCCCAGAGCCTTAGAATCACAGGTTTCAAGCCATGGGATTCTAGAGCCAGTTAGCTATTGGGATTGTTGTTGGCATTATTATTTCAAAAGCCAAAGCCTTTTTGTGCCTCAAAATGGGAACAGAGTTAGTACCTGCCTCGTAGAGTTTTTGTGGAGATTAAATGAGTCCCTACATGGGAAGTTTTCAGACTAGTACCAGGTGCATAGAAACCACTCTAGGTGGTATTATTATTTCTATTATTATTTAAAGATATATTTATTTATTTATTTATTTATTTATTTATTTATTTGAGGCGGGGAGGGACAAAGGGAGAAGGAGGGAGAGAATCTCAAGCCAACTCCACACTCAGCGAGGAGCCCGACGCAAGGCTCGATCTCACAACGCTGAGATCATGACCTGAGCCGAACTCAAGAATCTGCTGCTGAACTGACTGAGCGACCCAGGCGCCCCTATTTCTATTATTATTGACAAGGTTTTTGAACAGGGCAAGGCAGGGGCTAGAAGCCGGGAGTCTACTAGCAGCTCATGGTGGCTGAAAGACCTGGGTTCTGCTCCAACCTCCATTCTTCACCAGCTATGTAACCTCTTTATGAGACACTGTACTTCTCTGGGACTCTGTCTACCCAAATGTATAAAAAAGCAGATTGGAATCTCAGGATTCGGAATCAGATTTTTTTCCTGACTTTGCAAGTGATAGAAAGTTGCAAATGATAGAAACCTTCATTCAAACTGACAAGGAAGATTGATTTATAGGCTCAGGGAACTGACAAGTTTGAGGGGAGAGCTTCAGGCATGGCTGGATCCAGGTACTCAAATGTTGGCAGGAAGTTGTGCCTCTCTGCTTTTTGAGTCTGTTTTTCTCCCTGGGGGCTTCACTCTCAAGTAGAGATGCCCTCCTGGGTGTGTGTATGGGTGTGTGTGTGTGTGTGTGTACAGCAAATTTGGTCACCAGCAGCCCCATATGAATCCCACCAACTCACTGACTCAGGGTATAAAAGTGTCTCATTTCCCATAGTTTTAGCAAAAGTCCCAGGGAAGACACTCTTTGGGTCTTCCCCACACCAGTCACTGAGGCCAGGGGGCTAGAACACTCTGACTGGTCAGGCTGGATCACCTGGCCACTCCTTGTGACCTCCACCTTCCCATTTTCCTCTCCCTTCCCGGCTCAGCGCTTCCAAGCCATGGAGGAGACCCACCTGCGGCACATGAAGGCACTGTTAGGCTCCTATGCCCACTCGGTGGAGGACACCCATGTGCAGATTGGGCAGGTGAGTGGCGCCAGGGGTGGGAAGCAAAGCAAAGGGTTCCAGGCAAGGGGCCCTGGCTGTACCCACTTACACACTTCATTCACCTGGCCCAGGTGCATGAGGAGTTTAAGCAGAACATAGAGAACGTCAGCGTGGAGATGCTCCTGAGAAAGTTTGCAGAGAGCAAGGGCACAGGCCGGGAGAAGCCTGGTGAGTTGGGACATCAGTGGGGGTCAGACTCAGGGGCCTCAGCTGCGGGGAAAGAACAAGACTCAGGGCGCCTGGGTGGCTCAGATGGTTAAGCGTCTGCCTTCGGCTCAGGTCATGATCCTGGGGTCCTGGGATTGAGCCCCGTGGCAGTCTCCCTGCTCGGTGGGGAGCCTGCTTCTTCCTCTCCCTCTGCTGTTCCCCCTGCTTGTTTTCCCTCTCTCTCTCTCTCTCTGTGTCAAATAAATAAATTAAATCTTAGAAAGAAAAAAAAAAAAAGAACAATATTCAAGAGGCAGGGCACTGAACCTCCCTGCACCTTGGTGTCCTCATGAGAAAAATGGGCTGATGACAAATCTAATTCCGCAGCCCACACAGGAAAAGGATTTGATGTCCCACCTTTTTTTTTTTTTTAAGTAATCTCTACACCCAACGAGGGGCTCCAACTCATGACCCCAAGATCAAGAGTCATGTCCTCTTCCAACTCAGCCAGCCTGGGGTCCTTTGGTGCCCCATCTTAAATGTGAATCTCTTACAACCAGATACTAGAGAGGCCTTGAATGCCAGACCCAACTGTTCATACTTTACCCTGAGGGCCTAAGGGAGCCATTGAGGATTATTGAGCAAAGGACCAATTTGAAAAAAATGTCCAGATGAGGGGTCGGGGAAGGGTTGAGAACAAAACTTTTGGGGTCAGATCTGAGTCTGGGTCTTTTCTTCATTGCTGGCTATGTGACCTTGGATGTTTGTCTTGACTTCTGTGAGTCTCAGTTTCTTCATCTATAAAGTGGGGATGATGATAATCCCCACCTAATGAAGTTATGAACGTTCAGTAATTTGATGCAGGTAAAGGGCAAAGTGTGTGCCTAGCATACAGTAGGCATTCAATAAATGCTGGTATACAGTTTATGTCCCCAGGTCAACCACTAACAACTGTCCTTAATCCCTCCTGTCTCTATAACTCAGCCCTGGCTCAGGCCATATCTTCTGGTGTATGGCCCCAGTCTTGCTCTAAACTGGCCACAGATCTGTCCTACCCTGCTCCTGCTCATGTACCCTCCATGGTTCCCCATCACCTTTGAAGAGAGTCCCAGCTCCTCATCTTGGCACTTGAGGTTCAGCCCACCGCACAGACTCATGGTCCATCCCCTGACCCACTCAAGTACCTGTGAGAAATGCTGGAAGTAAAAAAAGTAACTCAGGCATCACCCCCTCTGGTCCATCCCAAGAGGGGACCAGAGCCCCTGGCCCATCCCCCTCATGAACATCTCTGGGGCTTGTTCAGCATCTCGGCTTGTGCACTGGACCCTGACTGGCCTTGAACTCAGACCCAGGGGCCATTGTGAGTCCAAGGGCGTGCTGCTCTCCTTCCCAGGCCCGGTCTCCCAGCCAGGCTGAGTTTCTCACTCTCTTCTATCTCAGGGCCTTTGGATTTTGAGGCGTACAGCGCGGCTGCCCTGCAGGAAGGCAAGTACGTCTGGGCCTGGATGCCCAGGCTGGACGGTGGGGATGAGTGAGGCAGATCTGAAGGGGAAGGGGGCACCCCCAGGGCTCAGCTGCACCCCCCCTATCTGTTCTCAGCAATGAAACGTTTGCGGGGAGCCAAGGCCTTTCGCCTCCCAGGACTGAGCCGGCGGGAGCGAGAGCCACCTGCAGCTGTGTGAGGAAACACCCCCTGCCCAGCCCTGGCCCAGGCTAGCCCGGGATCCCTTCCCCCTTTCCCAGGCTGTCCTATCCCAGAAGCTCGCTGCTGAGAATTCCTCTTCCAAGCTAGCCCAGGAGAACCTCTGTCCCAGGCTAGCTCAATATGCCCACTGCCCAACCTAGTCCAAAATTCTTCCTTTGCCATGGCTAGCCCTATCATTTCCCTGCTGAGGCTAGCCCCTACATTCCCTACCTTTTCAAGCCAGCCCTTCAGACTAGCTCCAGGGCTCCTTCCTCCCCTGCCAAGCTGTTTGAGAACACCCTGAGCTCAGCTAAGTCCAGACTCACGGCCCCCAGCCCCAGGCAAACCCCTGGGCCCCATCACCCGGGGGACTAGCTCAGGACAACATCGCAGCCCAGGGGCCGCCCCCAGGTGCCATGTCCAGCGTTGGGGGTTGGGGGCGTGCAGATGAGGTGGGAGAGCAGAAATGAGCATCTCTTTCTCCACCCCCAGAGATTCCCTGGAGCCCGATTCAGGGGTGAGTACCATGGGAGGGGCTGGGCCGGGCTGCAAGTGGGAGGGGTTCGATCCCACCTCGGCCCCCAAGCCTGGAAGCCAAGCCTGGAGCTCAAGGCGCTCAGTCTCATCTCAGCTGCAAACTCCTGTGGGCCACGTGGGAGGGACTGATGTCCCCACTTAGCCTCAATTTGCCCGTCAGTCTCACCACCTCAAGACAGGCAGTACTGTTATTGCCGTTGGGGCTGTTTTTAGGTCTGAGTCAGGGCCCAGAGGTGGGAGGGTGCGTGGCAGGGTGAGAGGGGGAGGTTCAGTAGCGGGGAGCCTGACTCACTGCTTGTCCCCCTAGACGTGTCCAGAGGTGGATGAAGAAGGTTTCACCGTCCGGCCTGATGCGACCCAGAACAATATCCTCCTGGTGCCCCCTGGGGGCAACTGTTGGCACAGCAAGGACAAAGCTCTGCCCGCAGTGATCCCTCCACTAATAGCGACCCTCTCTGTGTCCACCCTGCGGGGAGCTTGCGGTGTAGACGGAGCAGATTCAAATAAAGACACCTGCCCTGTGGGGTCACGGCTGAGCAAGAGGGAGCGAGGAGGAGCCCAGAGGGCTTCCTGGAGGAGGGCGCACCAGCGTTGGGGTTTAGCATCTGAATGAGAGTTTGGTAGTGAAGGCTGGGCATGCTCATGCAAAGACTTGGAGCAAAAACACGGTGGCAAGGCCGGGGGGTGGGGCAAGTGGGGAGAGATGGGCTCATGTAGGGCCTTGAAAGGTGTGAGCAGGAAGGGGCGGGTTTGAGGGCTGAGCCTAGGGAGACCCCCATGCTGGGATCTGCTTGGCCCCTTGACTGGCGCACCCACGGCGGAGCCCGCCCGCTTTTCCTCCAGTGACTCGGACTTCGATGATGAGGAACCCCGCAAGTTCTATGTGCATATCAAGCCTGCCCCTGCCCGTGCCCCGGCCTGCAGCCCCGAGGTGGCTGCTGCCCAGCTCAGGGCCACGGCCGGCAGCCTCATCCTTCCTCCTGCCCCAGGGGTGAGGCATAGGAGGGGTATTCTGGGGGGGGCCGGGGGGGCTGGCGGGACGCACCCGGCCTGATGCCACCCACTTTGTCCACAGGGCACCATGAAACGCCATTCTGCACGTGAGCAGCCTGTTAAGGGGTCTTCGGTTTGGGGAGGAGCACATGGAGGGGAGGCTGGGCCTGGAGTGTGAGTGTGGGTTTGAATCCCAGCTCTGCTGTGTGACTTGCGGCAGGCTGCTTAACCACTCTGACCCTCAGTCTCTTCTTCTATAAAATGGGGTCATTATGAGAATTAAATGAGAGCTGAAGGAAGGAGCCGAGCCGGGAAAGAAGCCAAAACCTGGAGACAGGTTGGCTCAGGCTCAAATCCCTCTCTGCCTGACTTGCTGGTCACCTTGGGCAGCTGGCTGGATAGCCCTAAGCCTTAGTCTCTTGTTCTGTGGCTGGGGGGGGGGGGGGGGGGAGAGGGGAACGGTAGGCAGGGTGACAGGAAGGCTCAAGGAGATGCATCTCTTGTAGGGGACGCTGCTGGGAAACCACAAAGGCCTCGATCTGCCCCAAGAGCCAGCAGGTAGGTCCTACAGCAGTGGGACATCCGGCCAACATTGAGTGGGGGGCCGGGGGCTGCCCCCAACTCCTCTTTCCTCCCCCGCTTCTGTCAGCCTGGCAGGGAGTTGAGGGCATGCTGTTTTTGAGGAACCATTTAGTCATTCATTCGATGAACATTTATTGAGCACCTGCTGTGTACTCGTGCTATTCTGAGTTCAGAGATGGATGACCAAGACAGGTCTTCCTTCTCAGATTTGCATTTCAGTGGCTCAGATTTTAGGAACAGCAAATAAGTTAGAGCATGTTCGATACTTCCAGGTGCTATGAAGAAACAAAGCAGGCAATGTGGGGGAAGATGCCAGTGGGCAGCTTCAGTTGAGAAGGTGGAGGCTGCTCTGGGCTGGGGGTGGGGGACTTTGAGTTGAGACTTGAAGAGAGCAGGATGTGGCCTCAGGGAGAGCCGGGGAAAACGAGAGCTCAGGACCAAGACCAGCCTGTGCAAAGGCCCTGAGGAGGGAGGAGGCATAGGAACGCTAGAAACCATCCCTCCTGTCCACCTCGTCCACAGCTGTGCAGAGAAGCTGCAGTCAGATGAGCAGTTTTCCAAGAACCTCTTTGGGCCGCCGCTAGAGTCGGCCTTTGACCACGAAGACTTCACAGGTGATGACGGTAGGGGGCTTCAGGGGCACAGGCTTGGCTGGCAGGAGGCTGGGTGGGGCCATTGCAAGGGTAGGTGGGAGGGTGGGCCAGGCTGGAGGGAGCATTTGGGGGGTCCTGTGTGGGTCACTGGTCAATGGGGTGGTGGGCGGGGCCACAGCGTGAGTGGGCGAGCCCTCTGTAGTAGTGTAGGTGACAGTGGGTGGGTGGGCGGAGCTTCCGCGGAAATGGAAGCGACCAGAGGGCGTGGCCTGATGGGTGGGCGAGGCTTTGAGTGGGCGTGGCCCGCAGGAGGAAGGACGGGGCCTCCATGTGGGCGGGGTCTGGAGCTGGCACCCCCCCCGCCCCCCCTCCAGGCTCCAGCAGCCTCGGCTTCACCTCCAGCCCCTCACCTTTCTCCTCCTCGTCGCCCGAGAATGTGGAGGACTCCGGCCTGGACTCGCCATCCCACGTGGCGCCTGGCCCCTCCCCGGATTCCTGGGTCCCCCGCCCGGGCACCCCACAGAGCCCACCTAGCTATAGGGCGCCGGCCTCCGAGTCGAGGGGGACACGGCCCCTGCCAGCGTCGGACTCGCCACAGCCCCTCGCCCCATCCCCGGGTCCCTGGGGGCTGGAGGCTGTGGCTGGAGGAGGTGAGTCCAGGAGTCAGAGTTATCAGAGCCCTGGGTGGGGACGACTGAGCACCTACTGTGGCCAGGGCCTGAATGGGGTGCTGGGGACACAGCCCAGAACCCTCACCCTTGCAGGGACAATAATGAAATGGATATTGAACAAGGTGGAGGTGGCAGGTGCCTGGTGAGGGCTCAGAAGGTTGGAACCTCCCTGAGGAGGTGACCTCTGCGCTAAGAGTTGATGGAGGTGAGGAAGGAGCCGTTTGGACACGGGGGGGCACGGTCTTTCCAGCCTAGAGCACATCCTGTACAAAGGCCCTGGGGTGGTAGCTGACAAGGCCCTCTGAGGAACCGCTCGGAGGCGGGTGAAGCTGAAACAGAGTGATGACAGGGAAAAGGAGGGAGAGGAGGGAGATGGGCCCGAGCAGGGCCTGGTAGTCTCTGGGAATGATGTGAGTTTTACCCTAGCAAGGCCTGAGCCACAGAAGGGGGGGGCTGTGAGCAGAGCAAGGGCGGCATGTGACTCAGATTATGGGCGCCCTCTGTCCACCTGGGGGTGGGAGCTGGAGACCGGGGAGGTGAGGTGAGTGAGTCTAGGGAAGAGGTGATGGGGTAACAGTGGGGAGAAGCGGGGCAGACACATTGGGTGAGAGCAGAGGGGTCGGGGTGGAGTGTAGGAGGGCAGCTGGGCATTCTTCCAGGGAGGGCCAGAAGGGGCAGGGAATATGGGGCGGAAGTAGCCGGAGTGGGGGCATGTTGAGACTGGGCCTTTAGATGTCAGGTGGCCAGTGGACCCTGAGTTTGGGGGGGAGGCCAGATTGGAGCACCCCATGGGCAGCTGTGTGAAGCAGGAGGGGAGGCCGCCCGGGAGAGGGGAGGGCCCAGGGTGAGCTGGGACAGGGCTGCAGGTCGGGAGGAAGAGGCCAGTGGGGGGGAGGGGGGCCTGAATCAGAGGGCTGTGACCCCATGAGGTCCCCAGCAGTGGCGACAGGGCTGCTTGGCACCATCCTTGATTAGAGAAAGAGCCGGTTTGGAGTTGGATCATGGAAGTTGCCAGGGATGTGAGTGTGGAGCATGTGAGGAGACTAGTCAAGTGCGGGTGTCTGAGCTTCCCTATAGAACTGGGGTTCTCCACCAGGCCGGTTCTGCCGCCTAGGGGACACTTGGCAATGTCACCACTGATCTTAGCTTGCCACTACTAGAGGGATGGGTGCTACGGACACCTGGCTGGTGGAGGCCAGGGATGCTGGTCGGCACCCCACAGTGCACAGGACGACCCCCCCAGAGATTGCTCGGGCCCCCGGTGTCAGCAGTGCTGTTGAGAAGCCCTGGGCTAGAGGGGAGCACACCTGGGGTGTGGGCGGGGGGCGAGCAGGCAGCCGTGGATGGAGCCGACGGGGCACCTGAGTGTTAGGCAGTGATCAGTGACCTTCGCGGGTGAGACTCAGACGCGGGCCAGAGTCGGAGGCTACGTCGTACTCATACTCGGAGAGGATGAAGGTCACAGAATCACTGATGTTGGATAAAAATCCTCTGCCAGTCCCCCCACGCCCCGCCCCTGGAGCCGTGCCTGCCTCCCGAGCATCCGGAGCATCCAGCGCTTGCTCACGTATCCCCAGTAACCCCTTCCTGGGCCATCAGTCCAGTGTCGGGGGGCTCAGGGCTGTGGATAGCCTCTGCAGGCCTGTCCGGCACTTTCTCTGCAGCCCCGAGACTTCAGCCCCAGGGGGTCTCCCCCGAATAAGCCCGACTCCCAGTTTTGGGGAGAAGTTCCTTCTCCGGGCAGGCCCGAGAGGCCCACGGCAGCATCTCGGCTGTAAAAGCTGTCTGTCTGTCACTCCCTCCCCAGACCCGATACCCGGGCCCGCTGACCCTGCAGCCAGAGACGGCCTGGCGGCGCCCCCCCGGAGAGCCCGCACCAGGAAGGTGTCCTGCCCCCTCACGCGCAGCAACGGCGACCTGGTAGGGGGAGGGCGCGCGGCAGGAGCGGGGCTGGGGGCGCCTCTGGTGGGGGGCGGGCAGCATCAGGGTGCTGCTCCCGGGCCGTCATAGCCTGGCCTGTCTCCCTCCCCAGTCCCGGTCTCTGAGCCCCTCCCCGCGGGGCTCCTCCACTGCCAGCACGCTTTCGGACCGGCCCGGCTTCCCGTCACAGACGGCACATGGTATGGTGGGGAGGCCCCGGGCCCCTCTCTGGGCCTCGCTCTCACCCTCTCTGGTGCTGGGTGGGTGGCTAAGTGAGGCGTTGGCAGAAAGTGGGTTCTGGAGTCTGGGACCTGTGCTCACTCTGTCTGTCCCCATTCCCTCCCGCCCCCACCAGGAATCTCCCGGGGACCCAGCCCTGTGGTCTTGGGCTCCCAGGATGCCCTGCCTGTGGCTACCGCCTTCACCGAATACGTCCATGCCTACTTTCGAGGCCACAGCCCCAGGTACGCAGTGATGGGGGGACAGTGCCAACGAGGACGGGGACAAACACGACTCTCTGGGGCCTCTGGGTCTAGGTTCCGGGAGAGACAGCCTTCAGGTGTGTTCCTTGATCTGCTTTACTGTGGAAGGGCCTCGATCTCTGAGCCAAGCAACCAGGCCCCTGTCCTGAGGGCAGTGGGAACAACGGAGGGTGTTAGAGCAAGGGCGAGGCCTCGTTGTGACCACAGGTTAGCAGCTCTTCTGAGGCTGCTCTGGGCCTCACACTGAAGGGAGCAGGACCAGAGGCCAGGCCCTTGGAAGACTGGGTTAAGGAGGAGTTGAGGGGCCAGGAATAATCTGGGGGCAGCGCCCAGCAGGGAAGACCTTAAGATCAAACCACAAATGGGAGACTATTAGGCCTGAAACCCAAGGTGAGGACAGTTCTATAACTGAATGTTTTGCTTTGAGCTTCCCGGTGGCCTAGGGGTAAAGAGAGCTAGGGAGGGGGACGTTCCTGCCTCCCTCAGCCCAGTGTGGTTTCTTCCTGGTGCCTGGATTGCTGTCCAGGCAAGGACGCAAGGAGCTGACGTTGGGAGTGAGGACGCTGGGCACGGTCAGGGCCTCGCTTCTTCTGAGGGGCTTGGGGAGCCACAAGCTGCAGTGGGGCCGGGAGAGCCCCGAGCCAACACCCAGTCTCCTCACCGCCCCCAACCCCAGCTGCCTGGCTCGAGTAACTGGGGAGCTGACCATGACCTTCCCAGCTGGCATCGTGCGTGTGTTCAGTGGGACCCCGCCCCCACCTGTCCTCAGCTTCCGCCTCGTGCACACGTCCGCCATTGAGCACTTCCAGCCCAATGCCGACCTGCTCTTCAGGTACTGGAGGACGAGTCGGGGGTCAGAGGCAGGGGTCCCAGAGGCTGGTGGGGTCCAGGATCTCCCCGCCTGTGAGTTCGGGCTCTGCCTCCTGGGATGTGCTGTGCGGCCCTGGGCAAATCACTCTCCCTTCCGGACCTCATTGTTCTTTTCTTCTCCGTGTCCCCCCACACACCCCCCACCTCCTGGGGCCCATGCTTGACTGGGCCCAAGGGGAGCCAGGGAATCCGCCTCTGCAGGAAGCCCTTGGGGTAGGTTGGACGCTGAGAGCCTTGGGAAGGTGTCACCCAAGGGTTGGGGTGATTATTCCTGGTCTCTGTAGCGACCCCTCCCAGAGCGACCCTGAGACCAAAGACTTCTGGCTCAACATGGCGGCTCTGACCGAGGCCCTGCAGCGCCAGGCCGAGCAGAATCCGGCCGCCTCCTACTACAATCTAGTGCTGCTGCGGTACCAGGTGGGCCGCGGGGAGACAGGGCAGAGGGCGCAGGGAAGGGCTTGGGGCTGGGCAGGGTGAGCGGGCCGCGGACGCGGAGGCCAGGGGTAGAGAGAGCAGAGTGAGCTGGGGGGGTAGGCAGTGGGGGGGGCAGGCCCCCATCAGTGCAGGTGGCACCATTGTATAAATTAGGAGAGGCCCCATCCCAGGAGCCTGCGCCGGCACCCTGGCCGCAACTCTGTCAGAATGAGGCGCTCTCTTGCCCTCTGCTGGAAACGTGGTGTCACACAGACTCTGATGGAAAGCATCTCTGAGGCAGAAGGAAGAGGCTCCGGCGGGGTGGTATAGGCAGTGCTGAGTCGGGTCTGAGAGACTGCGAGGCAGGGTCCGGGGGTGGGGTTGAATAGTGTGTGGCGCGGCAGGACAGGACGGCCTAAGCTGTGTCCCCTCTCCTGTTCTCGCTCCTCCTAGTTCTCCCGCCCGGGTCCGCAGTCTGTGCCCTTACAGCTGAGCGCCCACTGGCAGTGCGGGGCAACCCTCACTCAGGTCTCGGTGGAGTACAGCTACCGGCCCGGCGCCACGGCCGTGCCCACACCACTCACCAACGTCCAGATCCTGCTGCCCGTGGGGGAGCCTGTGACCAACATCCGCCTACAGCCAGCCGCCACCTGGTGAGGGCGTGCGGGAGGCCAAAGGAGGCTCGGCGGTGACCCTAGAGCCCTCCCAGACCTCTCCTTGATGCAGCAGCTAAAGGGTCCACCATAGGTCCGACCATTCAGCATGAGCATCCCTTGCTTAGACCTAAGGGTGACATTATTAGCAATAATAATATCGGACACCAAGAGCTTCCTGTGTGTCGGGCGTGGTCCACGTGCTCTATATACATGGACTGGCTCAGGGCTTCTAGCAATCCCTTGAGGTGTGGACCGCCATCATTCCCCTTTGTGGAGGGGGGACGGAGGCAGAGGGAGGCTAAGTCACTTAATCGGCCGTCACACCAGGATTTGAACCCAGCTGCCCACTCTCTGCCCTGGGCTCTTAGTCACCCCACAATGTTGCCTTTGTTTTGTACAAAAGGTAGAAACTGCCACGAAGAAGCCAGACTTGAAGGACTAAAAATGCTGCAAGGCTGTGGGGTCCTCGGGGGCCAGCTGCTCCATACCCCACGTCCATTTTGCAGATGGGGAAACTGAGGCAAGGGAGAGGACCTGGCTTGCTGGGGTCATGGAGCTGAGAGGTGACCGAGCTGGGACCCTCGGCTCCCAATGTCCTCTCTGGGAGAGACCTGACCAAGCTTTTCTTGATGCCAGGAATCTGGAGGAGAAGCGACTTCTTTGGAAGCTGCCAGATGTGTCTGAAGCAGGGGGTGAGTTATGGTTGTGCGTGAGATCGCAGGGGGTTCGGGTGGGAGGGGCTTGTTTAAAATGAGAATTGGGGATGTGCTGGGGAGAAGTGTAGACAGGGAGGAAAGCTTAAAAGGGCTTTGACAAAGCTGTGGGAGAGGACGAGGTGGGGGGGGGCAGCCATAGCAAGTACAAAGGCCCTGGGGCAGGACTCCTTTGCAATTTACACATAGCCCTGAGGGGCCAAAGGAAAAGGGGGCAGGGGCAGGGGCACAAGAGGAGGTCAGAAGAGATGGACAGAGGCCACAGATCTAAGGGTTTGGGAAGAGCCCGGGTCCCAACAGGATGGGGGCTGAGGCTGGGGCACGGCTGACCTCAGGCCTCCCCAGGCTCTGGCCACCTATCTGCCAGCTGGGAGCCATGCTCAGGCTCCAGCACACCCAGCCCTGTGGCCGCTCAGTTCACCAGCGAGGGGACCACTCTGTCGGGCGTGGACCTGGAATTGGTGGGCAGTGGCTACCGCATGTCGCTTATAAAGAGGAGGTTTGCCACAGGTACTCTCCCCCCCACCCTGCCGCTGCCCACCCCTGAGGCCAGGACCATGCCAGGCCCTGAGCTCCACCCCCTGCTTCTGCCAAGGTGCCGGGGGAGGGGGGTGGCGGGGGCATCTGGGGTGTGTTTGGGAAGCTTGGTGGGGGTTGGACCCTGGAGGCCCAGGATGGTGGGCGCGAGTGGGGAGGGTCAGTCAGGGCCGCAGTGGGAGGTCGAAGGGCCCCTGTAGGGTGTCCTTGCGAGGACCCAAGGCAGGGGGCCAGAAGCCGCACGGCCACACTGCCCCCAGCCCATTCTCCTGCCCCCGCAAGGGGCTGCTGGGGCCCATGGGGCAGTGGGAACAGTGAGTTACAGGGGTGTTTGGAGGAGGATCGGGAGATCCCAGGGTCGGGCAAGGGACGGCCCTCCCTTCCTCCCCGCTCACGGCGCCACCCCCACAGGGATGTACCTGGTGAGCTGCTGAGCCTGCAGAGGCCCCCAGCTCTGCACTGTGTCCTGGTGCTCGCTGACTGATCCCTGCCTTCCTGCCGGACCCTGGGATCCCACCCTGGCCTCCCTCGGGGCCCTGACTCCGTGGAGAGGAGCCCCACACCCAGCCTGGCTGAGCCGGAGATTCCCTCCTGCTCAAGCCAATTCCCATGCAGGTCCTTGGACTTTTAATGTTCTTTGAATAAACTTTATTTTCTAATAAAATAAATAAGCCTTTTCCTGCTCCAGGAAATTTCCTTCACGGCGCCAGAGAGGAGAGGAAGGGAAGATGGATGGGTGGGGAAGATGTAATATCCTTAATGTTCCCCGTCGTCCCCACCCTCCCCCCACCCAGCCTGTGCAAGGTGGCACCAGGGGGGAGAAAAAGCCAGCATGGACACCCCAAGCTCCATGGACATCTGAGCTCTGTGAGGAGCTGGTGGAAGGGGCAAGGACTAGAGCAACCCAGAGGGGGATTCAGACTCTTCCTAAGGAGAGGGCTTTATGCATGGGGCTCTGAAGTATGAATAAGAGTTTGCAAGATGGGGTTGGGCATCCCAAGCAAAGGAATGGGGAGTTGTGAGTTCTGAGAGGAATCCATTAGTCAATCCACAAACATTGATTGACTACCTACTGGACGCCAGGCAGCTGGGACATGGCTGTGAGCAGGACAGGGCTCTTGGAAGCCATGAAGCTATGAAGCCAAAAGGCCTGGGTGTAGAGCCCACTTGGCCACCAGGGGCTGTGTGTGACTTTGAGCAAGTGACTTAACCTCCCTGGCCTCAGCTTCCTCTTAGCTTCTGCAACCCACCTCACTTGGGGGGCTGTCGGGAGGTTGCGCCCTTTGGAGAGAACCTAATATAGAAGGAGCACCCAGCAGTGGGAAGCCAGGGTGGGGGGATGGTGCGCGTGGGCAAGGGGTGGCCTGAGTGGAGCCCAGGACAGGTGAGGTAACCAGCACACTCTGGTGGGAAGCAGGTCTGAGCTCAGTGGACAGCCCTAGATCCCGATGGACACATGAGGACCCTGAGCCCACGCAGATCCCGAGGACCAAGCCGGTGCCGGATGGAGCCGGGGAAGCAGGAAGCAGGACTTGACCTTCACTCTAATCCTCCTACTCTCCTCCAAAGACAAAAGGGCATGGGGGGGTCAGGGGAGGGGCCTGGCTGTGCCTCAGTTTCCTCATCTGCGAAATGGGGGGAAATCCTCTAGCTGGAAGACGCCTGGGGAGCATCCGCAGGCCACCCCCAGTTGGTGAATGGCATCCTCAGGTTTTCTTTTTTTAACTGAGAGGAAATTCAGTTAAAATAACAAGAAATGAACCATTGAAAGTGAACAATTCAGTGGCAGATAGCACATTCACCATGTTGCGCAGCCGCCGCCTCTATCTAGTTCCAGAACATTCCCATCACCCCAAAAGGAGACCCCTTCCCCATTAGCTGTTACTCCCCTTTTCCTCTCCCCCAGCCCCTGGCAACCACCAATCTGCTTCCTATCTCTATAGACTCACCTGTCCTGGACATTTCATATAAATGGAATCGTGCACCACGTGACCTTTTGTGTCTGGCTTCTCGTACTCACCGTGTTTTTGAGGTTCATCCATGGTGTAGCGTGTCAGTGCTTTATTCCTTGTTATGGCCCAGCAATATTCCATCGTAGGTGTCGTTAACCTTAAAATTAAACAGCCAGTTATTTTACCAGCAAAATGGATTTATTCGTGAATAGCAAAGGAACCACAATTTGGGACATGCAGGCTGCGGCCAAATCATAGGCATGTCCAATAAACAAAGGAGAGGTACATTATTTTATGGGAAGGAGGAAGTTGGGAGGGCTTATTTTGAACTAAAGTCCATTGGGGAGAAGCAGGAGTTCAGGGTGATGATGGTTTCTCATTGGCTAGGTTGCTGGGATAGTCAGTTTCTTGTAGGAGATGCCATGTCCACTGTTTCCTGTTGGGGTGTCTAGTTGATGATTCTTTCTTGTTGAGGATTCTTCTGTTGGGGCTGTAATTGACACTTATTGTAATTGACTTTGAGAGGTAGGGCTCCCCCACTCTACTTTTTGTGAGGTTTCTCTATTAATTTTCACATTTCCCCATTTGGATCAAGCTCTTTCTGCAAAGGCATCGCTGATCAAGAGTTGGGTTTTCTTGGGGCGCCTGGGCGGTTGGTTAAGCATCCAACTCTTGATTTCAGCTCAGGTCATGATCTCGGGGTCATGAGATTGAGCCCTGCATCAGGCTGTGTGCTCAGAGGGGGATCTGCTTCTCTCTCTCCTTCTGCCCTTCTCCCAACTCACCACACTCTCTCTCTCTCTCTCTCAAATAAATAAATCTGAAAACAAAAGTCAGATTTTCTTAATCCATTGACTTTGTGTCTCTTGATGTCAGGAAGTCTCTTTCCTTGGATGTCATGCCCCATAACTGCTCAAACGGCAATTCAACAGAATGGAAACCTACTGAGGTCATATTGGAGCAGCAAGGGTGGGTCTGGGGAGAACACTCAGGCACTTCCCATAGGTAGCCCATATTTATCAAGATCGTAAGCACTGGAGATCATCTCCTTATTGGGTACGTCACTTTTACAAAGGCAGCAATTACAGAAATCGAAAGTAACATAACAGGGCGCCTGGGTGGCTCAGTTGGTTAAGCGACTGCCTTCGGCTCAGGTCATGATCCTGGAGTCCCGGGATCGAGTCCCGCATCGGGCTCCCTGCTCGGCGGGGAGTCTGCTTCTCCCTCTCCCACTCCCTCCTCTTGTGCTCACTCTCTCTCTCAAATAAAAAAAAAAAAAAAAAAAAAAGAAAGTAACATAACAACTCCAAACTGTGTGACGGTTCTAAACCGGGACCCTAGATCTGAAAATCTCCAACTAAAAATATTTCTTGGCACTAATTCAGACAGGGGAGAAAAGTTCTCCCTATGGAGGCAAACCCAGAGTCACGTCTGCCTCCTGGAAGTCCCTGCTTAAAGGGGCCATGACAGCAGAATTGTAAATACTGCAGGAGTGCCCTGAAGGAATTATTTGGGGAAAATTGGGGGTATGCATTTGGGAAGATATGATGCAGGCATAAACAAGAGGCAGTAGCTAATGAACTTTTGGCAAAACAGCAACACTTCAGTTACCTCCAAAGAACTGTTTGGAAACAAATGCTCTCGAATAATACAGCCGGCAAGTTTGCAAGTTCTGACACCGTGAAGTCAGTTAAGAGTTCACATGAAAGAAAAGATTTTGGTGAATTCTGAACCTTCTAACCCCTCAGAAAAAGCAATTGAGGGGTGCCTGGGTGGCTCAGGTCATGATCCCGGAGTCCTGGGATCGAGTCCCGCATGGGGCTCCCTGCTCAGGGGGGAGTCTGCTTTTCCCTCTCACTCTCCCTCTGTGCTCTCTCTCTCGCTCTCTCTCAAATGAATAAATAAAATCTAAACAAAGAAAAAAAAAAAAGAAAAAGCAAGTGAAAACTTAATTTGTCACTGGATCAGAACGAAACCATTTCTGAAGGTCCATATTCAAAAGAAGAGGTATCCCCCCTTTCGCAAGGGCTTCAGAAATGCGGACGAGGGCACTGTCTCTCCATGAAAGAAAGAAGAAACAACAGTGAGGAAAAGGCTACAGGCCTGTTCTGGATATCTTGGGGAAGCTGCCTTGGCGGAAGTCATCTGCGTCAGTTCTGAGAAATCTTTACTTACACATCAGCGTCACCAGATGGCATGCAGACCCGGCCAGGGTTTGGTGCTTTCTTTAGATGTGTCATGTGAATCCAAGAGTCTGTTCTCTGGAGTTTGGTGGCATGAGGGTGGCTGGCGGCACCTGAGGAGGGCCTTTCCAGTGAGGTTGAAGGGAGCCTTTCCGGAGGGGTTTCCAATAGATGAAATCACCAGCATGCAAGGTGTGATGCTTAAGGTCATGGCCCCACGCCACCCCTCGCACACCAGGGAGTGCATTGTGAAAAGATTGTTCTGCTAAAGCTTTTTTTTTTTTCTTTAAGAGAGAGTGCAGGAGCAGGGGAGGAGGGTCAGAGGGAGAGAGAGAGAGAATCTCAAGGAGGATCCACGCTCAGTGCAGAGCCCAGCTCAGGCTGGATCCCATGACCCTGAGAGATCATGACCTGAGCCAAAACCAAGAGTCAGATGCTTAACCTACTGAGCCACCCAGGTGCCCCTAGCATGGTTATTTTTTCATCAAAGCAATTAGGTCTTTACAATATTGAAGTCTATCTCCTTTATCAACTGTAGGGCAAAAGAGGTAGGAGTCAAGTGCTTCGGACATCTTATGACTATCTCAAGGGGTGAGAGTCTAGGAGTTCCAAAGGGGGTGCAACTGAGATTTCAAAAGACCAATGGCCTGGCTTTCGGCCGAGGCATTTGGAGGGTCCCTACAAATTCTGTGTCCTAAATGGGGTCTTTTTTTTTTTTTTTAAGTAAGCTCTATGGCCAACGTGGGGCTTGAACTAGCAACCCTGAGATCAAGAGTCACATGCTTTACGGACGGAGCCAGCCAGGCGACCCTTAAGTTGAGCCTTAATGATGCTGTCAGTGTGCTCGACTAACCCTGAGAATTGGGGACAGTATGCCCCCATGAAAGTAAAACCAGCCCAACAGCAGTCTTGTCGAAGCCCCTGACTGGTTAAAATGGGTTCCCCGATTGCTATGAAGTCCCAGAGGAGTTCCAGGGAGAGATAATCTTTTCTAAACCAATTTAGGCCACAGAAGAGACAGTGGCCTGTCTACAAGGGAAAGCTTTTGTCCGGTGAGAAATATACAAACCATGACTAAAACATATTTACACCCATGAGACAAGGAAGCTATAGGAAATCTATTTATGCAAACAGGTTTCCCAGGACTGTACTTGGAACAGGTGAGACGAGCAAAGTAGGCACTCGTTGTGGCCTTGTTACTATTTTCCCACCAACACTGGTTCAGGGATGCTCTCATTGTGTCAGTGGACCGATGGTTTAATGCATATACACTGGTAAGTAGTCGGACTTGTAGAATTTCTGGTAGGGCCAAATTGTTATTTGGTCCAAACCAGAGTTCTCTCTTTTTATCAAACCAACAATTATTAGATTTCCAATATTGTTTTTCCTTTCCTGGGGCCAATTATTGGATGTCTCTGTTCAGTTTTTGTTTTTTTGTTTTTTTTCCAAACTATCATTTGGGAGAGCATCCCTTTGGACCATGACAGAGGTTTGGTGATTGGCTTCCTGGAGAGCAGCATTCAGGGCAGAAATATCAGCAAAGTGGTTTATTCTGGCCTCCAGGGAGTCGAGTCTGGAATACCCGGGATCTTAATAATGGCTCGAGCAACCGGCAGAAGTATGACATCTAATACATTTGATGGACGTAGGAGCGGTTTTTAATTTTATTCCTGTTGGAGGTAAGGGAACTTTGCTGGTTCCAGAACACCCCAAAGTTATGGGCTACCTCAAAGGCGTACTGACATATATATGGATATAAATGTTTGCAGTTTTGCCTTTGGCCAAAATACAAGGATGTACCCCCGAGAGACAATTTCCTCAGTGGCCTTAACTCAAAGGGCAGCGGCAGGAATGGGGGGGGGACGTCCCCAGGGTGCAGCCGTCGGCTATAATACCCCCTGGGTGGATGATGGTCCCCGCGATAAGGGAACAGAAGGCGAGCTGAGGGCAAAGCCTGAGCTGACACTCCGCGACCCCTCCCACTCCCGGGGGGATCTGTGTGACATTCCTCAGGCACTCCAGGCTGCCCTAAAACTAAGGAAAGGGAAAACAAAGGGTTAACTAACACTTTCCTCCGGAAGCTCCCAACTGTCTTCATGTTCAGGCTTTACTAGAGGGAAAAACAACCTGAGCTTGACAATGGCCAGGCCCCCAGGATCCAGAGAGTCTTCTTTAGCATATAAAAGTCCTTTTGAAAACCTCCCTGTTTCCTGACCTCCCCCAGCTCCCAAGTATATAATCAGTCACCCCTCACAGCCCCCCATGCAGCAGCCCTTTCTGCCCACGGGTCCTGTCCCCATGCTTTGATAAAATCACCTCTTTGCACCAAAGATGTCTCAAGAATTCTTTCTTGGCCGTCGGCTCCGGACCTCACCAACATTCCAGAACTGCGTCACCCATACTGTTGGATGAGCATACCAAGGGCATTCTCTTCCTTCACGCATGCAAAGAGGCAAAAATTGAAGTAGATAATTAGGCTTTTCTTTAAAGCCTCAAAGACTGTGTCACCCCCGTCTTTCCAAACAATAGGGTTAGGGCTATCATATTTTATTTTATTTTAAAGATTTATTTATTTATTTGACGAGAGAGAGAGAGAGAGAGAGAGAGAGAGCACAAGCGGGGGGAGCGGGAGAAGGAGAAGCAGGTTCCCCACTGAGCAGGAAGGTCAATGACGGGGCTCAATCCCAGGACCCCGGGATCATGACCTGAGCTGAAGGCAGCCGCTCAACCGACTGAGCCACCCAGGTGCCCCCACAAGC
This sequence comes from Phoca vitulina, assembly GCF_004348235.1. NCBI lineage: Eukaryota > Metazoa > Chordata > Mammalia > Carnivora > Phocidae > Phoca > Phoca vitulina. The sequence continues at coordinate 2,480,646 of NW_022589716.1, forward strand.
TATCATATTTTAATAAAGCATAGAGAGATTGAGCCCTAAGAGAGAAGACTGGAATCCAATTCTGACAATAGCCAGCCAGTCCAAGAAAGCCTCGTAACTGGCACTTAGTTTTAGGTTTTGGGAAAGTCAGGATGCCTTGAAGTCTACCTGGATCCAGAGGTAGCCCTCGTTCCCAGATCAAGTACCCTAAGTGTTGAACTTGAGTGTGGCAAAGAGCAATTTTTCCTCCGGAGACTTTATGTCCCTTTAAGGTCAAACATATTAACAGGTGGATGCTGTCTTCCTGCGAAGAGGTTTGAGAAGGGAGGCAGGGCAACAAGTCACGGGCATATTGTAACAAAGCAGAACCTGCAGAAACCCTGATGTCATCCTAAGCAGCTGCCAAGGTTGGTGCTAAGTAAGAAGCTTTCTCTGTGAAACAGTGGGGCATTTCTGTCCAGGTGCATTTCCATTCTTCCCAAGTGAAAGCAAAAAGTATCAACTGCAATTCTAAAAAGTCAATTCCAGAGAAAAATTGGCTTTCGGTGTGAAAGGATGTTGAGAACGGGGGATGGGGAGCCACGGTGTGCTGAGGGATCATGATGTGATTTGAAGTTTGGGTCCCAGGGCAAAAGGACAAGAAAGAATTCTTGAGATGTTTTTGATGAGGGAACAGAAGGCAAGTAGAGATCACAATCCTGCAAGACCTAAGTCTCCCTCCGTTTACAAATGTCCTAGTGATTTACAAGGAAGAAGCTTTCTTATCAATAGCCTAACTTCCAGAGACCCCTAACTCGGTTTCCTGAAGCCCTAACATCACCCTCCCCTCCATAAAATTGAGGGAGGCTGAGGCAGAAGGAAATGTAAATAATGTTAATAAATGTAAATAAAATTAAATTTCTTTTCAACCTGCCGCCATTGATAAGGACATGTGATAGGAGGAATGTAACCTCCAGGAAGCTCCCAACTATCTTACTGTTACTGCCTTACTAGAGGGGTAAACAACCTTAACTTGCCAATAGCAAGGCTTCTGGTATCCTGTGAGTCTTCTTTCATATATGAAAGTTCTTTCCCGAAACCTCCCTTTTTCCTTACCTCCCCCAACCCCATAGTATATAATCAGCCACCCCTCACCACCCTGGGGCCCACGGGTCCCATCCCCGGTGCTTTAATCAAATCACCTTTTTGCACCAAAGACGTCTCAAGAATTCTTTCTTGACTGTCGGCCTCGAACCCTAACATCCTTCCTACATCATTTTTGCTGCAGAAAAGGTGCTTTTGTTTTGTTTTTAAGATTTTATTTATTTATTTGACAGAGAGAGAGAGAGAGACAGAGCAGAAGCGGGAGAGTGGGAGAGGGAGAAGCAGGCTCCCAGCTGAGCAGTTAGCCCGAGATTCGGGGCTCGATCCCAGGACCCTGGGATTATGACCCGAGCCGAAGGCAGACGCTTAACGGACTGAGCCACCCAAGCGGCCCACAAAAAGGTGTTTTTATTAAAGCACGAGGACAAGACCCCGTGGGCAGAAAGAGCTGCACTGGGATTGTGAGGAGTGACGGATTCTATACTTTTAAGTCTGTGGACGCGGGGGTAGGGGGGGTGGTAGAGATAACATAAGTTTCTAAGGAATTTCTGTATGCTGAAAGCGGGGTCTACAGGACCTTGGAGGTCTGACTATTGTCAAGATAAGGTTGCTTTGGGGCACCTGGGTGGTTCGGTCGGTTAAGCATCTGACTCTTGATTTCAGCTCAGGTCATGATTTCAGGATCTTGAGATCAAGCCCCGCAAGGGGCTCCGTGCACAGCTGGAGTCTACTTGAGATTCTGGCTCCCTCTCCCTCTGCCCCTTCCCCCCTAAAATAAATAAATAAACCTTAAAAAAAAAAAAAAAGATGTCAGGGCACCTGGGTGGCTCAGTCGTTAAGTGTCTGCTCAGGTCAGCTCAGGTCATGATCCGGGGGTCCTGGGATGGAGCCCCACGTCGGGGCTCCCTGCTCAGCCAGAAGCCTGCTTCTCCCTCTCCCACTCCCCCTGCTTGTGTTCCCTCTCTCGCCGTCTCTCTCTGTCAAATAAATAAATAAAATCTTTAAAAAAAAGTCAAAGGATCATTTAGTTCACCTGGTTGGCTATTTTGATTACTACTGTCAAATGCTAGAATGAATTCCCCCCTTTCGGAAGAAAGAAATTCCAGGGTGACATTTTTCCAAGGAATCTTGGCCCAATAAATGAATAGGGGTGGAGGAAGTAGGGGAAAAAGGGTGCGTGTCTCTCAAAGGGACTAGACAGAGGAACTATGTTTAGAGCCGGGAACCCGTTGAGGTCTGTTAGAGCCTCTCCCCTCCTCACTATTGGAACTGCTTTAGTCCTCCGAGGCGGGGGCTGCTGGATACCAGTGGGGGTGAGTTCGGAGGCTGTAACCTTGGTGTCAGTAAGGACCCAGAGAGATGCACTCTCAAACTGGAGAGGGGTTTCTCTGAGCCAATTAAGAGGAAGAACCCCGCCACTGGGAATTAGAAGGGCATCGGAAAGGCCGGCTGGAGGCTGAAGGCACCTGGGGCACTTACCCTGGTAACAATCCTTTTTCTAATGTTGGCAATAATAGAAAATAGGGGAGTTGGGGTTGGGGGGCCTTCCTTTGCCGGAGTTGAAAATTGAGAATTAACGGACTTTCCTCTAGGTGACTGATCTAGGATGTGAGCGAACTGGTTTGCCAAATTAACTAAATCTGGAGTAGAGAGAGTTTCCGATTCCGTCCTGGTCTTTCTAACTAAAAGGAGAAAGTTCCTGGTTCAGCCCATTAATAAACAAAGAGTTAAATGCTACCCAGGTGTAAAAAAAAAAAATAAAAAATAAAAAAATAAATGCTACCCAGGTGGATTTAACATCTAAAGGAAGACCAGAATTTTCATTTTTTTTTTAAAGATTTTATTTATCTATTTGAGAAAGTGAGAGAGAGTATGAGCATGAGCCTGGGGAGGGTGGGGGGCAGAGGAGAGGGAGAAGCAGACTCCCCACCGAGCCAGGAAGCCAGATTTGGGTCCCAGAACCCAGAGATCATGACCTGAGTCCAAGGCAGACACTTAACCCACTGAGCCACCCAGGTGCCCCCAGAATTTTCATTAAAGACAATTTGAAATTGATTCTAATGGTCATGAACCAGTTTACCAGGCTTTTGTGTGCAAGCCTGAACTTTGTTCCAAAAGCTACCAGAATTGCTCAGTGGAGATTTCCAGCGAGTGTTCTAGCATCTTGCCAAAAGTGAGGGGTCTGTTTCTCTAAATCCCTTTCCAGTTGTCCCCAGCCGGCTCGTTTACCCGGTGTTTGGCCTGGCCCTCACCAACAAGCAGGTGGCCTAATTGGTTTAAATCTTAGAAGCCAGCTTGGTAAATTTGAATAACCTGGCTAAATTCTTCAGCAGAACTATGGGGGTCCTCAGTCGCCTTAGGAAACTGACTGGCTCACAATTCAGCCTTAGTCCAGGGAACTGTAAGAAATTTGGGGTTTCTCTGGTTCCTTAAAATCCTAACTTTAAAAGGGCAGGTTTTAAGGGGTTCAGGAGAGAAGGGAGCAGGGAGAGGTTTGGAGGAAAATGAGGAGAGAATTCGAATGGGGATAGAAGATAATCAGGGCACCTGGGTGGCTCAGTCGTTGAGCGTCTGCCTTCAGCTCAGGTCATGATCCTGGGGTCCTGGGATCGAGCCCCACATCGGGCTCCCTGCTCCGCGGGAAGCCTGCTTCTCCCTCTCCCGCTCCCCCTGCTTGTGTTCCCTCTCTCGCTGTGTCTCTCTCTGTCAAATAGATAAATAAAAAATCTTTAAAAAAAAAAAAAAAAAAAGAAGAGGATCAGAATGGGCCCGGGGGCAGGAGGCAGTGCGGAAGGAAGGAGGATGCTGGCACCAGAAGTGAGCACTGAGCATCAGGTGCTGCTGTGCGTTTGGAGACAAAGAGGCCTCCGAAGCCATTTTAACTCCTTTCAATTGCTTGTTTGCCTCAGTTAGTTGAGAAATCGTATTTTGGGGGCTCCTGGGTGGCTCAGTTGGTTGAGTGTCTGCCTTGGGCTCAAGTCGTCATCTGGGGGTCCTGGGATAGGGGAGTCCCGGGATGGGGGGGGGTCCCTGCTCAGGAGGGAGTCTGCTTCTCCCTTTGCCCCTCCCCCCATCGTGTGCTCCCTTTCTCTCTCTCTCAAATAAAATCTTTTTTTTTTAATTTTATTTATTTATTTGACAGAGAGAGACATAGTGAGAGAGGGAACACAAGCAGGGGGAGTGGGAGAGGGAGAAGCAGGCTTCCTGCTGAGCAGGGAGCTTGATGTGGGGCTCGATCCCAGGATCCTGGGATCATGACCTGAGCTGAAGGCAGACGCTTAACGACTGAGCCACCCAGGCGCCCCTCAAATAAAATCTTTAAAAAAAAAAAAAATAGTAGTTGGCAAAAAGGCAACTTTTAGATTCCCAATAACGTTTGAAAGCTTCAAAATACCAATTAAAGTAGGCATCCCATCCAGTTTTGCCAATTTTTAAATTTTTATTTTTAAAAGATTTTATTTATGTATTTGACAGAGATTGAGAGCACAAGCAGGGGGAGCGGCTGGTAGAGGGAGAGGGAGAAGCAGGCTCCCCGCTGAGCGGGGAGCCTGATGCGGGACTTGATCCCAGGACCCTGGGATCGTGACCTGAGCCGAAGGCAGACGCTTAACTGACTGAGCCACCCAGGCGCCCCAGTTTTGCCAATTTCAGAGCCACGACTGTCTAATTCAGCTTTGAGAAAAGTAAGTTTGGGGAGATCAAAGCTGCCCCATAATGACAAATTCTAAATTACGTTCTTCGCTTTAGAGCCCATTTAGTTGGAAATGTGCAAGAGGAGAGACTGCCATTTTTAAACATAAAACCAGCCGGGGTCCCAGAAAGGGGGGCGTGGAGGGGGACCTCAAGGCATTTTGATGACTAAGATCCCATTTCTTAGAGGTTTTCCTCTAGAGTGAGAAGAAAAACTTGCTAGACAGCACAGTTGCAACAGGAATAGCCCGGTTCCAGCAAAGGCCAGCCCGGTTCCAGCGAAGGCCAGCACAGTTCCACTGGGGGCAGCCCAGTTACAAAAAGAAGTCAGCCCAAAGGAGTCAGTTCCAATAGAAACAGTCTGGTCCCGGAAAGGATACAGACCAAAGGCCAAATGAATACTCTCAGAAAGGACAAAGCCTTAAAACAGATCCTAAATAAACACCTGGAGAGCTCAGAACACAAAGGGAGTTAGAGCTTGAAATCAAGGAGAGACTTACCCTCTGCGGTAAGGAAGAAAGCACTTGGCTCATTTGGCTCTGTGGGTTCTGGGAACCGCTTTGCTCACTAGCCTCAGAGTTGCTGGGAGTCTTCTCTGGATCCCACTTCTGATCACCAAGTAATGTTAATCTTAAAAATAAAACGGGCCAGTTATTTTACCAGCAAAATGGATTTATTCGTGAATAGCAGAGGAACTACAATTTGGGACATCAGCCTACAAAAAACTACAGCAAAACTGTAAGCATGTCCAATAAACAAAGGAGAGGTACATTATTTTATGGAGAAGGATGTTGGGAGGGGTTGTTTTGAACTAAAGTCCATTGGAGAGAAGGAAGAGTTCAGGGTGATGACACTTAATTGGCTGAGTTGCAGGGGTAGTTGATTTCTTGTGGGAGATGCCATGTCCACCTTTTCCCCTTTGGAGAAATGTCATTGATAATCCTTTCCTGTTGATGGATCCTCTGCAGGAGTCTGTAATTGACACTTCCTCTGTAATTGATGTAGAGTGGTATGCCTCTTCCTTCCTGACTCCACACTTTAGTGATGCTTTCCTTTGTGGGTTTTTTTTAGATTTTATTTATTTCAGAGAGAGAGAGAGAGAGAGCCAGCACAAGCATGAGCAGGGGGAAGGGCAGAGGGAGAGGGAGAAGCAGACTCCCCACTGAGCTGGGAGCCCAATGAGGGTCTCAATCCCAGGACCCCGGGATCATCACCTGAGCCGAAGGCAGACGCTTAACCGACTGAGCCACCAAGCGCCCTGAGGTTTTCTTCTATTAATTTTCACAGAGTGCACACATTTGTTCATTCATTCATCTATTGATGGACACTTGGGTTGTTTCCACCTTTTGGCTATGATGAATAGTCCTGCTATGAACGCGCTTGTACAAGTATCATAGAAGTATCATAAGATACTTCTAGACAGAATTTGAACCCAGGCCCTCTATCACCATAATCTGCCCTGGAAGGTTTTGGGGCCACTGCTGCTGTCTCCATGCTTCCACCTTCTGACCTGGTGGGCCTCAGTTTCCCCCGATGAGCAGGGCTGGGTGTGCCCCAGCTCACTTCCTCCACCGCCACTCTGAATACATGATGAGAGCAGTGTAAGTTTCCAGGGCAAACGGTGGCAAGAACTGTCTATTGTGGAGGGGATGACAGGGGCCACTCCTTGCAGATCAGACAGTTGGTTCCAGCCTCTTTGTGGGGCCCATGAATTCAGGGGAGCCCTGGGGCCCCACAAGGCAGGGAGGAACTTAAGCTGAAGCCTGAGCAGTGGCCCCCTCCAGGGGGGAAATTGGCTTCAAGAGGCTCCAAAGTTGAGCGTTATTTTGTGGCAAGAAAGTGTGTGCGCTTCTGCCACCTGGGCCTGAAATGCCCACATTTGGCGCAGTGACATTTGATGTAATCGCCGTTCATACCGGCAGAGTGTAGATCGTGCACTTGCTCTGTGTTGACCCTGCTCCCCTGACCTCTCCCAACTGGAGGAGCCAGGGCTTAGGTCCTCCATTTTACACAGGAAGAAACTGAGGCACAGCCAGGACCCGCCCCTTTTCCTCTGGAAGAAGTAAGGATGGGGGAGGAGGCGGGGGGTAACTAGAACCGTCACCTGGCTCACACCTATGGACCTGGATCTCCCCCACCCCAGACCTCCCGACCCCAACACGTCTAGGCTAGAGATCTCTATAGAGACTCAGAGGCAACACGAGGCAGGATCTGAATCTTCAATAACCCAACCCCCAAAAGCTTCAAATCTGACTTCCAACTTCCAGAACCTTTCCCATCCTGAGGGCTGTGGGCTCAGGACAGGTTTTCGGGTTCTGGAATCTTCGAACCCCTTGCAGAGATCTGAAGAGCCCCTGGATTCAACCTGCCTCCCTGTCCCCCTTTCGATCATTTCTTCATCAAACACTGCAAAGGGACCCGCTCCAGGGGCTGGGAAAGCGCTGCTCGCACATCTCCAGCCGCGGGGAGCTCACGCCCCGGCCTCTGCGCGGGCCCCAGGTGGGGTGGAGAGCCCCACGAGGCGCCGGCGAGGTAGGAAAAGAAAGTTGCGGTGGGAGCTGGCCCGCAGAGGCGAAGGGGGCGGGGTCGAGAAGGGAAGACGGGCGGGGTGGGCGGGGTGAACTTCGACTGGGCCACTAAGAAGCTCGGCGGGGCTGGGAGAGGGGGATCTGGAGGGAGGTGAGGCCGGGAGGAGGCAGGAAGGAGCCTGACCTGGGTGGGGTGGGCGGGGGCTCACGCACAGGTGAAACTCTTTCCGCCTGCTCGCAGCCCAGAGGAGCTGAGAGGTCGGAGGCTGGCCCGTCGTCTGGGGTGAGTGTTGGGGGCCCCTGAGGATCTGGCGGATCCCCGTGGTGGGGAGGGGAGGATCGGGGCTCTAGGGAAGCCCCGGCAGGTCCCTGGAGCCGGGTCTCCACCGCGTTTACCCTCAACATGCTGGGAGATCCTGGAGCGCCGGGTCTCAATAAGCCCGTTGCCCTCAGCCATCGGTAATAGTAGTCGCCAGGGTTGCCAAGGCCGGCTCGAGCCCGGCCGGGGAAGGAAGTCGCTCCCGGCACCGCCCCGTCGCAGCGATGGACACAGCGAGGCGTGCCTGGACCCCTGTCCCCGCCCCACTATGCCCACCTCCCAGGCTAGGGCGGAATCGGGATGGAGAAGTGGAGGGCGCTCTCTGCGCTCTGGCCGTTACTATTACTGTTGTTGGTGTGGAGATGGTTAGCGCCCTGATTGGGAGAATCTGGCAGGAGCAGCATCCGGGTCTCCCCAGCTGCTGACCCCCAACCTTGCCGGGCGCTGGGCCAACGTTCCTGCCTGGGGACCGCAGCTCTTGGCTTCCTCTGGGGTTCAGTTCTCTCCCTGCTCACCTGATGCCGGGCTGTGTGGCTTGGGCAGGGTGCTCCTGGTTTTTGAACACACCTCAGTTTCCCCTCCCTGACTAGGACAGTGACCCAGCTTCCATGAGGATGCCTGAGATGTTTAGCCAGTGGAAGCTTTTATTGGGGGGGGGGGGAGGGCGGTTAGAGGTGTGGACCGTGCGCCAGGCAGCTGGGCCCCCCACTTGACCTAGGTGACCAGATTATATTTGGTCATCCCTGTCCAGCCCTGACGTCCACCCCTCCCACCTAGGGTGTGGAGATTCCTGCTAGGTACTGGGCGTGGGGGAACCAGGAAGAGGCCTTGAGCATGAGCAAGGAGCTCGAGGAATTCAGATAGGCTTCTTTGACCCAGGAACCCTGGGGCTGGGCTGGGTCAGCCCTTGTGAAGAAGGTAAGGTGTCACTGGGTGGCTTCTCTTCCTGCCACTGTCTCTGAGGCCCAGAGTGGGGCAGCGACTTGTCCCCACCCCCGTGAGTCAGGGAGCAGACCCACTGTGGTCCCTCCTGCTGAGAGTCTGGCCTGGCTTGATTGCTTCCTCCTCATGATGGGGAGCTCACTACCAACATAGCAAACTAAAGGAAGCCCCCCCTCCCCAGGTGGTGGTTAAAGGCAGGGATTGGGCTCCCACTTAACCTCCCTTGAATAAGTTCCTTGGATGAGCTCTCTGTGCCTCAGTTTCCCTATCCATAGAAACGAGGCTAACAAAGCCCTACCTTCCGGCGCAGGTGTGGTGGGTAGGGGAGCAGATGGCCGAAAGGCCACACACAGGACTGCTGTGTTAACTTCAGTCCTGATTATGCAGCTCATTGTGTTCTCATTCGTGGTATTTATCTTTGCATGAGAGAAATAATGTCATGAAGGCTGCAGGGCTTCAGGACAAGGCCTGGAAGAGGGCTCTGAGCAGCATGAAGGTGTGGGGGTCTTTCAGGCGCTCCCCAGAGGCAGGGCCCAGGAGACCTCAGTTCCTCCAGCTAGGAAATGAGTCCAGAGAGGCCCTTTTGAGGCTCAGGTAGGGTCGGGCCTAGCGTTCAGTTAGGGGCCTTCGTCCAGCCACAGATCCCCAGCCAGACCCATCCCAGGTACCCTGAGCAGTTTCTGATGAGGTGGGCTCCCCGAGGGCAGCGTCTCCAAATGAGTCAAACTTGATGAGCCCTGGGAACTAGAAACCGAGAAAGAAGTCGGAGGTCCAAAGGGCATATATCACACCCGTCCTCACCCCCACCCCACCTTCTTCCACACCCCGGGTGTCCAGGGCCTATGTTTGCATAAAATCAGCTTGCTCACATGCAGGGTCTGGCCAGAGTGAACCAGAGGAATTATCTTGACTGGGCTTTTTCCTGTTTGTTTGTTTTTTTCCTTCCATTTACAAAAGGAACTTATGATACATGCCCAAAGAGACCAGCCTATCATTACTGGCAGCTGGTACGAACTGGTGAGGGGTCACCCTTGGGTCCAGCAGGTTGGGGTTCAAATCCTAGCAAGCACTCTCAGCCTCGGTTGGCTGTGTGACCTGTGGTAGGGGGGACTCCCCCTTTCTGCACTCAGCTCTCCCACCTCGTAACTGGAAACCAGCCCCTATCCGCCCCCCACAAACCCCCAAAGGCTCAGTGAATCACAGGGCTCATCCTCAGGCCAGGGATTCACACCGTCTCCTGCAAGCACCCCCGACTCCCACCCTGGAGTCTCTTCTGTCCTGGAACTTGCTCTTCTTCCCAAAACTGTCGTGTTCACTGCCTCTCTGTCCCCCCCACCCCCGCGTTAGTACATCAGCCCTGGGAGCACAGGCCTTTCTTGCAGACGTTCTAGGCTGCGTGCTAGAACCTAGACCAGGGCACACACGAGGGTCTGGGTGCTCAGTGCTGGCTCAGAGCAGTTGCGACCATGCACGCACGTGACAGTGGTCGCTGACACTGATGTGTTAATATTGTCACCATGGGCTCTTCATCAATATGCGCTTTGGAGAAAAGGCCGGTGTTTGGTCCTATGGCCTTTCTCGGGCGGGACTCAGGTCGTCATGCACACAAATGGGCTTCTCCTGTCACCCCCAGCCCTCACCTTGCCTTTTGGAGGTCCCAGAATGTTCCATGCATGCCCCTTTTTGAAATCCCAGCTGAGGGCTGTTGGGAAGTACAGAGCCACGAAGACCGCAGTGATGCTGATTCAGCACCTGCTGCAAGTGAATCAGGAGCTGGCCACTGACCCCATCCAGCTGTGCAGATGAGGATGCTGCAGCCCAGAGAGGGGCCCACCTTGCCCCAGGCCCACTGATGGTCAGTAGGCAGGTCAGGGCACCTCCCAGGAGCCACCGCAGCAGCTTCAAGGGCATCAGCTCTCAGTCTTCCCAGCTGCCGGGCAAGGGGATGTGAGCCCTCGTTTTCCCGATTCCGAAACCGAGACCCAGTGACTGGGCCCGTTGGGGTCCCCAGGCCTGTGGGTCACTGGAGCTGGAAGTGGGGTAGGGAGGGGCACGGGTGGGCCCGGGTCTAACAGGCCAGGAGAGTGACTCAGGACTCACCTTCTCTGAGCCTCGCTTCCTCGTCTAGAAAGTGGGAGCGTCCTGTGGGGAATCACCTTGACTTGATGGGAGCCTCCAAGTCCGTGTCGGGCAGGCCCGCTACGGGCTCATGGTAGCACACAGCGGGTGGGGGCACATCCGGGCCCTCAGGGGGTGAGCAGGTGGGGCCTCGCCACCTGGACTGCCCCGCGTTCTCACACCCCCATGTGTCTCAGCCTCTCTGCCTCCCTGGACTCCTGAGAAATGGTGACAAGAACAGGGTGAGGAGGACAGAGGTACCTGGAGCCACATTTGCCTGGGGACTTGCCAGGCCTTGGTTGTCAATGCGGGGTTGGGGGGCGGGGCACGTAGGCACAGGATGTAGGGCCAGAGTTCTGTCCCTAATGGGGGTCCTGAGTTACTGTTGAGTGCTTGGCCCGTTCTGTGCCTCTAGTGCCTTGTTAATGTTCAGTGAATCCGGGGAGCCTGGCTGGCTCAGTCGGTGAAGCATCGGCCTTCGGCTCAGGTCGTGATCCCAGGGTCCCGGGATCGAGCCCCGCGTCAGGCTCCCTACTAGGCGGGGAGCCTGCTTCTCCCTCTCCCTCTGCCCCTTCCCCCGCCCTTGCGCGTTCTCTCGCTCTGCTCTCTCTCTCTCTCTCAAATAAATAAATTAAAATCTTTAAAAAAAAGAAAATTCAGTGAATCCTTAATATTTAGTGCTGTGTATTTGCAACGAATGGTGGATAGTCAGTGACAGTATGTTGGTGTCTCGGGGCGGTTTAGTGGCTTGTTCCCCTTCATTGTGATAATATTCATGCATCACGAATGTGCCTCGCGGCTCCTCGTTGTTGCTGTACAACTATTTGATATAACTGCTGGGTGCGTCCTGCATATTTAGCAGGCCATTAACAGTCTTTACTGACATTAGGCTTCTTGCTCATTCAGTGCATCGGGAGTATTTCAGTGCTGTGGATATTTGGCTCTTTAGGGCATTAGTACCTCTTTTTTTTTAAGATTTTATTTATTTATTTGACACAGAGAGAGAGAGAGAGAGAGAGAGAGTGAGAGAGAGAACACAAGTAGGCAGAGCGGCAGGCAGAGGGAGAGGGAGAAGCAGGCTCTCCGCTGAGCAAGGAGCCGGATGTGGGGCCTGATCCCAGGACCCTGGGATCATGACTTGAGCCGAAGGCATCCGCTTACCCAGCTGAACTGTCCGGGCGCCCCAGGGCATTAGTACCTCTTGGTCCTGTCTCAGCTGCCGCAGGCACTTGCTAACTCACCGTGACTGAATGGCCAGCATCTTCCAAGGCCTGCGGGGCCCCAGACGGGTCGGCGGCAGCTGTCATTGGCAGTGGGTTTGGGCCGAAATGCACGAGGAAATCGCTGATATGTGGGTCATCATTAGTATGTTTTCCTGTTCAACAAGCACCAGCAAGTGTCACACAGGGACACAGCTGTTGGGGACAAGGTCCCTGACCCACCTCCGGGGCTCCAGCCTGGTGGGGGAGATAAACAGGAGAGAAGTGAGTGGATTTCCCGCGTGCAGTGGTGGGTGATGAGAGCTGCAGAGAAAATCAGAGCCAGGGCAGGGTGTTTTAGCTGGGAGGCTGAGGCCCTTCTAAAAAGGCAACGTTGGGAGGCGCCTGGGGTGCGCAGTCTGTTGAGCTGCTGACTCTTGGTTTCAGCTCTGCTCGTGAGATTGAGCCCCGCGTGGGCTCCGTGCTCGGGGGGGGGGGAGTCTGCTTGAGATTCTCTCTCTCCCTCTGCTCCTGCCCCCCCACATGCTCACACATATGTGTGCACGTGCTCTCTCTCCCTCAAATAAATAAATAAATCTTGAAAAAATAAAAATAAAAAGGCAACATTGGGCTGAGCCTAAAGATCAAAGAGAATCAGGGGGAAGAGCAGGAGTCCCAAGTGGAGAGAACCAGGGGGAAGAGCAAGAGTCCGGCAGGTGCAAAGGCCCTGTGGCAGGGCTGAAAGAAGCTGAAAAGGCTGTGGTGGCTGGAGCAGATGAGCTGGGGCAGAGGTCATTGGGGGTGGGGAAGCAGGGGCTGAGAGGTCCCACACCTGGCAGCCACAGCCTATGGGGAGGGGCTCTTGGGTCTTGAATGTAATGAAACAAACGGCTTTTATGTGTATGTTAGAGGAAGCAGGCTCTAGGTGATGGTGAAATCGCACCAGTGTATGGAGAGCAAACACCCGGGAACAGGATCAACTGGTCTGGTAGTGAGGGTCCCTGAGTCAGCCCGGATGTCACTGAGCTGTGCCTCTGTCCATAGCCACTATGTCTGATCTGGACGGAGAAACATGGAGGAGACCCTGCCACGTGCAAGCAATATAAGGATGTGCTCATCCATCAAACACCTGTTGGGCCTTCCGAGTTCCCTTGCCATTGTGCCCCGACAGCTCTTTCCTGGACACCACACCTGGGTCAACAACTGCCCCGTAACACCCCATGTGAAAGGCTCACAGCCTTCTCGATCTGTTCCTCCTGGTCCTTCCTTCTCTATCCCCCGCCCAGGCTTTAAACATCGATGACTCCCTTCATTATATTTCCTGAACCCACCCATTTCCCTGCACCTCGCTGACCAGCTCGTGTCCAGGCCCCCAAATTCTTCTGCCTGGTTACTGCCCCAGCCTCTACTCTTGCCCTGATTGTCCTTATCCCCTCAGTGGCCACAGGGGGCTTCTTAAAAGCATAAATCGATCTTCTCCCTCCCCTGTTTACGCACCTTCCATGGCTCCCATTCCTCCTCACATGCAAAATAAGAGGTTCTTCGTGGCTTGCCCCATGTCCTCCCCACCCAGTCCCCTGGCATGGTCTGGCAACCCACATCATCTCCCTCCTGTCCCCCTGCTCCAGCCACACTGGCCCTCTCTCTCTGCCTTCAGCGCCTTACATTTGTGGTCTGGCCCTTTACAACTGTGCTCTTCTGGGCCTTTGAACTTGCTGTGCCCTCTGCCTAGAATGTCCTTCCCCCAGCGCTCTGACCAGGTGATTCCTCATCATCCTTCAGGATGTCCCCAGGCTGGTCAGGTATCCCCCACCACCCCTGGACCCTTCCTTTCCAACAGTGTTTATCATGTTCCTACTAAACTAATCACCTCTTCCCGTATTAATGTCATCAGGAAGGGGATGATTTGGTCATGCCTGTTCGTAGATTCACTCACCAGTCTGCTCCCAGGGTGGCCCAGCAGCAGAATGTTGGCTGACCTGGGCCCCGGTTCTCTGTCCTTTGTCAGATGTTTAAGTGCGTGGTTCCTTGTGACAGATTCTGGAAGGCTCTGAGTTGTGGATGGGGAATCCCCCAGAAACTCCACATCACTGGAAGGATAAGATAGACCGACGGATCCCACCCATCGGGGTCCTGGGTTCCAATCTGCTTTAGGCTGAGTCTCAGTATCCCTATCTGTAAGCAGGGATTCTGGGGGCACTGAAAGAGCCAGTATGATGAGCCAAGGTCAAGCTAAGCCTTTCTCAGTCTGGAGTTCAAGGTCTTTACTTGGCCACTCCCTAGCCTCAAAAATCACCCCGTCTCCAAATTCTGCTTTTCAGCAAAATACACTACGGATGATTCCTTGAATAGGCCTTATTTACTTTCCCTCTATGCCTTTGCATTTGCTCTTTCCTCTACCTGAACTCCCCCCACCCCCACCCTGGTGAGCTCCTCTGCATCCCTCAAAGCCTCAGCTTCAGTGTTCTGGTCCCTTCTTCTGGCCCAGCCCTGATCCCACAGGTGTCTGGATTGGTCTCCCCCAGATTGGGAGCTTCTGGGGGGCCAGGCCCAGGGTCGAGGCTTCTCAGGTTCCCCAGGCCTATTTGTTGAATGAATGAATGAATGAGTAGTTTTCATATGTATTTTTTGGGAGAAGAGCTGCTGAAACCCTTCTCAGGACTGAAGGACCGGGAGACAAGGCAGGTCGTTTCTGTGGTGACGTGAGGCACCCACTGGGCCACCCTGGAATAACTCTGAGCTCCACTCTGGGGTGGTGGTTCCCCCAGAGTTATTCAAAACTCACAGACCTCACCGAGTGAGCAGCGTTTGAGCTTCTGCAAATCCAGCCGTTCCGTCCGGTGAGAACTGGGGAGGGTGGACAGCAGAATCTTGGCTAGGGGTCAGGGAATCGGACCCAGGCCTGTGAGGAGCTTCTCATCAACCACCTAGCCCACCCAGCAAAGGCCCCAGAGTCACTCGCTGTTGCTCAGTTGCTTGGAGGAAGTAATACCTAGAAGCTTCCCCTCCTTGGTGGAGCTGAGCCTCCAAGACCCTGCCCCTTCAGGTAGTAAAAACCAGAAGGACAGATCGGTGACTACCTGGGGCCTGGGGTGCAGCCCACAGAGGCACCCAGCAAGGTTTACTAGACCAATAAATCCTCAGCACTCTCAGCCTCTTGCCAACGGGGAGGCTCAGAAGTTCTTTCTTTCTTTTTTTTTTTTAATTTAATTTTTTAAAAGACTTTACTTATTTATTTGCCAGAGAGAGTGCAAGTACACAGGCAGGGGGAGCAGCAGGTAGAGGGAGAAGCAGGCTCCCTGCTGAGCAGGCAGCCCGACGCGGAACTCAATCCCAGGACCCTGAGATTATGAGCTGAGCCGAAATCAGACACCCAACCGACTGAGCCACCCAGTGCCCTCCCAGAAGTTCTTTCTTATGCCTGTCCAGTGTGAGATGTTATGAGAATAGCAACATTACCTGCTTGAGGGTTTAAGGGGCTATGAGTTAGGAAGGGCCTTGGTGGATAGTAAAGGGAAGGGGATCTTGGATGCATCAATAGAGGTCTAGTATAGGGAGGAGGAGAAGTGAATTTTCCTTCCCTGCCCCTGACTTGAGCTCTCAGACCCTAATCAGGAACCTCAAGGGGCTGGGAGGGTAGAGTAGCAAAATCCTTCCATTTAAATTTTTTTTTTTTTTTTAGATTTATTTATTTGTTAGAGATGGAGAGAACACAGAGGGAGAGGGAGAAGCAGACTCCTTGCTGAGCAGGAAGCCCAACGCGGGGCTCTATCCAAGGACCCTGGGATCATGACCTGAGCTGAAGGCAGACGCTTAACCGACTGAGCCACCCAGGCGCCCCAGAATCCCTCCATTTAGAGAAACCTGAGACCTGGGGAGAAAAAGTTGGGAATGCTGGTAGCCAACAAAGGACAAGTGTTCCATATACAGAGTTTTTATAAATAAACAAGAAAAAAAAATGCAAGAAAAAGAACGGCCATTAATGGAACTAATTAAAACCAAATGGTGGGCACCTGGGTGGCTCAGATGGTTAAGCGTCTGCCTTCGGCTCAGGTCATGATCCCAGGGTCCTGGGATCGAGTCCTGCATCGGGCTCCCTGCTCCTTGGGAGCCTGCTTCTCCCTCTGCCTCTCTCTCTCTGTGTCTCTCATGAATAAATAAATAAAATCTTAAAAAAAAATAAAAGGCACCCCAAGAGGTTCTGTTTGGCCCTGACACCCTGGTAAGAGCCATTTAGTCATTTCAGTTCTTCTCGTGCTCCCCCTACCCCAAAGCCCAAGTTCGGCTGAGTTGTAAATATTCATATTTGCTGAAGTATCTTCCTTTGTTCTGAAACCCTTGTTTGGAGCTTATAAAACACATTTCCAGTGAACTGGTTCTTGGCTACCTAGGTTTTTTTTTTTTTTTTTTTTTTAAAGATTTTATTTATTTATTTGACAGAGAGAGAGAGACACAGCGAGAGAGGGAACACAAGCAGGGGGAGTGGGAGAGGGAGAAGCAGGCTTCCCGCGGAGCAGGGAGCCCGATGCGGGGCTCGATCCCAGGACCTGGAATCATGACCTGAGCCGAAGGCAGACGCTTAACGACTGAGGCACCCAGGTGCCCCTACCTAGGTTTAATTTTCTATTTAAAAGATGTTTAAGGACGCCTGGGTGGCTCAGTCAGTTGGGTGTCTGCCTTTGGCTCAGGTCATGATCTCAGGGTCCTGGGATCAAGTTCCACATCGGGCTCCCTGCTCTGTGGGGAGCCTGCCGCTCCCCCTGCTGTGTGCTCTCTCTCCCTCTCTCTCTCTCTCTCTGGCAAATAAATAAATAAAATATTTAAAAATAATAATAATAGATGTTTAATAAATATTTTGAAGTAATATAAAAATAATAAATCTCATAAATACTTCACATGGTGAATTTTTACAAACCCATATCAGGGGCTTTTGTTCGATCCTGATTTTCCTCTTCTCATCTTCCCTTATTTTGAGTTCTCTACTCCGGATTTCTGTGTTGGTTTAGACCGGGATATTTCAAGCTTGACAATGTTGACATTTGGGGCTGGATTATCCTGAGGTGGGCCTATCCTGTGTCCTTCAGGGTGTTAATTTAAGCAGGATCGCTGGCCTCCACCCAGTTAATGCCATTAGCAGTACCATACGTCCACCCTGCTCGAATCATGACTGCCAAAAATGTCGCAGGACATTGCCAAGTGTTTCCTAGGGGACAGAATCACCTGTTTGAAGATCCCTGATTTAGGCTCCCAACTGCAGATGGGGAGGAGGGTGAATCACTCACTAAAATTTTATGGGTCCTGGGGTGCCTGGGTGGCTCAGTAGGTTAAGCCTTTGACTTCGGCTCAGGTCATGATCTCAGGATCAGGACTCCACACTCAGCGGGGAGTCTGCTTGTCCCTCTCCCTCTGCCTCTCCCCCTGCTCATGCACGCACGCGCGAGCGCGCACGCGCTCTCTCTCTCTCAAATAAATAAAATTTTACAGATCCTTCATGAGAGTGTCTCTTGCCCAGGAGTTGGGTTCTGAAGTGTGCCATTGTTTTCCAGGATCTGTGGGTCTCTGGCCACAGGTGTGGCCCAGGAGAACACAGTGGCATTTCTAATCTGATTTCCTTTGTGGTGACGTGGTCTTTCTGTTACAGCTCGTGCGTTGTTTCCCTAACCTTGAAGCTCAGGGATCTGTCAGGTTTGCCCGGGAGCACTACTTTCCTGGCGTCCATCCTGGACTCAGGCCTCTCTTTGGCTCAGGAAAATGTCCTTCTAGGATTCAGTGCATTCTTGTATCGCATTCATCAGCACACAATTTCACGCCAAGATTATTTGCCTTTTTGGGTCTCCCAGACCTGTCCTCTGGCAGCCGAAGCCCCAGGGTGGGATGCCACAGCACCGAGATAGTTCTTTGTCACCTGCATACAGGGTTCTGAAGCCGTTTAGGCTCCAGGCTCATTGCACCTGTGGTCCCTCCCCTGGGACCTTTCGCCCAGACCTCAGCCTCACTGGCTCTTCTGTGCCATTCACATCCACCTTAAATGTCATCCAGACCTCGAAATCCAAACCTGCCACCCAACCCCATTTCCTCCTGTGGCTTTCGTCACCTCGTATCATTTCAGTGAGGTTTTAATTAGTGTTTGTTCCCGCCTCCAGGGTGTGGCTTCCAGCGTGGAGACATTTAGGTGTCCCTGTGTCCGCAGAAACCCAGCATCCATTCAGCAGTCATTCGATGCACGTTTAGGGCCTTCTGTGCACCAAGCACAGTTCTAGGGGCTGGGAACAACATGGTGAACAAGACAGGTGGCATGGAGCTCAAGTTCTGGTGGGGGAGATGAAGGCGAAACAAGACATGTTAGAAGTTCTATCGTGTATTTTAGGAGGTGAAAAGTGCTGTGGGAGAAAAAAAAAGTAAAACAGGGTTGGGGATCAGGGGATGGGGGAGATACTGTGTCCTGAGGAGTCCTTCCTGAGAAAGGGACATTGGAGGAAAGACAAGAAGTGAGGGAGGGAACCACGTGCACATCTGGGGAAGAATATTCCAGGCCAAGGGAAGAACCTGTGCAAAAGGCCTGAGGCAGGATCATGCCCAGTGTGTTTGAGCCTAAAATCCCCACAACAACACTCTTACGTGGGGTTAATTCTCCCCGGTTTACGTGGCGGCACAGAGAGGTCAAACTTCTTTTCCAAGGTCACACAGAGGAACCTGCGGGCTCTGTTTCTGGGAGACAGCTCGCTGGAGAGGCTTGGCCAGGTAGTGTGCAGGGACAGCAATGGGCACGTTGGGGAAATGGCCTCGTGGGTCCAGGAGGAAAGCCCTGTTCCCGCCTCTGGATGGAAGTGGGAAGCCATTCTCTTCCTTGCTTCCAGGCAGGAGCTGGGTGCGGTCGCTTGGGGCGGGGGGAGCCTTTCAGAACCCACCGACTGCCTCACGTTTTCCAGGTGCCAGCAGGAAGAACAGAGAGGCCCCAGAACAGCACAGACATCCCACGGCGGCCCCAGGTAAGTCCTGAACTTCACATACTCATTCCACAAATGCTCGTTGAATGCCCACTCGGTGCGATGTGCTGGCAGCTCCCTTCATGCTTGCACAATCCTGGGAGTTGGAGACTGCCCAGATGCCCCCTTTTATAGCTGAGGAAATCGAGGCCCAGGGTGTGGAGGGCACACAGCCAGAAAGTGATGGAACTGGGATTTAAGCCTAGGAGTTGGGCTCTAGAGTCTGCATCTCTCTGGGTGAGTCAATAAGTGTTTGAGGATGGTCAAGTCCTGCCTTGGGTCTAATCCAGTACCTTCATGCTGCACTGAAAATAGACCTTCCAATGCAGAGCTGAGAAACAGTGTAGACACTACCTCTCCAGACAAAAGGACATTAAGGGAGTCCAGGAAAGCCCGGGAAAGGGACCTGGAAGGGAGACCAAGGGCTCTGCCTGGATATGGGGAAGGAAAGCTTCTAGGAGGAGGCGACATGAGAGCTGGGGTTTTGAAGGATGAATATGAGTTTGCCAGAGAAAACCTTAAAGAATTTACTTTTATTCATAAATTTTATTCGTTCAAACACTCCCTGCTTCTCCCATGTGTCTGTCTCATGCTGGGCAATGCAGGGACCCTCAAGAAGCCCCCAGTCTTAGAAAGACAAAGCTAAACACAGACCCCCCCCCCCCCGCCCCGGGATCAAGACTGGGCCAGAGGGGTGGACAGAGCTAGAGGTGCCAAATAGAACCAGGAGCGTTCCTGAGGGGTTAAAGAAAACTTCCCGGAGGATGCATCATTTAAGACCAGGTTGAAAGGGCAGATTCTGGGCACACGGAGTCTGGGAGGCTCACCTTGGCATCTCCATGCCTCAATCCTCTCTGTAAGTACTTAATCCCCAGCAGGGCCCGGGCAACTGTCAGAGCCAACAGGGGCAGAGGTTCTGGAGGAGGTGGGTGGTGCGGGGGGATAGGCAGGGGGGTGCATTTCAATCTGGTACCAACCTGAGCACCTGTGGGGCTGCAGCCAGGTGTCAGGGTCCACAGGTAGCTCAGGGAAAGTGCTCGGCCCAGCCCGTCCCTTCAGTGCCTGTGACTCTTGGCAGGAAACGCCAGGCGGACCAGGATGAGGTGTCGCCAGCCCCTGCGGACCGAGGTGGGCCTGGCCGTAGCCCTGAGCATCTTCACCCTCCTCCTCCTCCTCCTCAGTCAGCACGTGTCACCACCCACCTTCCAGAGCCTGGAGGAGCCCCAGGCCCACCCCGAGGCTCTGGCCTGGCCGGCCCAGCCCTCCCGCCCACTGCCCACCCCCTGCCGGGCCAACACCTCAGTGGCCGCCCTGCCGAGCTTCGCGGAGCAGCCCCAACAGGTGCGCGACTTCCTGCTGTATAAACACTGCCGCGACTTCCCGCTCTTACAAGACGTGCCACCGAGCAAGTGCGCGCCGCCCGTCTTCCTGCTGCTCGTCATCAAGTCCTCGCCCAGAAATTACGAGCGCCGGGAGCTGGTGCGGCGCACTTGGGGCCGCGAGCGCCGGGTGAAGGGCGTCCAGCTGCGCCGTCTCTTCCTGGTGGGCACGGCCCCTGACCCCCTGGAGGCCCGCAAGGTCAACCGGCTGCTGGCGATGGAAGCGCGGGCACACGGTGACATCCTGCAGTGGGACTTCTATGACTCCTTCTTCAACCTCACGCTCAAACAGGTGGGTGGGCAAGAGGGGGTCCCCCGATCAGGGCCACCCATCCTCCCTGCCTACTCACCATCACCTCCTCTGACGGCGCCCAGGGAACCAGAAGTCCCCACCCATCCCACCCCACTCCCTCCACTGTCCCGGCGGCGATCTCAAGTCTTCTTGAGGGGAGGCAGGGAGAAAGGGCAGGGGGGCAGGGCCTGAGGTTACAAGCCCCGGTGACTCGGTGACTCGGGTTTGAGTTCAGGCTCAGATAATCATTTACCTCTCCGGGCTCGCTTCTTCATGGTCGTCAAGGAAACGGGATGTAGTTGGCTCCACCTGCCTCTGAGGGCTGCTGGACGGATTCCAGATTCTGGGAGAGGATGTTTCCGAGGCAACCTGGAGTGCCCGTGACAGTGGGGGTCGGTGGGGGTGGAGGGGCCCCCCGGACAGGACACATCTTGTTTATTTGTTCTTATTCTCTCTCCCCATGAGGCCCACGTCTATGCGGTAGGTGCTCAGTAAAGACCTTTTTGATGGGCAAGAACCCACAAGAAGTGGAGGGAGTCCTGCCCGTGCACAGATAAAGAATAGGAGCCTCCGGAGACCCACCCAGGCATTGGAGGTGGGCCCAGTGCAGGGTCCCGCGCGCTGTGGGCACAGAGAAGTCTGGGCTCTACTTTTCTGTCGTGTGACCTTGGTCCTGGCGCTTTTTCTGGAGAGCCTCTATTTCTTCCTCTGCAAACGAGGTTGAAGACCACAGCCGCCTCCTAAGCTTGCACGAGACATTCAAGGCAGGGCAGGCACTCAGCACAGTGCGGGGCATGCAGCCAAAGTTATTAAGAAGGAAGCTAAAGCCGAGGTGGGTAGACGGCCAGAAGCTCTCAGCATGCCATGGTCTTCATGCAGAGCACAGAAGCACGTAATAAATGTCCGTTTGACAAACGTGAAATCCGGTACCTGTGAAGCGATGACCCACACTGGGTGCTGGGGAGATGACACAGGGAGGAGAGACACAGCCCCCACCCAGGGGAAGCCTGGAGTCTGGGGGTGGGGGAAGGTAGAGGCTAAGTAGCAATCACACAATAATTATTTAACAGCAGTGCTTGGCCAGGCAGAGTCCGAAGGAATAGCAATAAATGTCAATGGGACAGTTTTCAAGCACTTCTTGGTGCTTTACAGAGCATCATCTCCACGGATTCCCCAACACTCCCAGGGGGCAGGTCCGATGGTGAGGTCTGTCTGGAAAGCTGGAAACCGAGGCTCACGGTGGGGCCTCAAACCCAGGCTGGCCTGACTGGGGGATATATCCTCATATGGGCTCCCCGGGCTGGGGCGGCCCACAGGGACCCAGGGCCGATTGCCCCAGCCCTCCAGCTCGTGTGCCCTGTCCACTTCGCCTGCAGGTGCTCTTCCTACAGTGGCAGGAGACTCGGTGCACCAATACCAGCTTCGTGCTCAATGGGGACGATGATGTCTTTGCACACACCGACAACATGGTCTCCTACCTGCAGGACCACGATCCTGACCACCACCTCTTTGTGGGGCAGCTCATCCGCAACGTGGGCCCCATCCGGGTTCCCTGGAGCAAGTACTATGTGCCAAAGGTGGTGACAGAGGAGGAGCATTACCCGCCCTACTGTGCGGGTGGTGGCTTCCTACTGTCCCGTTTCACGGCCACCGCCCTGCGCCGGGCTGCCGCCACATTGGACCTCTTCCCTATCGATGATGTCTTCCTGGGCATGTGCCTGAAGCAGGAAGGCCTGGAGCCCGCCTCCCACAGTGGTATCCGCACAGCTGGTATTAGGGCCCCCTCGGCCCACGTGTCCTCCTTTGACCCCTGCCTCTACCGGGAGCTGCTGCTCGTGCACCGCTTCTTGCCGTATGAGATGCTGCTCATGTGGGATGCGCTGAGCCAGCCCAACCTCACCTGCGGCAAGCAGACACGGATCTACTAGGTGAGATCAGGGCCCCCAGCCTCTAGGCTCTGATCTCCACCCCCGTGGAAAGGGGCAGTGTCTTCCACCCCAGAAGGGGAAATCTCGATTCTCCTAAGCGGGTCGGGCATCAGGCAGCGCCAGGGAGGGTTTGATGAGCGCCTAATCTAGCTGGCAAACTCCTAGACTTGCCAAACCCACCTGGTACTTGAACCCATGTTCCATGGTCCTCCCTGGACTCTCAGCTGAAGGGACCATCTCTTTCTGTGGCAGCTAATTGCAGAGGCCCCTCCGCTGGCCTTGCACTTGCTGCTTCTGCATCAATCCCATCTGAGCCAAGGTCCCATTTCCCAGCTCTGACCTTGATTGAGGGCTGGGCCTTAAAGGGTGGCCAGCCCCTCCTTGATCATACTCCTATAATGGTGAGTTCCAGCCATGGTTCAAGGTCAGTTGGGAACTTCTGGGTCCATTTGCAGCTGAAGTGAGCAGTATTTTTCAGCCTGGGAAAGGAGTTTTGTTCTCAGCCTCTCTCCCGGTCTCCGCCCACCTGAGACGGCGGAAGGGGCCAGAGAAGCCACGAGTGGGACTGCCCCCTCCCTGCTTCTGGTATCAAGTACTCTAATGGTGGAAGCACTGGGCAGAGGAGGGGGGCGGCTGTCCGACTCAGGCTTTGCCAGCTCAGAGTTTCTGGAGTCCCTGACAGGGCCCAACCCCCCACACTTGTGCTCCCCAAGAATTCAGGGAATGATGCTGGGGCCAGAGGGTCTTCACTGGGCCCAAGGTCAGCACACACACTCACCCCAGTGCCCAGAGAAGGGAGAGATTCAGGTCCTTGGGTGTCTCTGAGCTCTGGGGACCCAGGACTGCCCCCCCCCCTCAGTATGTCTTTCAGATTGGGGAGATCCAAGCAAAATGGTGACTCCCCGCCCCCCACACACCCCTGCTGGCTCTGGGTGGATGTCTGCGGCCTGGGCTTCACAGGCATTGGAGTAGTGCTTGGGACATGGGGACGGGGGGACCTCAGGCAGCAGAATGATCACTGGGAAGTGGGTACTCAGGGAATAAAATGTTTTGTGAAGACCTGAGGTTCTTTTTTTTTTTTTTTTACACGGGATTTACAAGTTTTAATTCAGACCAGTCTACAGTCAGTAAAAGTCTGATTTCCAGTAGAAAATACGCACCAACAACAATGGCATGGATGAAGTGGGGGGCTGCAGGAGTTTCTATCAGGCAGATCTGATATCATCCTGCCCCTGCTCACACACCCTCCATGGTTCCCTATCGCCCTCAGACTGGGTCTCACTGCCAGCTTGATGACATGCTCAGGAGAGAGGCACAGGGGTGAGACTGCCCCTGGCCGTGAGGGACAGTGGGCCTGCCTTGGCCTCCTGCTTCTGGCAAGACTCCTTCTGAACACACCACCCAGGCTCCCCTCTCTTCACCAGACTCCTCTCCCACTAGGACTGTGGCTTTGCTGTCCTCTGTCCCATCTCCTTTCCCTTCTTCTCTAAGTATTTATTGGGCACTTCCTGTATGCTGCACACCTTGCCCTATACTCCTGCTCCCAGCCCCATTGGGATGGCAGATACCCACCTTATAGTGAGAAAACAAACCTGTGAACAATCAAATAGGACGTTATCAGAAGCAGTGAGAGCTTCGAGAAGTAAAACGAAGCAATCAGACACAGTGATGGGAAAGAGTATTCGCTGAGAGCTCGGGGGGACTGGGACTGAGAAGGTACATTGGAGCTGGGGCCTGTAGAAAGAGGACATGGTCTTGGGAAGAGCCAGGAGAAGGGTGTTCCAGGCAGAAGGCATAGCATGTGCAAAGGCCCTGAGGTGGGATAATCAGGGAGCATTCGAGTTGCAGCAAAGAGGCCGTGGCTGGAGCTTGGTGAGTAAAGAGGATCTGGAGGGAGGAGAAACATGAAGTCACAGGGGCTGGCCACCTGGGGACTTGTGGGCTGGGGTGAGGAGAGAGGGAGATATTTTGAGAGTGATGGCACCTTTGGAGCAAGGAAATGACATGATTGATTTTTAAATTTTAAATACCCCTGTGGCTGCCGTGTGGATTGTTGGGAGGTGGAAGCTGAAGCAGCATCCAGGCAGGGGAAGGCAGGCCTGGGTGACACTGGGTCTGCGGGGGTTTCTAACATAGGTCTGGCCTCATCCTGCCCCTGCCCACACACCTGCGGCTCCCCATCGCCATCTCCCCGGCAGAGAGTCCTGCTCCCCTGCCGCACTGGACTGAACAGTATGCATCCCCCTGGAACCTTAGAATATGGCCTTATTTGCAAATAGGGTCTTTGCTGGGGTGGCTGGATGGCTCAGTTGATTAAGCATCTGACTCTTCATTTTGGCTCAGGTCATGGTCTCTGGGTGGTGAGATCGAGCCCCACGTAGTCAGGCTCTGCTCTCAGCAGGGAATCCGCTTGAGATTCTCTCTGCCCCTCCGGCCCCCCTGCTCTCTCTCTCTCTCTCTCTCAAATAAATAAATAAATCCTAGAAAAAAAAAAAAAAAGAAATAGGGTCTTTGCAGATATAATTAAGGTAAAGATCAAGGTGAGATCATTCTGGATTAGGGTGGGGTGGGCCCCAAATCCAATGAGAGTGGTTTTACAAGAGACGGAAATGAACACACAGAGACACGGAAAAGAAGGCCACGTGAAGACAGAGACAGAGCTTGGAGTCCTGCATCTAGAAGCCAAAGAAGGTCAAGGATTGCCAGCAGCCACCAAAAGCCAGGAGAGAGACACGGACCAGATTCTTCCTCAGAGCCTCGCAGAAGGAAACAACCCTGCCCCACCTCGACTTCTGTCTCTGGCTTCTAGAACTGTAAGGAAAGAAAGTTCTGTCTTAGGACTCCCGATTTCTGGTAATTTGTGACAGCAGATTCAGGAAAGTAACAACATGGACTGGCTCACATAGTCAAATGCTTGGTCCTTTTGCCCTGGGAGTCCTAGAATGCAAGTTCCATCTCAGGGGAAGGGAGGGTGCGAGTGAGAAAAATGGTCAGAGTTGGATCAGTAAGTGTTCACTGTGACTCATTTCAATGTCTGTGTGTCTGTCCACTGTCACGTGGACTTTAAGTAACATTAAGGCCCCCCACCACGGGTCTTGACAGATGACCTCGATTCGAATCCTGCACTTGGCCATTCCCTCCCTGTTTGACCTTGGCACGCAGCCGTCTCCCCTGGCCTCAGTTTCCCCACTTTGTATCATGATGACTCTCAAGTTGCTAACAAGCTCCTGAAAGTGGTGGGGGGTCCCCAGCTGCCGGGGGGCAACCCGCACAAGGGCTGATGCAGCCTTGTCCCTTTTTCTTGAGAAAATGCAAAAAGCTGCTTTGGATTCTGCGGGAGCTTCATTTATTTACCACTGGGGAGACCTCAAGGGGGGTGGCACAGATGCAGGGAGGGCGGCACCTGGGGCTCCTCGGACGGGAGGACATTTGGCCCTGAGTATCTGGCATCTCTGCGAAACCAAGGCTCTTCCAAGCCAGGGTGGAGGTGTGATTTTTTCGCAGTTGGCCCCACAGAGGAAGGTGGCCTTGGGGAGGTGGGGGACACAGGTCCTCCCAGACAGGGCTTTGTGGTGCTGTGTGGCTTCAGGAGCTCACCAGACCAGACCCCTCTGGGTCTCTGGATCCTCTGAGGCCACAGCCGGGGGGAGGATTCAGTGAGGACACAGGGTCAGCAGGTCCTGCTGGGTGCAGCCGCTGAGGCAGCAGTGGTGGGCAGGGTTGGTGGCTGCTGCCCGCCGGCGGTGGTGATGGCGAGAGGCCTGGGGCAGGGGCTGTGGAATGAGAACCAGCATGGGGTCCCCTTCAGCCACCAGCCCATGGAGATGTCGTCCTTCCAGCCACTGCAGCAGCTCACCTGGGGACAGAGCAGAATTTCAGCATGGGCAGGGAACCCTAGAGGACCCCTCCCCAATATGTGCACACGCCTGCACGCTCACATCCTGCTGAGTGACCCACCCAATGCTCATCTTGTGCACAAATAGAAAGTGAGCACCTATTAAATGCCTACTGTCTACTGAGCACAGATATACTCCCCCATCCGGATGTGTGCACTCTCGACCCACACCCACGCTCAGGTCCCCTGCTGTGCACATTCCCACAAGCCACCTATCCCGCAGACGCATAGACACTTTACAAAGCCAAAGACAGCAGGGGTGACATGTGACATATCCATGACATATACATATACATGACATGCGACATCTGTGCAGGCAGTGGGCTCACATGGACACACACAGGCACATACCCTCATGGCCCTTCCCAGCCCTCCCCCACGCACGCCTCCGCACATCCAGCTGCGTCTATACCACAAAGATGCGTACATCTAGGACACACACGTGTGACACGTGGGCACACACAGCCGTTTTATACCTTCAGCACCAGGGCCCGGCGCAGGGTGAGAAGAGTGAGCACTGGCCCTCAACGCACAATGCAAGGGGGCGCCAAAAACTCAACAATGAAGATCAATCATATTTTAATGCAATATTTTTAAAGATCAAAAATTAATGCAAAAAATAAATATTTACATAACAAATGACACAAAATGTAAATCAGGCAGAACCTCACCGTGCACTTGCGAGACTGTCTCGGTCGCCGCGCACTGATTTCCTGCCTGGCCGGGGCCGCATCCTTCGCGCGCTTGCACACACCAGCGCCGCGGGCAAGGGGCCCCCGGTAGGCGCGTGCAAACCCAGCCGCCCGCCCCGACGCCCACCAGCGCCGCGCGCACCTGCCCCACCTAGAAACCCCAGAGCGCAGTCCCCGCCCGCCCCCACTCACGGTCGCCGCCAGCCACCCGCCGCCCGTCTTCGGAGGACCAGCGCGGGCCCCCGCACAACCGCACTAGCGCGCGCACGAAGTGGTGGCCACACAGCTTCTTCCGCGCTTCCGGAGCGGGCGCGGAGCCCAGGACGAGCGCCAGAGCCGGGCCCAGCAGCACCAGGGCCCAGGTGAGTAGGCGGGGGTCCATGGCGGCGGGAGGCCGGCCCCAGCGGGGACCCCTTCTTATAGGCATCCAGCCCGCCCCAGCTGAGGACCTTGGATGGGGACAGAGCATTCCGCGGAGGGCTCAGGGAGAAGGTCAAGGGCGGGGTGAGTACTGAGTGCAAGTGTAGTGTAAACCCCGCAGTTGGGTTTTCTCTTTCTCTCTCTCTTTTTTTAAGTAATCTCTAAGCCCCAGGTGGGGCTCGAACTCAGGACCCGAGATCATGACTTGCATGTTCCACCCACTGAGCCAGGCTTTTTTGTCGTGCCTGACTTAAGCTTTGATTGCCCAGGCATCCGCTTCAAAGATAGCTATCTGGAATAAACTTATTTGCCAGACACACCGCTTGATAAACAGCCAGCTCTCCGGCCCCCCCGCCCCCCAGGCGCCCTTGTTTGAGAGCTCGTGGTTGCTTTTGAGAACTGGCCTTTGGGGTCACTTGTTTTTTCCTTTCTGGCGCTTTAAATTCCCGCTCCTATGTTTTAGTTTTACCATAAGCAATGAGCCCTGGGAACCCCACACCCCCATCCTGGACCCCAATAAAAGCAGAGGCCCAGCCAGGGAACCCCCCACCCCCTCACTGTGTGGCCCGCCCTGGGGGTGCTGTGGGAGCTCCAGGTCTTGTCGGTAAGAAACCTTTCCTTTTTTCCGTTTCCTGATGGGTGTTGCTGAAGGGCGTGCAACCACAGGGGCCAGTCCAACCAGACGCTGGATACTGACAGGCTGAGCCCTAACCATACAGACCCCCCGCCTCAATTCCTGTGTTTAAGGTCGACTCCCCATCGTGATGGTGTCGTGACGGTGTCTGTGGACGTGGGGGCTCCGGGAGATCAGCAGGTAGTGAAGGGGGGGCTCGCAATGGGGTCAGTGCTCTCCTAAGAAGGGGGGGTCAGAGAACGTGCCCCCATGCCCCTCCCGCTCCACGTGAGCACCCGGCCAGAAGGCAGTCATGTGCAATCCAGGAAGCCTCCTCACCAGACCCCTGCCGGCACCCTGACTTCCAGCCTCCAGAGCTGCGAGAAACTCCGAGTCCTCGGCGGGAGGCCCTCCGCAGCCACACGCGGTGATTCGGGCCACCAGTGATTCAGGCCACCACGGCCAGGGAAGGGAGCCGCGTGCTGACCAGCCCAGAACATTAAATTCCTGCTCTGCGTCTGAAATCCACCAATAAAGAGTGAGCTGGGGAAACCCTAGGCCCGCACCCCTGGGCCCCAATAAAAGCAGAGCCCCAAGCTCAAGTTGGCTTCCTGTTTCCACCAGTGACCTCAGTGGGTAACCCTAGGTCGGCTGAGGTCTTGTGAGTAATAAACCTTGACTTTTTCGAAGTTTCCTGATGGGTGGTGCCGAAGGGGATCTTGTAATCATAGTAAGAACCACAACGGTGGTTTTAACCTCAACACTGGTTATTGAGAGGCTGAGGGCGCCACAAAACAGTGAGGGTCTCTGCCTGGGCCAGGGCCTTGGGTGTGTCTCCCCCAGGGCGAGCACTGGCTGAGGAGTCTTTTTCACAACAACAACCATTTTAGAGAGGTGAACTAGATAAACTGAGAATGATTCCACAAGGTGGTGGTCGGGCAGCCGGCCATCTGAGACCAGAAGCAATCAGAATCTTGTTGTCCTTATTCTTGTATCAATAAGGAAACTGAGGCTCAGAGAGGGGGTCACTGCGCTTGCCATGGTCACAGGAGGCTGGGGCTGTTGGCTGACTCTGTCTCTCCCCTATCAGGGTCTCCTTGGGTGGGGCAGGGACTGCAGGACCCAGAATGAAGCTGGCTGTGTTTGCTCACTGTAGACTTTCGTTTACCAAGGAGGGAAACGAGCAGAGAGAAGGGAGGATACTCCATCCAAGGCAAGGGAGAGCCTGAGCTGAAAACCCTGTCTTGCTTGAGCTCAGAGCAGCCCCCTCCAGCTTTTCACCAAAGCAGGTGGCTTTCCCTGGGCTAAGAGAGTAGGCGAGAGAGAGGGAGACTGTCTCTCTCTTGCCCTCTCTGTCTCTCTGAGTCTGTCTCTCCTTCTCAATCTCTCTATCTCTATTGGTCTCTTTCTCTTGGTTGTTCCTCATATCTGTCCAGCAGTCCTGAGGGAGACTTGCTTGGTCCCCACTGATGTTGGACCCCTCCCCACAGCCTCCCACCCCAACCTTGCCCTCTGACCCCCTTCCCCCCCCCAGAGCAGCCTGTTCCTTCCACCCACCAAGAGCCTGTAATCAGTTCCTTAGGACAGAGCCAAGGCCAGCAGCTGGAGCTGGGGGTAGGGCTTCTGTCCTCCGGGACCCCAGCCAATGCCCCACCCTGCTGTCTCTCCTCCCCCCAGCCTGCCCTGAGGCCCCCATTGTGGCCCCCAGGGGATCTCCATCTCCCAGCCCTAACTACATTCCTCCCCAGTTTACACACCCCCCAAAATTCCCCATCACCCAAGTCCAGCAACACACCATTCTTTCCACCCAACTTTATTCATTAAACAAACACTCCCAGAGTCCCCTTTGTACCTGTCCCATCCCAGCCCCCAGGGAGCCTCCAGGTCAGAGGAGAGGGATCTGGACAGAGACCCCAGTCCTGGGGTCAGAGGTAAGTACACGGCAGGTGAGGAGTGGTGGGAACATGCCAGGGAAGGCTGCAGGGAGGTGACAGCTGGGGTTTCGAGAGATAAATAAGAGTTTTCCAGGGGGCAAAAGTGGTAGAAAAGACTGCAGGCAGGTGAGGAGTTGGGGGGGGAGGGAGGGGCTTAACCTACACCAGATGCCTTCTCACCAGCCTCCAGAAGCTGCCTGTGTACAGCAAGAAGCCAGCACCATTTATCTGCCCATTGTACAGGAGATGGAACTGAGACCCAGTAGGGGAGGCAAGTTGCCCACCATCATACGGCAATTAAGTGGCAGAACCGTGGGCTCCAACAGCTGGGCTCTTAACCTCTGTACTCTGAACCTCCTCACTCTCACCATGTTGTTCCCTCTGCCAAGAATGCCTTTCCTTCTCTCAGCTGCTGAAAAGCTCCTGTAAGTCTCCAGCGTCATCAACTGAGTGACCCTCCGGTTGGGATAGAAAGGGTCCGAGTATTCAAGTGGGCAAATGGAAGGCCGGGGACGCTCTGGTACAGTTAGGGTGGACTGGGACCCCAGCCTCTCCTGGCTCCCCACACGAGCCCAAAAAGTCACGCAGGCTCCCCCCAGAAAGTGAATTTCCAACCAGGGCAACTGCTTTTGTCTGTGGCTTCCTCCAGCAAAAGAGGGATGTTGGAACAGAAGCCGGAGATCATGTATTTAAAGATCTGCAAGATCTTCACTGAGACAGGAAGCTCAGGGCCAAACCCTGAGAGGATAGGAAGATGGGAGGGGCTTAAATTTGGCTCCTAGATTCCGGGCTCAAGGCACCGCAGGCCCCACCAAGGCATTCATCTTGAATTTTTACAAGTTCCTGAGGCCACAAGATTACTGTTGCCCCACAAGCCAGGGATGCTCCCCAAATGCAATGTCATTTGCCCCCTGGGGGTCTCTGTGAAGCAGGAAGCCCAGAGAGGGGCAACCTCCTGCCCAAGGTCACACAGCCAGTTCACAAAGACCAGAACCCACAGATAGGTGTGCAGGAGATATAAAAATGAAGTAAGTGCGTTTCTCCCTCCGGACAAGCAGGGAAGGCGTGAGTTTCACACTCTCTGCTAGCCCCGGCTTTCACTCCATAGTGCATCTAGCTGGGGGCCCAGGACACTGAATGTTGGCCGGTCTTGCGGGCTAGAGGCCCAGCACAGCTTCATGAGCTCATGAACCTGAGGGGGTGGGAGGAGACAACAGGGTCACATATGAGCGGTAGGAAGGACATGACTCCTATTCACCATTTTAAAATATAAATTAGATTCCATCCCTCCCCTGCTCCAAAGCCTCCCATGGCTCCCTAGAGGTCTTAGAACAAAATCTCATGCCCTCCCCTGTCTCCTTCCATCACCCCCTCTCTTGTTCCCTGCAGCCACATCTGCCCCCATCTCATTATTTAAAGGCATCAAACTCATTCCCACCTCAGGGCCTTTGCACATGCTGTGTCCGCCACTGAGAATGCCCTCTCCCAGCTTTCCCTATGGGTAGTCTCCTCCTCCTCCTTCAGGATCACCCCCTCTGAAAGGGCCCCCTGACCACCACCACACCCCCTCATTTCCTCCTGTTCAATTCTTTCTAGACACTGATAACCACCAGACCAGAATGTTCTTGTTAGCCTCTGCTGGTTACCAGGAGGACAGGGTAGTATCTGTTCTGTCCCCTGCTGGGTCCTCAGCACCCAGCACAGAGCTCGGCACACAGTCAACGCTCCATAAACATTTGTGGCCTGGGCAGATACATTTATTTATTTATTTTTTAAAGATTTTATTTATTTGTGAGAGAGAGAGAGAGAGCACACTGGGCGGAAGAGCATGGGAGAGGAGAGGGAGGGGGAGAGAATCTCAAGCAAACTCCGTACGCAGTGCAGAGCCTGACATGGGGCTTGATCTCACCACCCTGAGATCATGACCCGAGTGGAAACCAAGAGTCATTCGCTTAACTGACTGAGCCACTCAAGTGCCCCTGGGCAGATCAATTTATGAATGACCAACCTCATGTTAGACATTTCCACAAAAGTTGTGACGATAAACTGTAAGAGTCGTTAACATTTATGGAGTGTTGACAGTGAGCTGGACCCTAAGCTGAGCACTGGAGAGGTGTTAACTTGTCTAATCTTCCCCCACCCCATAAGGCATTGTGTTTTGTTTTTGTTTTTTTTAAGATTTTATTTATTTATTTGATAGAGAGACAGCGAGAGAGGGAACACAAGCAGGGGGAGTGGGAGAGGGAGAAGCAGGCTTCCCGCCGAGCAGGGAGCCCGATGCGGGGCTCAATCCCAGGACTCCAGGATCATGACCTGAGCCGAAGGCAGACGCTTAACTGACTGAGCCACCCAGGCGCCCCCCCATAAGGCATTGTTATTCCCATTTTGGAGATGGGCAAACTGAGGCTCTGAAAGTGTTTGCACCTTGCCATACAGTGAGAGAACAGCAAAATAGAAGCCAAACTCCCCTGCAGATTCATGTCCCGGGGTATGCTCTCAATCAAGAGACAACAGGAGGTGGGGAGACCCAAAGGGGCCAGCTGGCTTGCCCAGGAAAATCCAGAGTGAGAAACTGAGGCAGGCCCTCCAGTGCTCACCTCACCAGGGCAGGCAGGAGGCGCGGGCAGCCTCTGGCCCTCAGCCAGCAGCTCCAGGAGGCAGCAGAGGGCCGGGACATCTCCATCACATCCCATCATCCGCAGGAACTCCTGGGGCCAAGAGGGAGCGCCCGTGGTGGGAGAGGTGCCATCCGTGAAGGAGGGAGGAGGGGCCGCCAGTGATTGGAGAGGGGGGGGGGGGGGGGGGGGGCAGCCATAGTGAAGGGAGGGAGAGAATCACCCGCGGAGGGGAGAGGGGCCAGGCGTAAGGGAGGAGGAGGGGTCATCCGTGATGGAGGGGGAGCGGGCTGCCCGTGGTAGTGGGGGTCAGCCTTAGTGAAGAGAGGTCCTCCCCATTATAGAGGGCCTATATAATGCTGGGACCAGGTGACACTGAGCAAAAGAGGGACTCGGGCACAAACGGGGCAGGGATTGGCCAGGAAGGGGTTGGGGAGAGGAGGGTACTGGGGAATCCAGGGGTGCTGACTCACGGCTGAGGGGCTGCAACTCTTGTTGCCGTAGGTGAAAAGCTCGTACAGGACGACCCCGAAGCTCCAGACGTCGGACTGGCGCGAGAAGATATTGTCAGAGAGGGACTCCGGGGCGTACCTGGAGGGGGACAAGGAAGTCTTGGGATGCGAAAGTGAGGCAGAGTACGGGAAAGGGAACAACCCTGGGCGGGGGGAGCTGGTCAGTGGTGGGTGGGGGCTGTGAAAAGGTCAGTCCCAGCTCTGGCGTCAGAGCTTCCCCGCCTGTGGGATGGGGTATTCTCCAACCCTGCGGAAGGTCTGGGCGGGGTCAGGGCGGAGCCGTGGCTCTGGAGG
This sequence comes from Phoca vitulina, assembly GCF_004348235.1. NCBI lineage: Eukaryota > Metazoa > Chordata > Mammalia > Carnivora > Phocidae > Phoca > Phoca vitulina. Next base: position 2,514,064 of record NW_022589716.1, read on the forward strand.
GCGGGGCCAGTGCCGAGGGGCGGAGCGGGGTGGGACCAGGCTGTGGGGAAGGGACTGTACACCGGTAGGAAGGCCGTGGCCCGGCAAGGGCTGGGGCTGCGGGAGGGGCGGGGCCGGGGCGGGCCCAGGACAGTGGGGAGGAGGGGCGGGGGGTAGTGGGGAGAAGTGGGGGCCTGGGCGGGGTCAGGAAGGGCCATAGCTGTAGGGGCAGGGGCGGGGCCAGTGTTTGGGGGCGGGGCCAGGACTGTGGGAAGGGCGGGGCCATGGCGGGCTCACGAAGGTGGGAGCGAGGTAGGGGCCCCAGTAGTGGGGAGGAGAGGTGGGCGGGGGCGGGGGCGGGGTTCCCACCAGAAGATGGGGCTCTGGCCGGGCTCGCGGACCACGTAGTAGTCTTTGTCGAGCGGCAGCAGCTTGGCGAGGCCAAAGTCGGCGATCTTGACGTGCGTCTCGCTCTCCACCAGGATGTTACGCGCTGCCAGGTCGCGGTGCACGCAGCGGCGGGAGCCCAGGTACTCCATGCCCTGCAGGCGCGCGTGAGGTAGACTCCCGCATAACCTGGAATCCAGCCCAAACCCAACCCCGAGCCCAAGCCTGACTCTGCCCTGGACCCACCCTGCACTCCAGGCCTGACCTCAGCCCCAACTCAACCGCTCCTCCAACCTGACCTGGACCCCCAGACTTCAACCCTCAGCCTTCCCCGCGACTCCACGCAGACCCCCGCCCAGACTTCGCCCCGTCGGCGCCCGCGTCCCGGGGCACGGCCCGCACCTTGCAGATCTGCGAGGCGTAGAGGAGCAGGCGGCTGGCGGGGAGGCGCGCGCGGTGGCGCTGCAGGAAGTCGCGCAGGCAGCCGCTGGGCAGGTACTCCATCACCAGCCGCAGGCTCTGGCGGCCTAGGGGAGGCGCGAGGAGGCTGGGAGGGGTCACCACAGGGCCCAACTCTGTCTGCTGCCCCTCCCGATTCTTCCTCCCCGATCAGAGCACGACCCTGGGCCCCTCCCGGCCTCAGTATTGCTTTCTGTAAAATGGGAACAGCAACCATGACACTTTTCGCCAAGGGCTCTTGAGTACTTTCTACAATACACACTGATTCATTTAAACCTGATAGTGACCCCTTTTTCAGGTGGAGAAACCGATGCTCAGAGAGGTTAAATCGCCTGCCCAAGGTCTCCCAGCTGCTAAGGGAGAGAGCGGGAATTCGAACCGTAGGGGATCCAAATCTGGATTAAGCAAGAGCATCCATAGCGCCCCTCCTGGTGTTCCCAGACCACCCTAAAATGTTACTGCAGGAGGCTGAGGGCGTGTGGTTTGAAGAGCACCGGGTGGGGGAAATGGCTCACCTGGGCCGTAGCTGACACCGCGGTACTTGACAATGAAGTCGCTGTGGAGGGCTTTGAGGATCTGGATCTCCCTCTGGAAGTCCCTCTGCTGGTCTGGCCCACTGTGCTGCAGCTGCTTCACTGCCACTAGGGCGCCCGTGTTGTCGCCCAGCGGGTCATAGCGGCACAGTTCCACGCTGCCGAAGTTGCCCTGGGGGACAGCAGGGCTGGTGTCCCAAGTGCAGGGGTGCATGGGCGCTTCCCCGCCCGCCGCAGCCCGGTGCACCTCACCTTGCCCAGCTGTGAGATGTACTTGAGGTGTCTCTCCTCAAAAATGGTAGGGTCCTGGTAGGCGTAGAGCTGGACGCCGTTCCACAGCCCATCACGGGGTGCCAAGGCACCGGGCGTGGGGTCTGAGAGGAGCTCGTAATCTGCAGGGCACAAGTAGTAAGGGACCAGTACATTGGGCCTGGGGTCCCCCTCCTAAGCTGACTTGCCAGGGGACTTCGATCTGCATGTTTACCTTCTCCGCACAAGCCTACTTTGCGGGGTGGGGGGCTGGAAAAAGAGGCCGACTGGGCAAAGGCAGACCCCTTATGTGCTCTGCATGCTGTGCAAACTACATATAGTTTTGGAGACAGAAGGGCATTTCCCAGACTCCACTGCTGTGAAGTGTGGTACATGACTGAGCTCAGTCTGATGAGGGAGAAGTGCTGGCGGCTCTTTCAGGCCTGGCCCATGGAAACCTGGCATGGGACCCTCCACAGTCTCTCTCTCTTGTCTGCAGAGGATGCCGGACCTGAGGCCATGGGATGGGTAGAGCCACAAAGGGAGAGGTGCCTGTTGACCTGGACACCCTCACTGAATGAAAGGTAAATATCCATCACGTTCGATCTGGAGCCAAGGGGGTCTGTTTGTTACAGCAGCGGTTGAGGTTCATGCTGACTGTTACAGTCACCAACCACTGCAACCCTGCCAAGCACACAGGGCTGGCTCTGCGTGCAAATTTCACTTCCCCCCCTCCCCCTGCCTCGGGGCCTAATATGACAGGCCAGCCCTGCCCACCCTGCCCGGCCCAGTGGGCACCTGAAGTGATGAGGCTGTTCAGGTCACGGATGATGGCACGGAAGGAGGGTCTCTGGCCTGGCTCATAGGCCATGCACTGCTGGATCAGTATGGCCAGCTCCGTCCACTTGGGGGCAGGCAGTTGCTGCCGTTCCTCATAAAACTGGAGCTTCTGAAGTTGAGAAGAGTGGCTGGTCACTCCCAGTGCACCCTCAGGAGCCCCCCACCCTAGACCAGCCCATCCTCCCCAAGCTGGACCTCAGCCCACCCTTCTCCCAAATGGGCACTCTAGAGGCCAATGAGGGTGCTCTGACCTTGGCGGGATCCAGGGTGCTGATGGGCATTGGGATCCCGCTGAACACCTCCCAGACTGTGGCACCAAAACCCCACTTGTCAGCTTCCAAGCCGAGTGTCCGGGCCTCCTGGAGACACTCGGGGGCCACCCAGGGGATCCTGTCAGTGAGCACTGGGGAGTGGGGCTGGGGTCAGGGGTCTGCTCCCCTGCCCCACTAGGCCCCTCCCTCCACCCTTCCGGACTTACTCTCCCGGCTTAGCACAGAGGGGCTGACACCAGGGTCACTCAGCTTGATGAAGGGCAGGTTCCCATCAGTCCCTTCGCGAGCCAGGAGCACCTTCCGGGCTGAGACATTGCCATGGGGGAGGCCTTTGTCTTCCTGGGGGGCCAGGCATAGAGAATGCCAGGGAGGGTTTGCTGGATGAATAGTCTGGCTGGAGAACCACTACACATCCTTCAAAGCCCACCTGGGGCTGCTCAGACCATACTTCTAGACCATTCCGTAGACTACTGGCCTGTCCTGCCTCCTCTGGTTCACCCCCTGTGCTGCCCTGTGTCCCTCCCCTTCAAACCCACCCTGTGGCTCCCCACTGCCTTTAGGATAAAGTCAGAGGTCCTCAGTCTAGCATTCAAGGCCCTTTGAGATACTTGATCACTCTTCCTATGACATTCTCTCTTCCACACCTCTACACTGGTCTCCTGCCAACTGAACTGCTGGATGCATCCCAGGACATGCAACTCATCTTCTAAGCTGCAGGCCTTGGCCCAGGCTGTGCCCTCAACCTGACACACCCTCCTTCTTTTCTCCTCTTGATGAGCTTCTATTCAACCCTCAAGGCCCCGCTCCCATGTTCCTTCTTCTGGGAAGCCTTCCCCCTGCCTGGCCTCATGGCTCAATACTCCCCACTGAAATCCACCAATGACCACCTGTTCCCTTCTCCCGCTCTTACATCTCTGAGCTTGTATGTATGCTGTTCCCTAAAATGCCCTCCCCTTGCATCCTTACCAAACTCCTACACATACCACAGAGCCCACTCTCAATTGCCCCTCCGTTCTCTGCATAGAGGGTAGAGCAAGCAGAGGAGCACTCACCAGATAGTTGAGGGCATAGGCCAGCTGTTTGATCACCTGCAGCTTCCAGCTGGCTGGCACCAGGTGGCCAGACTTGCGCAGGTAGGTGTCCAGCGCTCCCAAGTGTACAAATTCCTGTACCATGATACCTGGCGGCAGGCAGCAGGGAGGGGCAGGGCTGGGAGGCAGGACTGCAGCGATGTTGAACAGGCTCCGCCCCACCCTACCCTCAGGGCTCCCTGGAGCTCTCAGTTCGAACTGTTCCGTCCGTCCTTAGCCTACTCACCTCTCCTCCTCCTCACTTCCCCTGTGGCAACTATTTCCTGAGATGCCTGGAAGGGCACTTCCAGCCCTTTGCATGTTCTGTCTGGGACATCCTGCCTCCTCTCCTCCTCTTCCCTAATTCCTACTTATCTTTGCCTTCTCTGCCTAGAACTTACCTTTGCCTATCCAGAATCATTGCCTAATCTCCAAGCTGGGCTAGCAGCCTCTGACCACCCACAGTGGCCTGTGCCGCCCCCTCACACACGATCATGTATCACCTTGCCCCGCCTGTCGTGTTCCACACTGTGAGCGCAGCTCCTGGCCCCTCCCGGGCTCCTGATAAATAGTTGCTGTACGAATCTGGTGGAACTGGAGCTTGGAGAGGTAACTTGACCCTTGCAAAGCTACAGAGGGGGGTACACAGCGAGGTGGGATTGGAACCCAGGCCCGTCTGACTTGAGATAATTCTGTGGATCTGGGTATCGGTGGGAGCTTGGAGCTGCTGTCCCAAAAGTGACAAATGAAGGACACAGGTAACAGGGTGAGGGACCCTGGGGGACACGGGGCCCCAGCCGGGGCGGGCTCTGGGTTTGTATCGCTAATGCTGCCCTAGATAGTCTCCCTGAGGAAGGGTGGGGGCGGGGGTGAGGGTTCTGTCTCACTGTCTCCAGCCATGCACACGCCGTGGAGCAACACGAGATGCTGGTATGACACTTGGCTCATCAAACTCGCTGCTTCCAGAAATGACTGGGGAGAGGAGAAGGGAGAGAAGGTCCATGGGTTCCTCCCACTCCAGGATCAGACCAAGCACCCCAAACTTGCTGCTCACAAATCGGCCTCAGGAGGGCACCTCACCACAAGCCTCCTTTGACCTTGGAGTCCACCACTGGTATACACAGGACTCTATCATGGTTTTCTGATGGGGGCTGGAAGTCTCCACTGTAATCCACCTTGGGTCCCTCACACAGAAGTGGGAGACTTGGGGTTCAAGGAGGACTCATGCCTTCCCTGGGTGGCCCAATCCTTGCTGATGCTTCCATCCACATCACTCCCCTCTTCTCCTTTGCTCACTTCTCTCCAGCCCAGTGGCCCTTCGTCACTTTTTTTTTTTTTAGGTTGTATTTATTTAAGTAATCTCTGCACCCAATGTGGGGCTCGAACTCATGACCCTGAGATGAAGAGTCGTGTGCTCTTCCAACTGAGCCAGCCAGACGCCCCCTCCTCACCGTTCCTTAAACATGCCAGGCACGGGGGCGCCTGGGTGGCTCAGTCAGTTAAGTGTCTGCCTTCAGCTTGGGTCATGATCCCAGGGTCCTGGGACTGAGCCCTGCATTGGGCTCCCTGCTCAGCAGGGAATCTGCTTCTCCCTCTCCCTTGGCTGCTCCCCCTGCTTGTGCTCCCTCCTCCCCCCTCTCAAATAAATAAATAAAATCATTTAAAAAAAACCCAAAAAACATGCCAGGCACAACCCTGCCTCAGGATCTTTGCACTGGCTGTTTCTTCTATTTGGTGTACTGTTTCTGTTTCCATCTAAATTCCCTGACCCTTCTGTATTTCATGGTTTGGAGATGCTGCAGCTACATTTCTGTTGTTTTAAGACCTGTGTGTTTTTAAATTTCCCTGAATCCACAACGCTCTCTCCAGCCAGTCCTGACCCCAAAGTCTTGGTCCCCATCACACTCACCTCCATGCAGTTTTTATGCTTGGCATCCATCACTTTGAGCAGCACCTCCGTCTCCCGGACTTCCCCCTCCACGACCTCGTGGCGACAACCTCGGTAAATCTTGGTGAAGGACCCATGACCCAGGTTCTCATGCTGGAGGGTGAGGGGGCAACATGAGAGGCTGGTAAGGGGGCTCCTGGTGGGATCCTGGCCCCTGGCCCTGGCCCTGGCCCCATTTTACAGATAATGAAACAGAAGCACAAGGAGGTTATATCACATGCTCGAGGCCACACAGCAGAGATGTAAATGGGGTGCGATGAGGACCCAGTGTCTGAATCCCAACTGAGGTCCCCCCTCCATTTCCTGGGGCCACTTACCCACTCCAGGCTGTCAGCAGGGATCTTGTGAAATGTCATCTGACTCAGCTGGCATTGGGATTGGGGCTGAACAGGGATTGATGTGGGTGTGCTGCAATCCCTCCGCACCACAATCAGGTTGGACTTTTCTACGGGGAGGAGGTGGAGGGAGAAAAAGAGCGGTCAGAGGTGGAAGGCCCCCTAAGGTTTGCTCACTCCCTGCCTTAATTTGGGGTCTCTCCCAGAAGCCAACCCTGAGGTGAGGACTCCAAGGTACGCGGTTTATTTGAGACTCTAGGAAGCCCCAGTCGGGGGAGGGGGGCGGGGAGGGTTACTGATGAGCAGGCAACCTAGTCTCAGTTCTGCTAGAGATTCTGGAAGACTCTGAAGAACTCACGCCTCAGAGTTGTCCCATCCAAGGGGTTTGTCTGAGAGTGAAATTCACCCAGAGGAAGAGGCAAGAGATGGAGAGAGTCTAAGAGTCAGTGACATCTCTCGGATCCAGCTGCAACTGGATCTCGTTATGCCTGAAGATAGCATCTATTCCACAAGCACATAAATCACCTTTTCTTCCCTAACCCATCTCGACCCGCAATCTCTGCCCCCTGCCGCACAAGGCAGGTCCCCAGCTCGATTGCTCCACTCAGGGGAGGGGGCGGGCTCACCTTTGGGTTTGGGGGTGCAGCAGAAGGTGAGGTTCAGCGCAACCCCGTCCACGTGCAGCCCGCCGTCCCAGCAGGCTGCCAAGAGCTCTCGGAGACTGCTGTGGGGACGGCCAAGGCCAGCCAGGGACAAGGTTCCCATGGGGTCACACCGGATGAGGCAGCCCTTGTAATCAGGACCCAGGGGGGTCTGCAAGGAGGAGTGGTCCCTGAGTGGAAGTGGGCAGTACTTTTCCCTCACCCCATCTTCCTCCAGCACCACAGGCTCGTTCCAATCTCCAAGCCTTTGCATAAGCCATTCCCTCCACTGGGAATGCCTTTACCCTCCCCTTCCTCCAGGAGCAAATACTGACTCATCTTCCAGGTCTCAGCTCAAATGTCATCTCCTTCAGGAAGCCCTCCCTGCCCACGTGGCTCCTAGTGGTGGACCAACCTGGACACAGACAGTGAGGAGGAAGCAATCAAAATCCTGGGGACTGCGGCGGAGAACGTAGGAGCCAGGAAGTGAGCCCCCGGTCTTGAGCTTGTTGATGGCAAAATCCAGGCTGTGGAGAAAGGCGGGAGGAAAAGACAGAGACACAGAGATGGAGGCAGACTTAGGTTCTAATCCTCCTGGTTCCTCTGAAGCCCTGGGACCCTCACCAGCTAACATTCCCTCTCTCCTTCCTATTTTTTATTTGACAGAGAGAGACACAGCGAGAGAGGGAACACAAGCAGAGGGAGTGGGAGAGGGAGAAGCAGGCTTCCCGCAGAGCAGGGAGCCCGATGCGGCTCGATCCCAGGACTCTGGGATCATGACCTGAGCCAAAGGCAGACGCTTAACGAATGAGCCACCCAGGCACCCCATCTCCTTCCTATTTTTTAAAATGAGCCAAAAATCAGGGCTTCTACTAGGTGATTAAAGAAGAAGCTGCCGGTGGAACCTGGTGTCATCCATCCCCAGGAATCGGCCCTGGGGCCCTGAGGAATCAGAGAGAGGGAAGCCACTGCCCTGGACAGCAGCAGAAGGGAGAGCCTAGTCTCATTGAGCGCCAACCGTGCACCAGGCGCTGTTCCAGCCCTTGACCCCTCTCCATGGCTCCTGGGAGGGGAGGACACTGAGGCAGCGAGAAGGGGAGTGCCCAAGATTCGAACCGAGCTCTGGCGGCGGAGGGGAGGCATGGGGGGCGGACCCTTACGTGATGGGGCCGTGGCACTGCTCGGCCACCTCCTCCAGCAGCCGCGGCGGCGCAACCTCCTTGCAGAAGAAGTGCCGGGAGTCGGAGGTCAGCCGGAAGTAGCCGTCGACGAGCGCCACGAAAGACAACGCGGCGGGCAGCCCCGGGAACTCGGCCTCCTGTGAGGATCCGCGTCAGCGCCCGCTACGGCCCGAAGGCGACGGTCCCACGTCCCCGCAGTCGGGGTTAGGCGGGAGGGGAGAGGGTCCAGCACTCACCAGGATCTGGTTGTCTGTCCTGGTGACGGTGACCAGGCGGTGCTCCCCGGCCGGGCCAACACGCGGAGCCTGCTTGACGCTGATGTCCACAATTTCTGGAAAGTCGCAGAAGGGCTGGAGGGCCTGGGAACGAGGGGGAGGGCTGAAGCTGGCGGTCCCGTCCCCTCGGAGCCCCCAGTCCCTCTTGGAAGCCTGGACCCCACCAGCCCACGCCGTAAGCCCTGACCCTCTAAGCCTCTCCCAACCCCGGCCCCTTCCCACCACGCCCCTGCCAAACCCCGGGCCCTTCTATCAATCCCATCCCTCACAAACCCTCCCCAGCCCATCCCCAGTGTCTCCCACCCCAACTCTGCTCAACCCCATCTTCTTCGGTGGGCCGGTTCTTTCCCTGAGGCCCTCCCTCGCTTAGCTCCACTCCACCTCCCCGTCTCTCTCAATCCAGCCGGGAGCCCCGCCCCGTCTCAGTCCTGACTCCTCCCCCCGACCTTCAGGTAGCCCCGCCCTGAGCCCCCCGCCCAACCAGTCCCATCCCTCTAAGTCCCGCCCATTTTTCGTTCTCGCCCCCACCCCTGGCTCAGCCCCACCACTCACTCAGCTGGCCCCTATCGGAGCCCTCACAGTCTCTCCCGTCCTTCACCCCGCCCACTCTCCTGCCCCTCCCTCCTAGGCCCCGCCCCCGCCGTTGGCCCTGCCCAGCAGCCGCCCACACCTCTTGTCCTCCTGGACTCCAGGCGATGCCGGTGTCACCAGCCACTCGGAGCAGCCCCTGCGCATCCTGACCACCAGCAGCCCCGGGGAGGCTCACGAGGAAGGTCTCTACCGCCCTGGCCGGGTCGAGCCTCTCCAGGTCCATGATGTACTTGGCCATGAGCGAGTGCCTGTCAGCCTGGCAGGCGGTCACGCGGCGCAGGGCCCGGCGCACAGTCCTGCGGATGCGCTTCCGCGTCACGAAGGTCTTGCCCTGGATCAGGTCGCGCAGGTCGGGGGGCAGGCAGACCTTGTAGCTACGAGTGAGGGTAGCAGGTCCTCACTGTGGGGAGGGATCTCCACAGGTACGGACAGGGACACACACAAACCCGAATTTTAGTTGAAGGGCTGAAGTGTGGCCTCAGCTGGGGGGCACACACGGAGACACTCAAGGACACACACGCGGGAAGGACCACTGGGGTCCACAAGACGGACACACACACACAGGCCTTCAGCGGCAGGAGGGAGGCAGGCACTGGAGCCTCAGTGGGTCGGTGGGGTCCTGGCTCACATGGACACACTGCGGGCTTGTAGGTGGGGAGCCTCATGGGAGCCTGAGCTCTAGGGATGCCCCAGTGGAGCCACATTTGCTCACTCGCAGGTAGACGCTGGGTACCACACGCTGGAAGCCCTCACCTGACAGTTTTCAGCAGCTCCTCAGGCTGCTGAGCCTGCTCGTGGGCCATCCGGGCCAGGTCCAGCACCGCTAGGCTGAGACATTCCCCCTGCTCCTTGAGACTGAGGCCCACGGGGAGGCGGCCGCTCACCAGGTCATTCCGGTGCTGGGGGCCGGTCACAGCCCAACCGTGAGCCCTGATGTTGCCCTTACAGACCCCCCCACCCTTGGGCCGATTCCCAACCCTGGGCTGCCACAGAGAGGGTCAGCCAAGGCCGCCCAACTGCGAGCCTTGATGTTGCCCTGTGGACCCCAGCCCCGGGCTAAGCCCCATGCAGACCCCTACCTGGGCGAAGAGGTGCTCCAGGACTGGTAGGTCAAGGATGGCGCTGGCCAAGTCCTTTCGTAGCCCGAAGCGGTGGCACTTCTCTAGCCCAAACCAGTTGGGGAAGTAAAAGCTGTTGGGGGAGGGGAGAAGCCTGGAGTAGGGGTAGGGAGGGGTGGAAGACCGTGCTGAGACCTCACAGAGCCCAGGTTGTGCCACTGACTTGTTACGTGACCTTGGGCAAGCAACGCACACCCTCTGGCCTCAGTTCTTCATCTGTGCAATGAGCGGTGATCACATCCTCCCTGGGGCACCACCGGGAAGTCCAGGGAGATGATAAGGTTGTAGGATCACTGTTGTTTTAAACTCCCCTTGCCCTCAACAAAAGGCACCCCCTCTTGGTAACATTTAACCCATGCCTGTGGGAGTAGGGGTGATGTGCTTCTTACCGGAGCCTGTAGACCAGGACTTGGGTGCACGAGTCCTCCACGGAGAAGACGTGGCTTGGGGGGAACCAGCAGGACAGGTCCTCCGTGGCCAGAGCAAAGAGGGAGTGGTACACAGGCAGGATGCCTGAGGGGATGCCCCCATCAGCACCCTCCTAAATTTCCCCATCTTGTCCCTTGCAGGGCTGCCATGGTTACGAACCCCATGCAGCCCTGCAGGGCTCTTTCCCACCTTGGGCTCTCACGCTGTGTCCCGCCCCTGCTCACACACACTCCAGGGCTCCCCATTGCCCTTAGCAGAGAATCCACACACAACCTGCTTCCTGGGGCTCCCTGCCCTTCTCCCCAGAGTGCTCCCTCCACTGTACACTTTACGTCAAGGGATGACCAACTGTTTGCCCTCACGTGCCTCTGAGTCTTTGCACAGCCTTTCCCTGAGCACCTTCCTCCATTTCCAAACTTATTCATCCCTCAAAGCCCCAGCTCCCATGCTGACTCCACTTGACAGCTATTCCAGCTCCCAGTCTAGGCTTCCCACAGCCCTACTCCTCTCTTTGGCCCAGTCTTCTAGGGACCCACTCACCACTGGCCTTAGCAGCCCAAACACACAGCTCTTCAGCTGAATGGTCCCCATAGGAGAAGGATAGGCGCTGGGGGGGTCCAGGGCCCCGAGGGGGCAGCAGCACGTGCAGGGCACCGGCTTCTGAAGACGAGAGGCTGCAGGAGCGCTGCGGAATCAGGGGTGTCTCCTCACTTGGAGGCGCCATAGGTGTAGCCTGTCTGGACACAAAGAGAGGCAGCCACTCAGTTCTGGCCAGAGGAAACGAGACTACAAAGCTTCTAGGTGTGCGGGGGGGGGGGGGGGAGAAAAAGCAGGGGGGGGGGGGGGGGGGGGTGGGGGGAGAGGGAAGAGAGGGGAACAGAGACACAGAAAGAGAAAGACAGATGGGGAGGGGCGCCTGGGTGGCTCAGTTGGTCAAGCGTCTGCCTTCAGCTCAGGTCATGATCCCGGGGTCCTGGGATCGAGCCCCATAGAAAGCCCCATGTCGGGCTTCCTACTCAGTGGGGAGTCTGCTTCTCCCTCTGCCTCTCCCCCTGCTCACACTCTCTCTCAAGCACGCTCTCTCTCAAAGAAAAAAAAAAAAAAAAAAGACAGAGGTGGAGAAAGAGAGAAATGGGGGAGCTGAGTGTGCAAGACAGGTGAGGAGCCATAAACACCCCCAGTAAGGGCTATGCTGGGGTCTGGAGGATATTCTACACCCTCATTTGTGTGAATTCTTCTCTTCTTTTTTTAGGATGGTTGACACACATAATTTGTGTGTATTCTTGTCAGTCCAGGGTGGACATCTCCAGTCAATCTGCAGCCTCCCCACCTACTTTACTTCAGAGCCCCTGCCCCGGGCAGGCATGAGCAATCAATCACAGATGTACACATTTGCAGACCAAGAAGCAGATAGATCCTGGTTCGTGTACATGGGTGGCCCATCACTTCCTGCAGGTCTAGGAGACTCAAGCTCTTCTGGGGCTGGGGCTGGAAGCTTTTGCAGCTGGTATGAGGTATGCCTTGCAGCATGCCTTGGATCCAGACTGATGACTCAGTCAGTAGGGACCTCTGTGTCTTACCTGCCCACCACCATCACCATCTCTGTCCCCTTTATCACTCCCACTGTTTACGCTCCTGTAGCAAGAAGCCCTCCCTGGAATGGGCCTAGGAGGAAATTGCCCCTCACCCTTTATTACCAGAGCTCAGGACCCCTGGCTAGGCAGAGGGAAGGGCTGGGCTTCGAGCCAGCTGGGAAAAGGGAGTAGTAGATGATCCACTTACATTGACCTGGGAGTAGTAGTAGATCCACTTACATTGACCTGAATAAGGAAGATACGAAGAAAATATTGGGTAAAAAACCATGTTCCAGGGGCGCCTGGGTGGTTCAGTCGGTTAAGCGTCTGCCTTTGGCTCAGGTCATGATTCCAGGGTCCTGGGATCGAGCCCTGCATCAGGCTTCTTGCTCAGCAGGGGAATCTGCTTCTCCCTTCTGCCCCTCCCCCTGCTTGTGCGCTCACTCTCTCTCAAATAAACAAAAAACAAAAAAACTACGTTCCAGAATAATAGTGGGAGGTGGAAGAGGGATAGCATTAATGAGGTTTTAGCATACCGAGTCTATAAGCCTGGAGCTGGGATAGGGAAAGACCTTAGGCTCTGGGTTCAAATCCCAACCACATCATACTCAAGCTTTGTGACCCTGGCAGGGCTCCCACAGCTGGGACTCTACTTTCTCAGCTGTGAAATGGGCTGACTCCCCACCTGCCTTGGTTTGCTGAGCTGAGCCCAAGGTGTCAACGTTTTTAATCCTCACTAACTGGCACAATCCTTGGCAACATGCCCAGGGAGCACTTGACAAAGGCCAGCTAAACCAGACAGGAAGGTCCCTTGACACAGTGGTTTAGTGGTTCCTATGGTGGAGGGACGGCGTGAGGGCAAGGGAATTTTCCTCTAGGGACACCCCCATGTCACCAGCTCCCAGACCAGGAATCAGAACATTCCCAGTCCCAGGAGCCCTGGGGCCCCTGTCACTCCCCGCAAAGGTGATCACTGTCCTATTTCTAATAGTCGACTTAATCATGGTCTTTGCACTTTTATGTAAATGGAATCACACAATGTGTATCTTTTGTTTAAAATCAATCTTAAAGATATGTATATATTTTAAATATTGAAGAAAAAAAAAAAAAAGAAAAAGTCAGACGTGGTGCTTGGGACACAGAAAAATGCCCCTGCTTTAACACCCTAAGTCCCACATCCCCTACAGTTGGTTGGTCACCCTAAGCTCTGGCTGGGTCCTGGGAGGTGGAGGCTGGGAACCGTGTCCCCAGGGGCCATGAACTCCAGGCCCAAGGCACAGTGATTCACTCAGGTCCAGAGAGCTGGAGATTTGAGGTCTCATCTTATGTAGAAAAAGCAGAGGCCACAGAGCCAGCCCCTCCCAGCTCTTGTCTGTCTGGCAGCTTTCCTCAGAGGCCTTGCCTTGTCCCCAGCCACAGCCCTTCACACATTCCCCCCAACCCCCACCCGAGGGCCATGTGGCCCCACCAGCTCTTACCTGGCAGCTGGGAAGCCTGGGCTAAGGACAGGAGGGTAGAGCCGGGCAGCAGCCGGAGGAAAGTCCCAGTCGGCTCCTTCCTGTGTGGGCCCCTCGGCTTCCTGAGCTGCTGTCACTTACCGAAAGTCATGGCCATGTGGGGGATGGGGACAGGGAGGGGAGAGGGCCTGGCCGCGGAGGGGCAGAAAGTTCCAGAAGCCTCCCCAGGCAGCGGCCCTCCGGACAGAGTGCTGGAAACCCTGGACCTAAAGGGAGGAGCAACAGCACAGAGAAAGGCCCCGGTCACAGAGGGGTTCTCAGCAGGCTCCGGACTGCTGCTCACTCACTGGGGGGCCCTGGCAATGCCCCAGCTCCTTGGGCCTCAGTTCACCTATCTGAGGCACATCTGGGTTGGGTATTCAGGCTGAACTAATTTTGCACCCAGAGAAGGGAACTGGGCTTGATCTACCCAGGAAGGAGGCAGGAAAGTTGCCCCAGACAAAGGTCAAGTTCTTCCGGGTGTTTCTCCCATGAGACCCTAGGAGGCATAACAGGCCCCTTCTGTGCACCATGCCCTACACCCCGCCCTAGAAGCAGGCTCACCTCACCTTCTGGTCGGCCAGGGAGACAATTACTAATTAAGGATAACAAAGAAAAGCAGGGGGCGCCTGGGTAGCTCAGTCCTTAAATGTCTGCCTTTGGCTCAGGTCATGATCCCAGGGTCCTGGGATCGTGCCCTGCATCCGGCTCCCTGCTCGGCAGGAAGCCTGCTTCTCTCTCTCCCACTCCCCCTGCTTGTGTTCCCTCTCTCGCTGTGTCTCTCTCTGTCAAATAAATACATAAAATCTTAAAAAAAAACAAAAACAAAAACAAAGAAAAGCAGAGTGATGGCACAGACTGGGGCTGGGGTGGGGAGGGTTGTGGCAGTGGGGGGACCTCTGTGCAGCGGTCATGATTAATTGAGTCGGGATCTGAAGTAGGACAAGGAAAGAGCACACCCGGTGGTGGGCACCTCAAGTGCAAAGGCCCTGAGGTAGAGTGAGGTGAGCAGTTTGAGCAGAGAGGAGGCAGTGAGTGGAGGAGGCAGGAGGCTAGGGTAGCATCTCGGTGACCCAGCCCAGTGTCCTTACCCCCGAAAGTAGAGTTTGGGGAATAGATTTTAGAGGACTCTTTCATCTCCAAAATCCCATCACATGTCCTGGCACAAAAATGGCTTTGGCATGTATGTATTTTGTTGACTTTAGTTCGATCACCCACAGACACTTATGGGGCACCTACCAGAGCAGACCAGTCTCTGCCTAGTGGAGCTGACAGTCTAGTGGGAGAGATGATATTAAACTATTACCCAGGGGTGCCTGGCTGGCTCAGTCGGAAGAGCCATGCGACTCTCGATCTCCAGGTCGTGAGTTCAAGTCCCATGTTGGGTGTAGAGATTACTTAAATAAATAAATAAACTTAAAAAAAAATTAAACCCAATAATTGTCCCAGTGGCCCCCAGGGCCAGGCTGCTAGGAGAGGCCCTGAGTCTAGGAGGGCTTCCTGGAGGAGACGGCTTTGATACTGAAATCCAAGGACAAGTGGGGTTAGCCAAAGAGTGATCTGGAGGTGAGGGGAGCTCCTGCAGAGGGTGGGAGACTGGACCAGGTCACAGTGTTTCTGAAGGGCAGGGTGTTAGGGACTTAGTGCTCTGAGACTTGCTTGGGAGCATCAGTGGGGCTTGTCGGGGGAGGGAGGGGATGAGTATAACCTCCGCGCAGCTGGAACCACAGCCGGCTGGGGGCAGGAAGTGCTGCACAGGGACTTAGCTGTAGCATTTTTCTTTTACTTCCTGTGTGGCTTCAGCAGAGAGGAATGCAAACGTTACTCCCATCCCTGGCCCTGAGGTGGAACCCCAGCCCTCCAGGAAGCACAGTGAGTTTCTAGGCCCCTGACAACTCCAGTATGATGGTCACTGTGGTGTTTTTGAGAATGAGCAGGAAGGGAACAGGGTTAGGACAAAGGTGACACCGTTGGCCCCAGAGAGGGGTATGTGAAGGCTCCATCAGGAAGTTTCAGGGAGGCAGAGCCCAGAAAGTTTGCTCAAGAACAAACTGGAGGGGCACTTGGGTGGCTCAGTCAGTTGAGTGTCCGACTCTTGGTTTCAGCTCAGGTCATAACCTCGGGGTCCTGGGACCGACCCCCACATTAGGGTCTACACTCAGCGTGGAGTCTATTGGAGATTCTCTCTCCTGTTCTCTCTGCCCCTTCCCCCTGCTCTCTCTCTCTCTCTCTCTCAAATAAATAAATAAATCTTAAAAAAAAAAAAAGAACAAAGTGGAAACTTTAGTGATATAAACATCCCGAATTTTCTGCTGGCAAAAAGCCCATAAATGCAGTCAAAGAATAAACAAATGAAACCGGAAACAAATGTGAACTCATATCGTGGATAAAATCTCTTCATTATACAAGCACCTCCTAGAAAACAATAAGAAAATGCCAATAACTTAGCAGGCTATGAACTCAGAAGTCACAGAAAATGAAATATGAATGGTTCTTAAACCCAGAAAAAGAGGGGTACCTGAGTGGCGCAGTCGGTTAAGCGTCTTGACTCTTGGTTTCGGCTCAGGTCATGGTCTTAGGGTTGTGAGATCAAGCCCTGTGTCAGGCTCCACATTGAGTGTGGAAGTCTGCTTGCATTCTCTCTCCCTCTCCCTCTGCCCCTACCCCCGCCCCATGCACTCTCTCTCTCTTTCACTCTTTCTCTAAAATAAATAAATAAATCTAAAAAAAATACCCAAAAAACAGAAAAAGATTCTCAGCCTCATTTGTATTAGGAGAAATGTAAATTTCAAGCACAGTGAAACCATATGATCATTTCAATGGATATAGGAAAGATTTGACCAAATTCAACACCTATTCATAAAAACTTTTAGCAAAGTAGGTATAAATGGGAATGTCCTCAAACTGAGAAGAAGCATCTACAAAAAAAGCTATGGGTAATATTTTACTCAGTGTCAAAGACTGAATTGTTTCCTGCTGAGATTGGAAAGAATACCAGGATGTCCATTTTCACCACTTCTATTCCACATCCCTCTGGATGTCATAGTTATTACAATGAGGCTAGAAAAATAAATAAAGTGTATAAAGATTGGAAAGGAGGAAGTAAAACTCTTCCTACTTGCAGATGATATGATTATTTATATGTAAAAAATCCAAGGGAATCTATGGTAACTACTGAACTAATAAATTTATTTAGCAAGTTCACAAGTTAAAAATATACAAAATTCAGGGCGCCTGGGTGGCTCAGTTGGTTAAGCGACTGCCTTCGGCTCAGGTCATGATCCTGGAGTCCCTGGATCGAGTCCCGCATCGGGCTCCCTGCTCGGCAGGGAGTCTGCTTCTCCCTCTGACCCTCCCCCCTCTCATGTACTCGCTCTCTCTCATTCTCTCTCTCTCAAATAAATAAATAAAATCTTTAAAAAAAAAAAAATACAAAATTCAGTTGAATTCTTATATATTATATATTCTTTTTTTAAAGATTTTATTTATTTATTTGCCAGAGAGAGAGAGCACAAGTAAGCAGAGTGGTAGGCAGAGGGAGAGGGAGAAGCAGACTCCCCGCTGAGCGGGGAGCCCCACGCCGGGCTCCATCCCAGGACCCTGAGATCATGACCTGAGCTGAAGGCAGACGATTAACCGACTGAGCACCCAAGCGCCCCTATACTATATATTTTTATATAATAGCAAACAACTGGAAAGTGTAATTTAAAAAAAATTTTTTTTAATTTTTAAAAAAATCCTATTTGCAGCAGCAGAAAAAATTAAATATCTAGGGGTAAATATATCAAAAGAAGTCTAAGATCTCTGCACTAAAAACTACAGATATTACCAGGCAAAATTCAAGAAGATCTAAATAAGTTGAAAAATATACCGTGTTCATTGATTGGCAGACTCAGTGTTGTTAAGATGTTAGTTCTCCCCAAATTGATCTTTGATTCAGCGGGATTTTTTTTTTTTTTTTTTTTTTGCAGAAACTGGCACTGACTTTAAAATTTATATAGAATTACAAAGGACCTAGAATAACCAAACTCATTTTTTAAAAAGATTTTATTTATTTATTTGTCAGAGAGAGAGAAAGCACACAAGCAGGGGGAGCAGCAGAGGCAGAGGGAGAAGCAGGCTCCCTGCTGACCAAGGAGCCCGATGCAGGGCTGATCCCAGGACCCCAGGATCATGACCTGAGCAGAAGGCAGATGCTTAACAACTGAGCCACCCAGGCACCCCAAGCATCCAACTTTTGATTTCAGCTCAGGTCATGATCTCAGGGTCCTGAGATGGAGCCTGGCATTGGGCTGGTGCGGAGCGTGGAGCCGGCTTGGGAGTCTCTCTATCCCTCTCTCTCTGCCCCTCCCCTACTCACGCATGCACAAGTGCTCATGCTCTCTCTCTCTCTCTCTCTAAGAGAAAAAAAGTGGTAATGCAACAACTTGGAACAATCTCAGAATCATCATGCTGAGTGGAAGAAGCCAAGCACAAAGCTTACGTATAACATTCTGGAACATGCAAACAATTTTTAGTGACAGAAAGCAGATCAGGTTGCCTGGCAATGAAAAGTGCAGAGAAGGGGGTGCTGTGAAGGGATGCAGGACACTGGTGGGGGTGGTGATATATGTTCATCGCCTTGACTGTGGTCATGGTTTCATAGATTTACACACTTGTCAAAACTGCACAAAGCATGCACTTAACATATGTGCGACTTAGTCTACTCCAATTACACTTAATAAAGGTGAAAAGGGGGGCGCCTGGGTGGCTCAGTCAGTTAAGCATCCGCCTTCAGCTCAGGTCGTGATCCCGGATTCCTGGGATCAAGTCCCTGGGCAGGCTCCCTGCTCAGCAGGGGGGTCTGCCTTCTCTCTCTCTCCCTCTGCCCCCTCCCCACTCCTGTGCGCACCTGCTCTCTCTCTCTCAAATAAAAATAAATAAAATCTTGGGCACCTGGGTGGCTCAGATGGTTAAGCGTCTGCCTTCAGCTCAGGTCATGATCCCAGAGTCCTGGGATTGAGTCCCGCATCGGGCTCCCTGCTCAGCGGGGAGCCTGCTTCTCCCTCTGCCTCTCTCTCTGTCTCTTATGAATAAATAAATAAAATCTTAAATAAATAAATAAATAAAATCTTTTTTTAAAAAAGTTGAAAAGGTGGGGGGTGGAGAGGAATCACAAGGGGCTGTTTCCCACCTGTTAGACTGACAAAGCTGAAAAGTGTAAGACTTCAGTTTATTCTCAGGGGTCTGCACTGATTCTCATTGCTGCCGTCAGGGGTGGAAATGGCCAAGCCCTACAGAGGGAATCAGGCGGAAGCTGAAGACAATGCCCTGGGACCCAGCAAGGCTCCTTCCAGCAAATCAACCTCCCAGGAGTGATACCTACTCTACAGGGCTGTGGATTCATCATGGCATTCTCTGTAACAGCAACCAGACGCAAATGACCCAAATGCCCAGCCACAGGGGATTTGCTGTACAAACTCTGGCCATTCTCAGCACTGCGTATTATGCAGCTTTGCAGAAGAACAGGGCGGCGAAATGCCGACAATGTGGGAAGACCTCCGGGATACTTGGCAAAGGAAAGAGCAAGGTGCACACCTGCCTGGGCAGGAAGCTTTGCTTTGTGTAGAAAGAGATGATGAGGATGCGGAGACCCTTTGCAGGGAAACATAAACATAATTACATAACTTGTTCCTGTGGTGGCCACCTGGGAGCCATGGTAGGCAAAAGAGGGAGATAGTTGTCATTTACATTTTCATGCCTGTTGAACTTCGTATTTGTAATAGTGTTGAAAGGTAAGTGTTTAATCAAAAAAGGGAACATATGTAAGCACATGGGATGGGAGAGGAAATAGGAATGAGGAGAGCTGCTGTTCAGAAGTTGACCGTGAACCAAAGCAATCATATTGATCATGAGAAGAGCAAACACATCAAGTGCTCACAAGTGCACTATGGCTTTGCACACAGAGCAATCCATTTAATCCCTGTACCCACCCCAGAGGCGTGGATTGTGAGCCCCCCTGTGGGGGGGGGCGAGGGGGAAACAGGCTCAGGAGGGGCCACTGATGGGAAAGAAGAGTCTCCAGCTTGGCTTGCTTCCCCTACTCACAATGCCCTAGGATCCTCCCCCAATTAGGCTGAGAAAAGGGAAATGGGGTCTGGCTCCTGGCTGGGGATGGGGGACGATAGTTGCATGGAGCCTACAGAGAACCCCCCCTTCCTGTTTATTTTTCTCACATTCTGCTGTGGTGCCTATTCTTCTTATTTCTCTTGTTTTTGTCCATTTCTCCCAACAGTATGTCAGCTCTCGCCAGGCTGGAATTCTTGGTTGTCGTGATCACTGCTGTGTGTCCCCAATGCCTGGCACATGGAGGTACTCGAATGAATGAATGAATGATTGGGATGAATGAATGAATGATCGAATTCAGAGGAAGAGCCTTAGGCAATTTGGGAGCAGGAACAATTAGGGGCAGGAGAGGAGGGGCAGGAGGCCAGGGCCAGGGACTTGTGGCATCTGGAGTCCAGGGCAGTGAGTGTCTTGGGGGCGTTTGCAGGATGAAGGGACAGGAGCAGAATCTTGGGCCAGTGCATGGAGCCCTGGAAAGATGGAGGTGCTGGTAGCCCAGATGGGGAAGGCGGGGCAGCTCAGGCCATGACCGCCAGGGTGGTGATCCAAGCTGGGGTGAGGCCGGGTGTGGCCCGGGAGCCTGGATTAAGAAAGGGCACCTTCAAGGTCCAACGGAAGAAGAAAGACTGGGAGGACAGGGGAGCCCAGGGGTGGCCGGCCTGATTGAATGACAGTGAGTGAGAGGGCCTAGCCCAGATCAGCTGACCCAGCTGGGCTCCCTGCTTGGCTGAAGGCCAGGCAGAGGCAGCCAGGAGCAGAGCATCTGGGAGGGAGGGTCAGGGGCGTGGCAGGGGCCAGGGCAGCACTCACCAAGCAGAGCCAAAAAGGGGGGAAAAAGTTTCTTAACAATCTTTAGACAACACCCCCCCCCCCCGCCCCCGGATTCCTCCTTCGGCTCCAGCTGAGGGTGTCACCCTGACCCAGGCCTTGGAGATACAAGCGCCTGGCTCCAAGGCTGGGGCTGAGCCTGGGGCCCTTCCTTCCCTCTCCCTACCCTTCCCTTCTCCCTTCTCCTCACCTGCCCTCCCTGCTCCCCCTCCTCTAGCCCCGCTCTGGCCCTCCCAGACTCGATTTGTGCGGCGGGCCTGCTCTCGTTTTCCAGTACCTCTTTCTACTCTCCCACTCCCTGACTGCAGCCTGGGGAAACTGAGGCCCAGCTAGAAGAGTTCAAGCACACTGGAGCGCTACAGCCCCAGGGCTAGGGCCCCTGCCTCCCCCAGTCCAAACATTATACGCCATTTAAATCTCATAACTCCAGGAGCTGGGGACTTATTAGCCTCATCTGACAGTTGGGGAAACTGAGGCCCAAAGAGATGATACGCCTGGGAACTATTTGTGGGTTATGAACTTGTGCCTTCCCCACCCGCACTAGCGTCCAGGCTCTTGGCCTCAGCCCGGCAGCCAAGGCAAGAGCTCTTCTGCTACCTGGTGGACACTCGCGGCAGTGTCGTTCGGAGGGAGTCGCCTATTGCCTGTTGTCCTGAGCAGGGAAGGGGCCAGAGCCGGGAGGAGGCAGGCCTCGTCCCCTGACTACACTCCATCCCTCATCCTCCTCTCCAACCAATTTTCCGATTTTTCAAGAAGGCACTGACTAACTCATTTCCTGCCCATGTGTGAAAAGGCCCTAGATGTTAGTTCTAACACTCATGAAAAATGAAAGACCACAAAGATAATTCTGTAATTATAAAAGGTAGCACAAGGGTGCCTGGGTGGCTCAGTCATTAAGCGTCTGCCTTCGGCTCAGGTCATGATCCCTGCTCCGCGGGAAGCCTGCTTCTCCCTCTCCCACTTCCCCTCCTTGTGTTCCCTCTCTCGCTGTGTCTCTCTCTCTGTCAAATAAATAAATAAACTCTTAAAAAAAAAAAAGGCAGCACAAATGCATTTTTTGGTCTCTTAACTGTTTTAAGAAGCAATTGTATGAAAATATATATAAATTACAAAGGAAGTGAGCAAAGTATAGGAATAAGGAAATGACACCAGGTAGTAACACTAATCCACAAAAACAAGTGAAGAGAACCAGAAATGCAAATGGAGAAAATTAATATAACAAACTTTATGAACACATACTTGCCCTCCTCTATTTTCTCACATTCTTTAACAGCTCTACAATTTTAAGTAACAATTGCAACAATATATTGTTAGGTTTGTAACATATATAGATGTAATATGTATAACAATAATAGCACAATAATAACAATGAGACAAAAGGGGGCAGAGGAAATGAATTATATAGGAGGAACATTTCTAAATCTCATTAAAATTAAGGCAGCATAAATTTGAAGGAGATTCTAAATTAAGATGTATGTGTTAAGCCCTAGAGCAACCACTAAAGAAATAACTTAAAAAATATAGTAGGGTCCCGGGACCTGGCGGGCTCATGGGTGGAGCATGAGACTCTTGATCTCGGGGTTGTGAGTTCAAACCCTATCTTGGGTGTCAAGATTACTTAAAAAAATAAATCTTAAAAGAAAATGTATTAAATATATATAGAAAAAATCATTAAAAGAATTAAAATATTACACTAGGAAATAGTCACTTCATGGAATATAAAGCAGTAAGGAAATAAATTCTACCCGCGAGCATCCCCTGGAAGTGGAACGCTCAAACTACCACCCAGACCTCCCGGGGTGCCTACAACTCCCGGCGTGCCGCGCACGACGCTCCCTTACGCCCATGGTGGAAAGGGAGGGGCTAGTGGAGCTCCCTTTTGTGAGTTTCAGTCTCGCTGCCGAGGAAGGAAGGACTGTGAAAGGTTGGTGGACCTAGAGCCAATGAAAAGGCAAATCTTGTTGAGCGTCGGAAAGAGAAGCCAATGGGCATGCGGCCTCTAGGAGGCGGGACTTCCGGCAACGAAGTCTTAGTGAGCGGCTGCGCTAGGGTAGCCACTTCCTTTCTTGTGTGGCGGCGAAAGCGGATAGTGCGCCATGAAGGCTTCGGGAACAGTAAGGCGAGCGCGGCGGGGCACGGGGCCGGGGAGTGCAGTGTAGATCGAATCGGAGGCCCCGGCAGGTGGCACGGGCCGCGTAGCAGGAGCGCGCTCTTGGCTGGGTCCCGCGCCGCCGCGCGCCATCGCCCCCAGGTGCAGCCAACATGGCGGCCATTGCGGGCGCCGCGTGGGGAGTCTGGTGCCATGGTCCCGGCCTGCTGGGAAATCGCGGGGGCCGGAGAGGCCGGGTCTCCTTTCCAGGGGAAGGGACAAGTTGCCCGGCTTGGACGTTGCGAACAACGGGACTTTGTCGATCTTCCAAGTCTCGGTTTCCCCATTTGCAAAGTGGACGTGGTGGGAGGAAACGTTAATATTTCTTCTCCCCCGGCGGGGTTGTGAGAAGTAGAAGAAAACCGTAAACCCGAGCTGACACGGGGAACTTTATCGCTGTGACTAGTGCTTGGTAAAATCAGAGGGCGCTGTGGCGCAGAGATGGAAGAGCAAGCCCTCCCGAGAAACAGGGTGGGTCCTGTACAGCTCCCCAGCCTCAGTTTCCACGCTAGGAAAGGGGCCAGCTGCATCGGTCCCCTCCTGAACAGGTGGTCCGCGGGGCTGATTAGTCACATGGAGAGGTGGGAGCAGGAGACAAGTTTGCGGTATTTGGGGCTGTCTCCTCATATTAGTAAAATGATGGCGAGTCATTTACTTGAGGGCGGGTTCTTTGTACTATATTGCAGTGTTTGGGCCTGGCTGACATCTTTGTTTTTGTATCTGTGTAAACAGGTAGAGTTCACTGGGAAGTCCAAACCCCTTTGGGCTGCTGCTGGGAATACTGAAGCAGCTGCAGGTCCCATGGCAGCAGGGCTGGGGAGGGAACTGGATTCTTGTTCTCGTTCTGCCTGGGGTGGGCTGTGGGATCCCAGGCTGGTCACTGTCTTAGGGCCCCAGAGTGAAAGAGGACTTTGGGAAGATGTGAGCTGCAAAGTGGCTGTGGAGGAAGGAGCCTGCAGGTTTAGGCTTCGGCTTTTTTCACAGGAATATAAACAGAAAGGGAAGGACAGCGAGATTGACAGCCCTGCCCAGCTTTCCCGAGCCAAGGCAAAGGGTACCCAGGCATCTTAATCCTCCCACCCTCGATCCTTGTTCTGGGAAGGCTGGGACAGTGCAGTCACCGGGATTCCACATGGATGCCCTGTGATGGGACAGTCTATTTTCGCTCTCCTGATTCCAGTTATCACCAGGCTCGGGAAAGGGAGTAAGGTGAATCTTCACAGTTGCCTCAGGGCTCTGGGTTGGGCCCCACTTCACCCCTGTTTCTGTTTCAGCTGCGAGAGTACAAGGTGGTGGGGCGCTGCCTGCCCACCCCCAAATGTCGCACTCCGCCTCTGTATCGCATGCGAATCTTTGCACCTAATCACGTCGTCGCCAAGTCCCGCTTCTGGTACTTTGTGTCTCAGCTGAAAAAGATGAAGAAGTCTTCGGGGGAAATTGTTTACTGTGGGCAGGTACGGGGAGTCTGAGAACAGGGTGGGGTCTGGAGTGGATTTACACCTTCCTGTGGGGGCATTCCTCACCCCGCAGAGTTCCCGGACTTCATAACCCCTGGCTTATTCGCCTGTGTAATTAATTAAGCCCTAGGTTGGGATGGGATGGATACCTCAGTGCCCTTTTCCTGATGAGAGCGCCCAGGGCCCAGGAAGTGTGTGGCTGGCATGCTCGGACACTTGGGCTGAGGCCACACCTTCGCCGGGCCTCATGTGTGAAGTGGGGAGAGGTGCTGTCACCCGGGCATGTTTGCTGTGATGGGCGCTGGGCTCTGCATCATACTGCTGCACTGGGTGGCAGCTGCTTTGGGGCCCAGATAGTCTTGGGAGAGTAGTGTTTGGGAGGAGTTGAGCTGGTGGTCCACATGGGGGAAGTGTGCCGGCCTGGACGGCTGTGTGCGCCCTCCTGTTGCTGTGGGAATTTGTCCAGGACAGCAGATTGCCTTCCTGCGCTCTCAGATTCGAGGACTGGGAAACAGGCGCAAGAGAGGCCTGGGGCAGAGGATCAGCAAGGGTCGGAGCCGGGTCGGAGCCTGCTCGGCACCCTTGCTCCCACCAGTGTCTTTGGCATCTAGGTGTTCGAGAAATCCCCCTTGCGGGTGAAGAACTTCGGCATCTGGCTGCGCTACGACTCGCGCAGCGGCACCCACAACATGTACCGGGAGTACCGGGACCTGACCACTGCGGGCGCCGTCACCCAGTGCTGTAAGCCGCCGGGTCCCGCGCCCAGTCCCCCACTTAGACTCCTGTTGCAGGCATCTGCAGCCCAGCCTGCGCCCCCCTCGCCCCCCAGACTGAGGCAGGGCACATGCCAGAGGCTTCTGGGATTAGGGGGGTGGGGAGTCCAGGGGTGCTAATGGGGGACACAGAAGAGGTGTTTGCATAGGGGCAGGAGTGGAGAGGATGCTCCAGGTGCATCTTTTTCTGGAACCTGGCAGCAGGTGGACCTTTGGGGTCCATCACTCGTGCAGCTGTAACTCCCACCCAGAGTCTAGCCCAGGCCTTGTCTGTGGGGATCTGCTGCTGGTATCCCCAGGTGCTCCTAGGGCGGGTTACCTGCCAGGGCCCAAACCCAAGCACCTCAACCCAAGAACTGCTGCTTCTCATAGCAGCGGTTTAAACAGAGGTGCTAACAGCAAGTGGATCTCGTCGCCTTTGGGGGGCTGTGGCTGTGCCCCTCAAAGTGAATTTGGAGGTTCTACATGCCTGATGAGCAGTGCCTGCTGGGGCCAGAGACTGTGGCCACCCAGTCCCCAAGTTGGGGTTCCTCTAGACCAGCACTTGATGGGAGGTTTGAGGAATGCCCAGACCCCGGGGTGCACATTCGCCCTGCCTCCTTCCCTGCAGACAGAGACATGGGCGCCCGACACCGTGCCCGGGCCCACTCGATCCAGATCATGAAGGTGGAGGAGATTGCAGCCAGCAAGTGCCGCCGACCAGCCGTCAAGCAGTTCCACGTGAGTGCCCTGGGGGCCCTGCTGGGTGGGCTTGGCTGAGGGGGGCTCCCCTGGAACATGGAGCTGGCCCAGCTGCTCCTCTGTCCCCCAGCCTTGGGAGCTACAGGGAGGCACTGGGTTTGACGCAGGAGCCCGGTGGGGGGTGGCCACACCTCAGTGGCCCCTGGAAGACAAGGTTGAGAGGCTTCCACCCCCCTCACCCACCTGTCCTTACTGCAGGACTCCAAGATCAAGTTCCCGCTGCCCCACCGGGTCCTGCGTCGCCAGCACAAGCCACGCTTCACCACCAAGAGGCCCAACACCTTCTTTTAGATGCAGGGCCTCCCTGTCTCCAGGTCTGCTCAAATAAACTCTTCGGAAAAACCAAGGTGCTCAGACACTCTTGTTTTCTTTGTATGCCCTGCAGAACTCAAAAGGGCACAGCCAAGCTGTGAGTTCTCTGCTTGGGGAGGGGTCCTCCTCTCTCAAAGTGGGGCCCAGGCACCTGATTTCTCCAGAAGGGGAGCCCCGAGAATGGTAAAGGCCACACCCCCAAGCTGTCTCCTGCCCACTTAGCTCCCCAGGGCTTCATCCAGCAAGGGGCTGTCACGGGCAGGGTCCTAGAGCCAGAAGGCCTGGTTTTCAGCCCCATCAGGTGGCCCTCCCGTGTGAGCTTTGGGGTGCCTTGCAGGCCACAAGGTTTGGCCCCTAAGCCTATCCCATCTTCCGTGTTAGACACGGGCCTCAGCTTTCCCCGCCCCCCGCCCCCCGCCCCCCCGGTTTGGGTGAGATGTGGCCATCAGATGGCAGATGCCTAGAAGAAGTCAGGATGATGGGGTTGGTTTTGGTCCACCTGTGGGATTTCCCCTCTTCCCTCCAGGCTCAGAACCTATCTTTGGTTCCAGGATCCTCAGAGCAGACACCAGGGGGCGCCGGAGAGGGCCATGAGCGTGTTCTGCTGTGGTGGTTCCTCCTTTACTAGGTGGGGGCTCCTTGAAGGACTCCCTGATCCTGCCCCAGAAAGTCAAGGGCTCACCATGGGTATCTGTCTCCAGGAAACCACTTGAGGCCCTGGGGAGTTCCAGGCATGAAGCTGATCCCGCGCTGGCTGAGCCCCTCAATCAGGAGGCTGAAGCACAGCTAGGAGGGCAGATCTTGGGAAGCGTCTGTCCTTGGTGTGTGACCTTGGCAGCCCTGGCCCACTGAGTGAGTCCTCATCAGAAAGTTAGGGCACTCGGCAGATTTACTCAGTTGACGATACTTGGAGTGTGACAACCTTAGGCCCTGGGGGCAAAGGTCAATCAAGATCTGCCTTCTATTCCAGAGAGCCATGGAATGGGAAGAAACCCAGGGAGCAAGAAGGCAGCGTGGAGTGGGGGCCTGGGGAGCAGTCAGGCCTGGAGTGTCCCAGGCCAGGGTCCAGCCTCTCTTCCCCCACTTGAGGTGGGGGTGGCTCATTGGCATGATCAGTCCCGGTGGTTTCCAGAAAACCAGGTCACTTCAGACTCCACCTGTGTTTGGAGAGGTGCCCGAGGCAGAGCTGGGGCACAGCCAGCCGCTTCCCCAGAAAGACCCGAGGACAGGGTACCGGCTTCCTGGACCTGCATTGGCTGCTTTGCCCACTGCTCTGAAACAGTTCCTTCCCACCTCCACGCCTTTGCACTTGCTGAGCCTCCTGGCTGGACTGTTCCAGATTGTCACTGGTTTGGCCTGCCTGAAGTTTGTAAGCCACACGTGTATTCCAGTGACAGTGGCTTTTCTGTGTCCCTGCTTGGCCCAGGTTCAAGAAGTCAAACCCAGAAAAGGGTAGGGACAGCCAGTGAATATCCTTCCCTTTGTTCGCTCCACATGGCGGAAGGACAGTGATAATCTCCTGGGTCTGGCATTCCTGGACCCAGGTTTTTTATTTTTGACCCTGCCAAGATCCCTACCACCACCCCGCAGGCATACCAATTTACTCTCCCAATAGCATTTAATAAGAAGCAAACTTCGATGGCTGAAAAAAAAGTCCCATCTTGGGGATTTATATTTGCCTTTTCTTCTTAGGAAGTAGGCACTTCTCGCAATTTGTTTGGCCTTGGCTCCTTTATGGGGCTGCTGGTCATTTTTTAAGTTACTGTTTTGTGAAAGCTCCTTTCATATGTGGTGCAAAAACGTGGGAAAAAAATACATGTTTCCCCCCAAATACGGTGCAAATTCTTTCTTCCAGGGCACTTGATGTTTTTTAAGGTATATTTTGGGGCCAGGCTAGAATTTTTGAATTTTTTGCCTTGTTGGTATTAATCTTTTATGGCTTCAGGCAGAAACCTCTAGTTGCCCCCAAATACTCCTTCCTCGGTGATGCCACCCACGGAAAAAAATACATTTCCCAGGCTTCTTTGCATTTAGGGGTAACAATGTGATACTAGCAGTAGCAATGTGTGCCATTTCCAGGAAATACCCATCTGGCTGGAATATAGGCACAATGTCTGGTGCTCCAGCAGCCATCTTTGGCCATTAAGAAGCCACACTGGAGCAGCAAGGTAGAAGGACTTTGGGTATCTGACCCTGTGTCTGTGTGATGAGAAAAGGGGAGAAGGAAACACCAGTCCTGCTTCGGCTGTAATCTGGAGGCTTTCCATCGTCATTCGTGACTTTGCCCTGAGGTGGGCCCTAATGGTTGTGCCTGGGGCAGGTCACTACCCACTCAGCTTTAGTTTCTTCCTGTGTAAGGCGGGGTTGGTTCTGGGTATGGGAAGACTTAAGATGAACTAGAGATAGGATATGTCACCAGGAAAGTGGAAGGCCCCAGCCCCACAAAGGCCCACTGTGCACCCCCATCCCCACCTTGGGTCTTCATCAAGGCTTCATCCATGTTACAGCCTGGGAACCAGGTGGGAGGGCTCTGCCCCAACCAGCCAAAGGGTGGGGTCAGTCCCTTATTGAGGCACCTTTGAACTGAGGATGAGTGAGCGCCAGCTTCCTAACTTACATCTAGTCATCCACCCACCCCGCCCACGGACCCCTCTACCATGTAACCATCCACCTGGGAATCTCCCCCTCTCCCCCCCCACCAAACCCTGCACAGAGCAGTTGCCAGGACGCTGGCCAGAGATGGGGACTGCTGAACTGAGCTCTCACTCCGCAGAGATAGTTGAGGTGCATGAACCAAGCAGAAGAACAACAAAAACCGGAGATAAGATAATGAGCCCTTCGGTGTGAGGCCCACGAGGCCCCTGCCTCCGGGATCGCTGACACCCCTCTGGTTGGCTGGGTGCTCCCAGGCCCTCCCAGGCCCTGTGTTTGTTCAGGTGCCATGCCCGGCAGGACTGGGAGCCCTGGGGGAGAGATCACAAGTTGCCCCTCCCTGTACCCCAGGGGCTCCTGAGTCAGGACCATCCGGCAAGGGCAGGCAGGCACTAAGGCAAGACAAGACAGGCAGGGGCCCCAGAAGACCTGACCTGGATCCTGAAACCAGGAGAGACTACCTGAGAATCATGGAATCCTAGAATCACAGTTGGGATCCTCAGGACTTAAGAATGGTGGACTCTCACAGGAAGCTACGGCGCCATTAGTAAGAATGGTTTGCTTTTGGGGCGCCTGGGTGGCTCAGTGGGTTAAGCATCTGCCTTCAGCTCAGTCATGATCACAGGGTCCTGGGATCGAGCCCCGCATGGGGCTCCCTGCTTGGCAGGAAGCCTGCTTCTCCCTCTCCCACTCCCCCTGCTTGTGTTCCCTCTCTCGCTGTGTCTCTCTCTGTCAAATAAATAAATAAAATGTTAAAAAAAAAAAAAAGAATGGTTTGCTTTTACTGAGTGCAAGGGAGAAGTTCAAGACCAGACACCCAGAAGGTCATGCTGGAGCCAGAGTAGCTCACAGCCTCTCACCCCGACCCCTGCCATGTCTCCAGGGAGCCTTGAGAGCCCTGGGGGTGCCCGGGCAGCAGGCAGGGGTGCGCACAGCAAATAGCCATGCAACACCCTGACATTCCTGCCCCGGGTGCTCAGACCGTTGCTGCGGGCCGTCAGGGAGCTCCCTGCCCCTCCCCCTTCACCAACGGCGTCCTGCCTGCCCGCTGCCCATATGGGAACTGTACAGTCAGGGAAGGTGCCACTGCATCTCCCCAACCCACTTCCTGTACCCCTCCAACCCCAGAGAAGAGGGTCCCACCCACCCCTCAGGGTTCCCAACTCTGGGCCTCCTGTCAAATCCTGGAATTCCAGAACACGTTCTGAATCCATCCCCACCCCACGGTCGCTGCCATGGACATGGCGGGCTTTTCAGAGTCTATAAATCTCATTAAGTCCCTCTGGCTCCAAACTCTCCAGTGGCCCCCCAGCGCCCTCAGAATAAAATCCACACCCTTGGCCAAGGCTCAAGGTCCCTTGTGGCCTTCGCTGTGCTCACTCACTCTGCTCACTCCACTTGACCTCAGGGCCTTTGCACTGGCTGTTCCCCCTGCATCTCTCCAAGCTTGGCTCATCCTCTGCCTGCCGGGTCTGCACTCACCTCCTCCAAGAGTTCCCCTCCCAGAGGCCCACATAAAGTCGTCCCCCAAGCCAGCTCCCTCTCTGACTTTGCTTCACTCCTCAACCATCAGCTTCGGAAATGTGTGTTCACCTCCTGGCTCGGTCATTGTCAAGTGCCTGTGATCCTGCTGTGTCCCCGGCAGCAGGTGCATGGTCCTGCACACAGTAGGTGCTCAATGATCGGGCCTCAGCCCAAGCGTCAGTCTGCAGCCTCCCACCTCACCGCGGAAGAGACAGGCTGGCCGTGGGGATGGTAACCACTCCCAGAACCTCCCTGGGGAGGGAGGACCGGGTTTGTGCGCGCTGCAACCATTTGCATATATTTGCATTCGCTTGCATGGCTTTTCGGGAAGGGGATCCCCTCCAGGATTTACCCTTTCCCATCAGATTCTCCAGATGGGTGCAGCGCATACGGGCCTGGAAAAAAATGAAGGCGGGGGAAGGACAAGGAACTCAGTGCCCTCTCCGCACCCTCCTGGCCGGGGTGGCGGAGTGCATATTGACGGACAACGGCGGGTGTCAACCGCCCTATCGCAGTCTCGGGGAGGGGGGTGCAGGCCGGCCCCTCCCAGCGCGCGGAGAGGGAGAGCCGGGGGTGGCGGTGGGAGGGGGCACGAAGGGATGCATGGGAGATGCTGGACCAAACTGGAGTGACGCGAGTTGGCCGGAGACCACCAGGAGGCGGCAGAGGCTTGGACAGGACTCCAGGGCCCTTGGGTTCAACCCGGCGGAGGTCTTAGATCCCTCCCGCTTGTGGAAGAGGGAACCCCGTTTCGGGACTGCAACCCAGAGGTCAGAGCCTCCAGAGGCCAAAGTCCCTCAAGTCCACCAGCGAAGGGCCCAAGACGACAGTGTCTGGGTCCTTTGGTGGCATGACCCCAGGCAAGGGACTTCCCCTCCCCAACCTGGATCTCCTCATTTGCGCGATGGGGGACATGTCAGACACTCCCTCCCAAGGAGTCATGGGCCCCCCATTTATTCGGATTCGAGGCCACTGACAGTCCCTCCCCCATGACCTCCATTATACACTTAACACCTGGCCCAGGACAGACGCTCCATGAGTGTTTGGCACAGGAAACAACAAATGAATGAAGACATGAATGAATGAAGGCTTTACTCTGTGCCAGGCTCGTATTATGTAGGCTCGATTTATTCCTCAGGGCAGGGGCTACTTTATCTCCATTTACAGATAGGGAAACTGAGGTACAATGACAAGCAAAGACTCCCCCAAGTATGTCTGCATTTAGGACCTGAACCCCAATGTCTCCCACTCAGCTTAGCCTGGGGGTGGGGTTTGGTGATTTCCTCCCGCTAGGTTCTGAAGAAAGGGAATGGCTGCAGGTGCCGGGGGGGGGGGGGGGGGGGGGGGG
>NW_022589716.1:2545429-2670029 GCF_004348235.1 Phoca vitulina
CGGGTTCCAAGCAGAACGAGTTTTCCTCAAGCGGCAGGGCAACCCAGAAAATGAACCCCTGGCTTGTGGGAGAGTGAGCTCCCCTTAGCTTAAGGTACAAAAGCACAGCGGGGATGTGAATGCTGAAGCCACGGCTTCCAGCCGTGTGGCCCCAGGTGAGTGTGATATGTCGTCTCGGAGCCTCAGTTCCCCACCTGTCAACGGGAGACATTAACAGCTCGGGGTGAGGGGAAAGTGCCACCGAAGTAAGAGGGGATATTTGGGAGCCGCACCCCATCCCCACCCCCACCCCCAGCAGCCACCCACGTGGCCGGTCTTGGCCTATCTGACCCAGTCCCGGGCGGAAAGGGTGCGGGTCGTGCCCGCCCCCAACTCCAGGGGCGGGGTTTCGCGGACCCGGGAGCCCAATAAATCCACAGCCGGTCGCCGGGAGCCACCCCTTTAAGGCCTACGGAGACCTCCAGTCAAGGTCCGAGCGCCGAGCACAGCTCCCAGGGAGAGGGACCGACGGCTGGGCGGCCGACACACCGCTGCAAGGAGCCAGCCTTACCGAGCGGGAGGCGAGGTGCACCGACGGACAGACGGCAGAGGCAGACGCGTAGACGAAGAGGAGGGACAGGGAGGCAGACGACCGCAGCGAGGATCCACAGATTCCTTGCCCAGGGAGCCCCGGCCCGAGTCCCTTCCGCTCCCTCCCTCCAGGGGCCGAAGGAGACAGGTGTGCGGCCTCGCTGCAGAGGCCAAGCATCCTCCCATCTCCACGCAGCCCTGCCTCCTCGGTCGCTGCCAGTTTCCCTTACCGGGGGTGGGGGGGTGGGGGTGGCACGCGGGGTGGCTGGAAGGGCCGAGGACGCGCTTGGCCCCCGCACCTGCACCTCATGGCGGTCGTCGAGGCAGGAGCGCGGGCCACGTTCGGAGCCTGGGATTACGCGGTCTTCGCCCTCATGCTGCTGGTGTCCACAGGCATCGGGCTGTGGGGCGGGCTGGCGCGGGGCGGGCAGCGCAGCGCCGAGGACTTCTTCACCGGGGGCCGGCGCCTGGCCGCCCTGCCCGTCGGCCTCTCGCTGGCCGCCAGCTTCATGTCGGCGGTCCAGGTGCTGGGCGTGCCCGCCGAGGCCTACCGCTACGGCTTCAAGTTCCTCTGGATGTGCCTGGGACAGTTGCTCAACTGCCTGCTCACCGCCCAGCTCTTCATGCCCGTCTTCTACCGCCTGGGCCTCACCAGCACCTACCAGGTACCGGGCAGAGGCCCGGAGGCAGGACCTGCCTGGCTGAGAACGCAGGGATGTGGCCGGGAGGTCCTGGGGCTTTGACGTGCTGTGCAGGGGGCCGCCGGCGGGCTCCTTGCGGCTTTAACGGGGTAGACGGGTGCGGAGGGTTCTGGGAAGTAGCCCCAGGCAGCGGGGTGAGGGGCAGGAAGGAGGAAGAGGAGCCGCCGTCCTGGTTCTCCTCGGTGGAAGCCCACGCAAGGCTGAGCCAGGTGTGCACCAAGTGTGGACAGGCACGAACCTGCCCCCCCACATGCTTGGGCGGGCGCACAGCCGAGCGATCGCCGGACAGGGGGCCAACGGTTCGAAACCCGGCTTCCCCGCTTACTCTGCTCGGGCCTCCCAAGTGTCTCACTGGGCTAATAAGAGGACTTCCCTCCAGGGCAGGGGGTAAAGTGATTAAAATCATGACCGGTAGACAGTAGGCGACCAAGAACAGTTGGCCACAGGCTGTGTAGAGTCCGCTTGTTGACTCAGAGCGGCACCACCCCCCTGGGACCAATTAGCCACCAGTGGGGGCGGAAGAACGTGCACCTTTGACGGATCCGTCTTCCTGGGCACACTTGGTGTGCGGGGATGGCGCGTGTGCACAGGTGTGTGCACACTGATCGGAACCTGTGCGCTTGGCGGGGGCCCCCCACGGGCAAGAGTGGAGAGAGAAGTTGGCCCCCGGAGGGAGGGCAGAAGCCACGAGGGCGGGCGAAGTACCCCAGAGGCCTCGATCTCCTGGGTAGGACCTGTCCAGGTGACCACGAGCCTCGGCTCCTCCTTGCAGTACCTGGAGCTGCGCTTCAGCCGCGGTGTGCGGCTCTGCGGGACCCTGCAGTACCTGGTAGCCACAGTGAGTGGCCTCGGCCCCGCCCTCGCCCTCAGGGTCCGGCTCAGATCCCGCCCGGGTCCGGGTCTCCGTCGGCCCCGCCCGCAGCCCGCCCCCTTCCGTCACGGCCCCGCCCTGTGGGTCCCACCCCCATCCTGTAAGGCCCTTCCCAGGCCCAGCCTCAACCTTTCTGGCCCCGCCCCCTGCGGCCCGAAGACCCTCCCCCATACGCCCGGCCTGACCCCGCCCCCACCCTGCTCCGGATCCCCTGCTGGCCGGACACCACAAGCTCCGCCACCACCATTCTCTCCCTACCCCCTTCCCGTCCCCCGCGGGCCTCACCTGGTCCCGGCTCTCTGCCCGTAGGTGCTGTATACTGGCATCGTGATCTACGCCCCCGCGCTCATCCTGAATCAAGGTCTGACTCTGGGAGATCTCGGGAGGGTGAGCGGGAGGGAGCAAAGCCTTTGAGACTAGACCGAAGGAGAGGGGAGGGGCAGCCCCAGGAGAGACTTGGGGAGGGAAGAATCCCGAAGAGATGAGGAGCCTAGACACTAGGGGCCAAGTTTGCACCCTGCCTGGAGGCCTAATGGTGGAGGGGTTTCCTTGCGCAGTGACTGGGTTGGACATCTGGGCCTCGCTGCTGTCCACTGGGGCCATCTGTACCTTCTACACGACTGTGGTGAGTGACACCCCCACCCCACGTGGGGGCTCCATGCCCACTGGGTGGGGGAGACCCTGCAGCCATCATCCACTCCTTACTTGCCCTTTCTGCTGACGAAACCTGCATCCCAGCTGGGCCTCTGTTTCCTCATCTTAATAACAAGTCATCTGAAAGACTTATTGCTGAGAGTCCAGGGATATGCTAGCTTCAGGACTGGCTGGACCCAGGGGCTACAACAGCGTCCTCTGGGCCCCTATCCCATCTCTTGGGGTCCCATCAGCTCAGAAAGTGAGTTCCTATTTCAGGATGGGCTGGCAAACGTCCCAGGAGGGTTCCGGTTGTCTGGCCCCAGTGTGCAGGATGAACCAGTCACAGAAGTTTGGGGGGCTGGGGAAGATGTTCTGGTTGGCTATTTCTGGAGCTGGGAGTCGATTGGCTTCCAGTGGATGGCCTTTGAGGGAGAAGGGGCTTCTCCAAAGGCAAATCAAGGGGCTCCCATGGGAAGGCAGCGGTATGGAGGCTGGAAGGGTAAAAGCAATAACTAAGAACAATCGTCATAGTAGTAATGATAATGCTGGCAGCCAACACTCATTCACTCACTGAACTTGTATGTGGTAGGTGCTATTGCAAAGATTTTCCTCATACGAACTAATTAAATCCTCACAACAACACCATTTTCCGGATGAGGAAACCGGCAGAGAGAGGCATCAGTCCCAGCCACTGCTGAAAGCCAAACTGGGTTGGCCTCAGACAGATCCCTATCTGACCCCTTGCCTCCCCGTCTGTCACATCTTGCAGGGCGGCATGAAGGCTGTGGTCTGGACTGATGTGTTCCAGGTCGTGGTGATGCTAACTGGCTTCTGGGTTGTCCTGGCCCGCGGGATCATGCTGGTGGGTGGGCCCAGGCACATGTTTGAGATTGCCCAGAACCACTCCCGGATGAACCTGATGGAGTGAGTAAAACCGTAGAGAGGGTCCTGCAAAGAGGTGGAGCTGACATCCCTCTGCCCTGGGAGAAGCCAACCAATGCTCCTGCTCCAGGAAGCCCTCCCTGCTTCCCTTCCCAGACTCCCCACACACCAAACTTGTGCCTCCCCTCTCTAGACTGCCCTAGCCCCCATCCCTCCATCTGTCCCACCATGTCCCCCAGACCAGACTGGAGACTGACGACTCTCTGAGGTCCCAGCTGGGCACAGACACTTTTTTTTTTTTTTGGTCTTTTTAAAATTTTTGACAATTTTTTTTTTTTTTTATTATAATGTGTCTTGGTGAAGTCTTCTTTGGATTCAATCTTACAGGGGACTTTAAGCTTCATGTCCCAAGATTTCCATATATTTCCCAATTTGGGGAATTGTTCAGCCATTGTTTCTTTATTTTTTTTTTAAGATTTTATTTATTTATTTGACAGAGAGAGAGAGACAGAGACAGCGAGAGAGGGAACACAAGCAGGGGGAGAGGGAGAGGGAGAAGCAGGCTTCCTGCAGAGCAGGGAGCCCGATGTGGGGCTCGATCCCAGGACCCTGGGATCATGACCTGAGCTGAAGGCAGACGCTTAACGACTGAGCCACCCAGGCTCCCCAGAAAGGTTTTTAAATGCATACATGGACGACTCAGTAAATAAATAAATTTTCAATCTGGCAAACTCCTACTCACACTTCAAAACCCACCCCAAAAGTCCCCTCAAGGCCCATAAGGTTCAGAATGGCCATCTGGGCCCCTGGGGAGGGCGAAGTCAATGTGGCATTCCCATATGGCTGTCTTGTCCCACCCTTATCCAGCTTTGACCTGGACCCGCGGAGCCGCTACACATTCTGGACTTTTCTGGTGGGTGGCACATTGGTCTGGCTCTCAATGTATGGCGTGAACCAAGCACAGGTGCAGCGCTATGTGGCCTGTCGCACAGAGAAGCAGGCCAAGCTGTGAGTGTTTAGGAGGGGCAGGGTGGGGGCCTCTGGGACCAGCTGTCCCCCTCCCCAGCCTGAGGCTGCCCCTCCCCCTAGGGCCTTGCTCATCAACCAGCTGGGCCTGTTCCTGATTGTGCTCAGCGCTGCTGGCTGTGGCATCATCATGTTCACGATCTATGTAGACTGTGACCCTCTCCTTGCAGGGCGTATCTCTGCCCCGGACCAGGTAAGTCTGGCCCAGGCTCCTAGGCCACTCCTGCCCTCCCCACCCCCATTCTGAACTTCTGCATGGATGAATCTCTGGGAGCAAGGATGGAACAGCATTCCTAGAAGAGAGAACAGCCTGCTCAGAGGTCCAGGGACAGGCAAGAGCTTGGCACAGAGGAGGATCTGGAAGGAGCAGGGAAGACAGGGCTGGGAGGCAATGGGGAGCCTTAGGGGAAGTGGGCGAGCAGGGGAGGGGCACATTCAGATTTAGAGTCAGAAACTCCCTGAGGGATATTTTTTTTTAAAGATTTTATTTATTTGAGAGAGAGAGAGCATGAGAGGGGGGAGGGTCAGAGGGAGAAGCCGACTTGAGCCCGATAAGGGACTCGATCCTGGGACCCCAGGATCATGACCTGAGCCGAAGGCAGTCGCTCAACCAACTGAGCCACCCAGGGGCCTTCCCTGAGGGATATTAAGGAGGAGATGGGACCATGGTTCAGCATGAAATGATAGTGTTGATAATAATAATCACCAGCTTTCATGACCTAAGCACCTACTCTGTGCCTCATGCTGTTCCCTTCACAAGCAGTTAGTCTCCCATAAAACCCTTCAACATGATGAGGCCAAGGCTGTCATGGCCCCTATTTTACAGATGAGGAAACTGGGGCTGGAGTGGGTGGGAAGCAACTGCCTGAGGTCAAAGGTGAGCAGGGGCAGCACCAGGGCCAACCATGCCTGGTTCAGAGTCAGTTCAGAATCAGCAGAAGATGGAAGGCTGTCCCATCTGCTGTCCTCTGCTGGGGTCAGCTCCTGGACTGCCTGACTGCAACCTCAGCCAAGGACTGCACCTATTAACTTTACTGTCCTCATCAGTAAAGCAGAGATGACGTGGGACTCTGCCTCACTGGGATCCCAGGGCACGCAGTCAATCAACAAACACACACACAGTGCCCGCTGTCAGCCCGGTCTGCACTGGGCCCTGGGGACATGCAGTGTGAGGACAGACAGAATCCCTCGTCCTCGGGGTGCTGCTGTCCTGGATGCCAACCCCAGACTCTGCCCCACCCCACCCCACCCCTGCCAGTACATGCCCTTGCTGGTGCTGGACATCTTCGAGGACCTGCCTGGAGTCCCTGGGCTCTTTCTGGCCTGTGCCTACAGTGGGACCCTCAGGTGAGCAGCCCTCCTTGCTCACCCAGCTGCCCCTCTGTGGGATAGAACATTCTGGGCATGTCCATCATTACAGTTCCTGCTTGGTCCCCAGTGGGCAGCTCAGGTGGGCTCCAGCAGAAGGCACGCCCTGGGGACAAGGACCCCAGCTGTGGGGTTTTCACCTTCTTATCACCTGGCAGGGCCATACCCGACTCCCCTCTCCCTTCTTTCTTTCCTGCCTTCTGCCCCCAAACAAATGTTTATTGAGCACCTACTACGTACTGAGCACCTACTATGTGCATATGTGGGAGGCACTGCCGTTCTAAATCCCAGGGCACAGCTGTGACCGAGTGGTCCCCCACTCCTGCCCTCAGGGGCCTCACATTCTAGTGTTTTCAAATACTCCGTGACTTCTGGCACATCCCTGCTCCTGTTGTGACCAGGGTCCCAAGCAGTTCTCAGCACCCTATGATTGCTGTGTAATGAGAACTTGTGTCATTCGTGTCCTTGGTCAGGGGTGTCCTTGCTCCCGTAGGGGTGTCTCAGGTCTGGGGGCGCGGATGGTGGGGTGGTGGACTTCTCCACGCTTGGGGAATTCTGTCACCCATGCCTCTGCCCTTGGGCTGGGTGGGGTCCTGGCAAGTCAGATGGTATGAGCAGCTGGGGCCTCCCGCAGCAGGTGGACCCCGGGGGGGGGTGTGTGGCCAGTCCCTTGAGGAGGCCTGTTGACCACCCTCCCCACCCCACTCTCAGCACCGCCTCCACCAGCATTAATGCCATGGCTGCGGTCACCGTGGAGGACCTCATCAAACCCCGGCTGCCCAGCCTCGCACCCCGGAGACTCGTAATGGTCTCCAAGGGGCTCTGTGAGTTGGAGGAACTCGGGTTGGGGGGGGACAGGGGGCATCTCCCCGCTGACCATGCCACCCCCATCTGCAACAGCACTCATCTATGGTTCAGCCTGTCTCATCGTGGCAGCTCTGTCCTCGCTGCTGGGGGGAGGCGTCCTCCAGGTGAGCCCCCCCGCCCTGACCCAGCCCCATCTCCGCAAGAAGCATGGCATCGTCTGCATTGAACTGAAACCCAGAGAGGGTCCTACTTTTCGTGGCAGAACTGGGTTTTGTCCGATGCCACCAGCCTGATACTTTGTGCAGCCACCTGCCTGGTGGCAATGGGAGGTGGGAGGTGGGGGGGGGCGGGTGGCTTGGAGGCAGGGAGGGCCTCGCCCTGGCTCAGAGGTGGGACCAGAATTTGTCAGGAGAGAGAATCCGCGTCTTTGCCTCCAACACGGGGGAGAGAGACAGGGACAGGGAGTCCCGTCCCCTTTAGGGAAACAAGCACGGAGTCTCAAGGTCCACAGTGGAATTACTCAGGTCTTGCTTTCCCAGAGAGCAAACTGAAGCCAGGAGAGGTGGGATGGCTCTGCCCTCAGCTCCCTCTCCCCACCCCTTCTCACAGGGCTCCTTCACCGTCATGGGAGTCATCAGCGGCCCCCTCCTTGGAGCCTTCATCCTGGGGATGTTTCTTCCCGCCTGCAACACGCTGGTGAGTGGGGGCGGCTAGGAGTTGGGAGGGCGCATGGCCTCTCTCCCCTGACCTGGGCTCTGCCCCCAGGGCGTCCTCTCTGGGCTGGCCACCGGCTTGGCGCTCTCGCTGTGGGTGGCCGTAGGCGCCACTCTATACCCGCCCAGCACCCAGTCCTTGGGAGTCCTGCCATCATCGGCTGCCGGCTGTGTTGTGCCCTCAGCCAATGCCTCTGGCCTCCTGGGCCAGCTCCTGGCCACCAACACCTCCAGCAGGAACCCCAGGTGAGCGGGCTGCTCAGAAG
This sequence comes from Phoca vitulina, assembly GCF_004348235.1. NCBI lineage: Eukaryota > Metazoa > Chordata > Mammalia > Carnivora > Phocidae > Phoca > Phoca vitulina. The sequence continues at coordinate 2,553,270 of NW_022589716.1, forward strand.
GGTGGGTGTGGCCTGAGAGGGTGTGGTGGGGGAGGGGAGCTCTGAAACTGAGTCTTGAATGAAAAGGAGGAATGTGCTTGGGAAGAGGTGAAGGAAGGGCATTCCCGGTGGAGAGAAGTGAAAGTGCAAAGGGCCTGAGGTCGGGTTTAGTTTAGTGAGGATGGGGTGTATTTAGTGGGCCGAAAAGGATAGATGAGGTCCAGCCAGAAGAATTTGGTCTGATTCTTTATTATTATTATTACTCTTGAGATATAATTTGCAGACCATAAAATGAACCATTTAAAAGTGGTTTTTAGTGGATTCACAAGGTTATACAACCATCACCATTAACTCAAGAACATTTTCATCACCTCACAAGGAAGCCCCATATCTCCATGAGCAGTCACTCCCCATCTCCCCCTCCCTCCAGCCTCTGGCAACCACTAATCCGCTTTCTGTTGCTATGGATCTGCCTGTCTGGACATTTATTATAAATGGAATTATACAATATATGGCCTGTTTTGTCTGGCTTCTTTCACTCAACATGATGTTTTCAAGGTTTTTGTTTTGTTTTGGTTTTGGTGTTTTCAAGGTTTATCCACATTGTAGCACATATGAGGGCTTGATTCCTTTTTATGGCTGAATAATATTCCCTGTATGGATGGACCACATTTTGTTTATCCATTCATCCCTTGGACATCTGGGTTGTTTCCACTTTTTGGCTACTGTGAACAGTGTTGCTATGGTCATTTGTGTACATATGTGTACATAAGTTTTGGTGTGGACATATGGTTTCATTTCTCTTGGTTTGTACCTAGGAATGGAACTACTGGATCATACAGAAGTTCTTTTTAAATTATTTTTAAACGCTTTTAAAATATTTTTTTTATTTATTTGAGAGAGAGAGCATGAGTGAGAGAGCACGAGTGGGGGTGGAAGAGCAGAGGGAGAGGGAGAAGCAGACTTCCCGAGGAGCAGGGGGCCTGATGTGGGGCTTGATCCCAGGACCTGGAGATCATGATCTGAGCCGAAGGCAGACGCTTAACCATCTGAGCCACCCAGACACCCCTATATCCTTTTTTTTCCCCGAGAAATGCCTATTCAAACCCTTTGCCCATTTTTTAATTGGTTCATTTGCTTTTTTATTGTTGAGTTATAATTTACATATTCTTTAAATCTTTATGTATTCTGGACACTAGATCCTTAGACAGATGTATGATTTGCAAATATTTTCTTCCACTCTGGGTTGTCTTTTCATATCTCTTGATAGTGTCCTTTGATGCACAAAAGATTTCAGTTTTGATGAAGTCTAATTTATCTATGTTTTCTTGGGTTGCTTGTGCTTTTGGTGTCAGATCTAAGAAACTATTACCAAATCCGAGATCATAAAGATGCACACCTATGTTTTCTTCTAAGAGTTTAATTTGGGTAGATTCTGAGAATAATAGGGAGCCATGGAGAGTGGTGAGCAGTGACAGGAAGTAATCTGAGTTACATTTCAGTAATGCTCCCTCTGGCTGTGTGTAGAGAACACCTGTGGGTGGAAGTGGGTTAGCTGGAGAGAAAGAGAAGTGGCTACTGCACACATCTGAGTGAGCAATAATGGAAGACTGGGCTAGGCCGTGGCAGTGGAGATGGGAGGAAATGAACAGATTGGGAGTGGCTTTTGGACTCATGCACACCTCTCCTACCCCTAGCCCTGAAATGGACCTTGATCGACCCGCCTTAGCTGACAGCTTCTATGCCATTTCCTATCTTTACTATGGAGCCCTGGGCACGCTGAGCACTGTTCTATGTGGAGCCCTCGTCAGCTGCTTGACAGGTAAGCAGGATGTATGGCCTTCTCAGAGATCACCTTGTGAATCCCTCTGCCTCCAGGACCCACTGGGCAGGAAGAAGAGGAAGGACATTCCCGTCAGCCAAATGGCCACCACGTGCTGGACGACGCATCAGCACCCTTTATGCTGTGTCGCCTTCGGGACAAACTCTGCACTTTGCAGGGCTGGTCCCGTTTTGCGAAGGCAGAAGAAACTGAGCCCCCGCCCCAACCTGCCTTTCTAGTCTCCCCTGCCTCCAAAACAAGTCCTTGCTAGAGGATATGGGGTGGAGCCGCGGGGCGCTGTCCATTGTGCTGAAATATCTTCTCAGCAGGGCCTCAGCCACTCCGTGTCCCTCCGGGAATTCTGAATGCCACTGAGAAGTGGAAAGAGATCAAGAGAAATCAATAGTGATCACAGTACCTGTTCTTGCTTCCTGTGTCTCAGACTTTACATTCACCAGGGCTTTCTTGAGTCCTTCTCTGTGCCAGACACTATTCTAGATGCTGGGGAAATAATGAACCACCCACTGATGTATTACATCCCCTCACTGTGTAGATGAGAAAACTGAAGCCCAGGGAAGGGCAGAGGCTTGCCAGGGTACCCAGTGGGTCATTATTGAATCTGGGATTGGAACCCATCAGAGCTCTCCCTTCCCCCTCCCTCTCCAGTTCCCATCACCTCTTCACTAAATATCTCCCTTTCCCGCAGGCCCCACCAAGCGCAGTGCCTTGAGTCCTGGGCTGCTGTGGTGGGATCTTGCACGGCAGACAGCATCGGTGGCCCCCAAGGAAGAAGTGGCTACCTTGGATGACAGCTTGGGGAAGGTCAGTCACAGGGCTGGCTCCCAGAGCCGGGGGAGGGACAGTGAAGTGACTTTGGGTCCCCTGGGCATGGCCATAAGTCAGGGGAGGGAATTGGCGAGTCACCATCTTTCTCAGCGTCTCCCAGAGAAAAGGCTTGGGTGAGAGTTGACGTGTCTTCAACACTTTTTATTACACCCTTTAACAAAGACTGAGAATTTCACACTATTCATTTCCTTGGATTACATCCAGTCTGTGGCAGGTGAAACTGGTTTACCTTTAAGGTATTGATTTAAAATCTCTTCTATAAATAAAAGTACTTAATTCAGAAGTGAGTCAACTTCGAGAAAATCTTACATAAGAAACATGACCGGGGGTAGGCCAACTTCACCCAAAGTCATGTGGTTGCTATGTGAATGCCCTGAATTTGGAAAATGCTGTCCCTGATCCAACCTGCCTCTGCTTTGAAATCCCTGTTTCATTTTCTCATTTCTTACTCTGGGCTGGGGTTCTTGTCCACTGTCTAGGAGGAGCAGATAAAAGCTAAACTGAGAAATAAGTAAGATCTCAGCAGGTAATAAGGACAATAAAACAGGGTACTGTGATGAGGGTGGCCTCTTGGAAGAGGTAAGAGATAGAGCCCCTAAGGAGGAGGAGCCAGCCCTAGGAAGATCTGGGGGAAGGGCATTCTTGATGGAGGGTACAGCAGGAGCAAAGGCTGAGGCCAGAAGCTTGAGAAGGGGAGGTATGGAGAGGGAAGGGATTTGGCTGAAGTGTTTTTAAAGCTCCTTTCAGCTGCTATGGGGAAATATTTATTTTCTTGAAGGGGAGCAGGCAGAAAGAGTGAGAGGGAGGCAGGCATCCTTGCAAGCATTGATGACTTGGACTATAGGTGACGTGGGCACTGGGGGAGAGAGAGAAGCGGGTGGAGGTTTTGGAGGCAGAAGGGACAGGACTGGCTGATGCACTGACCAAGGGGACAGTTGTGCAACCCTGCCCAGGTTCTGTCCTTCTAGGCCCTCAGTGATCCCATCTGGAGGATGAGCTGACACAGAGCAGAATGGATCTCTGACAGTGTCTTTCTTCTCTTTTCATTCCAGGGTGCTGAGGAACTGCCCCCTGGAACCAAGAGGCCTCCTGACTTCCTGCCCACTGACGAGGACCATCTGCTCTTCCTGGGGCAGAAGGAGGTGAATGGAGCTGGCTCCTGGACCCCCAGCAGTGCACATGACCTTCGGGAGACAGACCTCTGAGCCAGCAGGGGACTGACCACCTGGGATGGAACCTCAGGGTGGGCCATCCCAGGCCACAGAACAGCCTCGGGCTCCAATTGGCTGGACTGTGTCCTATGCAAATGAGTTTGGGATCCCTGCCCTATGGAAAGAGGTGAAGCCCTGCCTTTGGGAGGTCATTTTATCCAGCCCCCTTCCAGCCAGCCCCTAGTCTTAGATGCTGCACCCTTGCCTGCTCCCCCAAAATGAAGCCAGATTTCTCTCTACGTACAATAGAAAGATGTTGGAGTCCCCTCTGGACAACATGGGAAAACTCCAGGCCCAACATTAAGGTCTGAGAAAGTCTCCAGTGCTTCTCTGGAACATGTCTGAATATTAGCAAGGATTTGGGAGGTCCTCAGGCACAACCCCCTGCACCCCATTTTGCAGATGGGGAAACTGAGGCCTGGAAAGGGGCAACAACTTGACCAAGGTCACAGAGCACACCAGAGATTCATTGAGAGTTGGGAAACCAGCTCTTCCACCTTCACCGCCTCCCTGTTTTCCTCCCTTTGGAGGGTCAGACATCACATGGCCCCTGACCTTTGGAGCAAGAAGGGAGGATAAAGGAGAAATAACATTTTCGATCTTCCTCTAATGCCTGGACACTATGTATCTCATCCTTTAAGGAGCATGAACCCACTTCACAGAGGAATAAACTAAGGCTCAGTGAGGTGGCCTGAGGTTACAGCAAGTCGGGTCTGGGCAGGGACAGACCTGGGAGCTGCATGATGCTGAAGGTCTATTGCCAACATGTCACTGGTGGACAGGGTCAGATAGGTTGGGCAAACCCATGTCCTGGGGACACGCTTGACTTTGGATGGAGATTTAATCCACGCACATTCAATAAACGGACTTTGACGCTTGATGTTCTGTGCTCTCCTCAGTCAGATATGAGTGTGAATCTCAGTGTCCTTGCCCCAAGACTGAGCGAATAAACCTGGGTGTTTAAGCATCAGAGTGAGGTGATAATTGCCATTTCGGGATGAATTATGCTGCCCTCCCTGACACATAGCTTCTCTCCCCCTCCTGATTTGCTCTTGAAGCATTCCCTCCCCACTGCCCTTTCTGCCTGGACCCTGCCAGCCTCCACACTGTCCCTGCACCAGTCCCTTGGGGTCTCTGGGACCTTGAGAGCTGGCTGCACTCACATCTGCTCACATACCTGCTATGGCTCCTGTGGTCCCCAAGGGAGCATCCCCTACTCAGTTCAATAGGGTCCTCCCAAAATTCAAGACCCAAAACCTCCGAATGTGACCTTACTTGAAGAGTCTTGGCAGGTATACTTAGATTAAGATAAGGTCATACTGGATTAGGGTGGGCCCTCAACCCAATGACTGTGTCCTTATAAGAAAAGAAGACACACAGACACATAGGGAGACAGCCATGTGGACACCAAGACAGAGATTGACACATCTACATGGCAAGGGACACCAAGGATTGCTGGAGCCACCAGAAGCCAGGAGAGAGGCAAGACGGGGTTCTCTTTTAGAGCCTTCGGAAGGAGTACAGCCTGCCAACACCTTGATTTTGGACTTCTGGCCTCCAGAGCTGGGAGAGAATAAATATCTATTATTTTAAGCTATGGCAGCTCAGGACGTTAATACACACCTCAGGATCTGACCTCTCTCCACCCCTCAGAGACCTGGCTCTCTGTACAGGCTGTTTTCTGGAGACCTTTAGATTTGGACTTAAAAGGGACCCTTGCAAATTTTCCACCACTGACCGAGTAGCATGGGAAGCAGACTTTCCACTGGTTAGTGGTGCTCACTCAGAGCAGAACCTAACTTGGAGGTGAGAAGAGGCATGAGGGGCTAAGGCAGAGCAAGCTGGTTTGTCTGATATTTTAGAGATCCAACCATGTTGTCCCATTATCAATAGTTCATTCTTTCCATTGCTGAAGAGTATCCCACTGTATGGATGAATCACAGTTTGTTCAACCATTCACTATGTCAGCCTTGAAAATAAAGCAGCTAGTTATTTTACTAGCAAAGTGGGTTTATTCGGGAATGGCAGAGGAATTGCAATTTGGGACATGCAAGCTACGGCAAAACCAAAGCCAAGTCTAGAGAACAAAAGAGAGGAACATTACTTTATAGAGAAAAAGAAGGAAGTTGGGTGCTTGGGCGGCTCAGCTGGTTGAGCGTCTGCCTTCAGCTCAGGTCATGATCTCAGGGGTCCTGGGATCCAGCCCCACAAGGGGCTCCCTGCTCAGCAGGGATTCTGCTTCTCCCTCTCCCTCTGCTGCTCCCCCTGCTTGTGCTCTTTCTGTCCTTCTCTCTCTCTCAAATAAATAAAATCTAAAAAAAAAAAAAAAAAAAGGAAGTTGGGAGGGGTGACTTTGAGGGTTTGGGGAAAGTGAGGGTTCAGGATGGTGGTGGTTTCTCATTGGCTGAGTTGTGGCAGTTTCTCACTGGCTGGGCTGAAGGAGAAAACCTTCTTTCCTCCTGCTGGGCTAGTACAGTAGGCTTCCTGTTGGAAAATACTGGGTCTGCTTCTTCTGGTTGGAGGTCTGCAATTGTCGAGTTGTCGAGGCATCAGAACGCCCCCTGCTGGCCTGCCAACTATAAATGCTGCTTCCTATATTCAGTTTCACATCCAGGTAATGAACACTTTGGTTGTTTCCATTTTGAGCTATTACAAATAAAATTGCTGTGAACATTCACGTACACATCTTTGTGTGGACATATGCTTTCATTTCCCTTGGTTAAATACCTAGGAGTGAAATGGCTAGAGTCTATGGTAAGCGTGTGTTTATTTAAGAAACTGCCAAACCGTTTTCCAAAGTGTTTGTCCCATTTCACATTGTTGCCAACAACGTATAAGAGTTTCAGTTGTTGGGGCGCCTGAGTGGCTCAGTCGGTTAAGTGTCTGCCTTCGGCTTAGGTCATGATATCGGGGTCCTGGGATCAAGCCCCATGTTGGGTTCCCTGCTCAGCGGGGGGTCAGCTTCTCCCTCTCCTTCTGTCCCTCGCCCTGCTCGTGCGCACACACTCTCTCTTTTAAATAAATAAATAAAATCTTAAAAAAAAAGAGAGTTCCAGTTGTTCCACATACTTGCCAGAACTTAGTTAAGTTCATCCGTTTAATTTTGGTCACTTTAGTGGGTGTGTGATGGTATACAACCATGATCTTTTTTTTTTTTTTATGATCTTATTTATTTATTTGTCAGAGACAGAGAGAGCAAGCACAAGCAGGCGGGGAGCTGCAGGCAGAGGGAGGAGCAGGCTCCCCACTGAGCAAGGAATGGAGCCTGAAACGGGAACTCCATCCCAGGACCATGGGGGACCCAAGCTGAAGGCAGACGCTTAACCAACTAAGCTACCCAGGCACCCCATCCTGGTCTTGATTTATATTTTTCTGATGATTAATGATGTTGAGCATCTTTTCATGTGCTTGTTGCCCAACCATGTATTTTTGGCCAAGTGTCTATTCAAACCTTTTGCCCATTTTTTTTTTTTTAAGATTTTATTTATTTGACAGAGACATGGCAAGAGAGGGAACACAAGCAAGGGGAGAAGCAGGCTTCCTGATGAGCAGGGAGCCCGATGCGGGGCTTGATCCCAGGACCCTGGGACCATGACCTGAGCCAAAGGCAGACGCTTAATGACTGAGCCACCCAGGCGCCCGACCCTTTGCCCATTTTTAAACTGAGTTGTTTATTCTCTTATTATTGTAAGAATTCTTTTTTAAATTTTTTAAAAGATTTATTTATTTATTTATTTATTTATTTATTTATTTATTTATTTATTTTAAAGAGAACCTGTGCCTGCATGTGAGTGGGGAGGGGCAGAGGAAGAGGGAGAGGGAGAGAAGCAGGCTCCCTGCTGAGTGGTGAGCCTGACGCAGGGCTCGATTCCCAGGACTCTGAGATCGTGACCTGAGCTGAAATCAAGAGTTGGTTGCTTAACTGACTGAGCCACCCAGGCGCCCCTAAGAATTCTTTTTGTATTCTGGATACAAGTTCTTTGCTAGCTATATGCATTGCCAGTATTTTCTCCCTGCTTGTGTCTTGCTCTAAGTTACTAAAGATAGCCTTTGGAAGAGCGTAATTCATAGTTTTTTGTTTGTTTGTTTGTTTGTTTAAAGATTTTATTTTATTTATTTATTTGAGAGAGAGTGAGCACAAGAAGGGGTACGGTCAGAGGGAGAAGCAGACTCCCTGCTGAGCAGGGAGCCCAATGCGGGACTCCATCCCGGGACCCGGGATCATGACCTGAGGCGAAGGTATTCGCTTCACCAACTGAGCCACACAGGCGCCCCCGTGGTTTTGATTTATCAAAATTATCCACTTTTTTCTTTTAATTTTTTGTGGTAAAATATACACAACACAAAAATTACCATTTTAACCATTTTTAAGTGTACAGTTCAGTGGCAGTAAGTAAATGCACATTGTTGGGCAACCATCACTACCATCCGTCTCCAGAACTTTTTAATAATCTGTAAGTCTATACCCATTAAACACCAACCCCCCATTTCTCTCTCCCCCCAATCTCTGGTAATCACCTTTCTACTTTTTTTTGTCCATGAGTTTAACTATTCTTTTTTTTTTTTAAGATTTTATTTATTTATTTGAGAGAGAGTGAGAGAGAGAGAGAGCACAAGCGGGGGGGGGGGGGGAGGGGCAGAGGGAGAAGCAGGCTTCCCACTGAGCTGGGAGCCTGACACAGGGCTCGATCCCAGGACTCTGGGATCATGACACGAGCCAAAGACAGATGTTCAACTGACTGAGCCACCCAGGTGCTCCCTTTTATTCTTTTAAGATTTTATTTATTTATTTGAGAGAGAGAGAGAGCACACAAGCAGGGGGAGGGGCAGAGGGAGAGGAAGAGGGACAAGCAGACTTCCCTGCTCAGTGCAGACCCTGATGTGGGGCTTGATTCCAGGACTCCGATTTCATGACGTGAGCTCAAGTCAGACACTTAACCAACTGAGCCATGCAGGTGCCCTTCTTTTTTTTTTTAAGATTTTATTTACTTTGAGAGAGAGTAGCAGGTAGGGCAGAGGAAGAGGGAGAGACTCCCCATTGAGTGAGGAGCCCAACTTGGGGCTCAATCTCACCACCCTGAGATCATGACCTGAGCTGAAATCAAGAGTCAGACACTTAACTGACTGAGCCACCCAGGCGCCCCTGAGTTCTACTATTCTAAGGACCTCATGTAATTGGAATCATGCTGTCTTTGTCCATTTGTGTCTGGCTTATATTCATTTTGCATAATCTTTCAAGGTTCATCCATGTTGTAGCATGTGTCAAAATTTCTTTCCTTTTCAAGGCTGAATAATATTCCCTTGTGTGGATATACCACATTCCATTTATCCATTCATCCATCAATCAACATTTATATTTGTATTGTTTCCACCTTTTGGCTATTGTGAATAACACTGCTGTGAACATTGATGTAAAATATCTATTCAGTATTTGCTTTCAATTCTTTTAGATATATAGCCAGAAGTGGCATTGGTGGATTATACAGTCATTCTATGTTTCATTTTTTTAGGAACCCTCATAATGTTTTCCAAGGCAGCTGCACATTGTACATTTCCACCAGCAATGCACAAAGATTCCAATTTCTTCACATCCTTGCCAACACTTGTTATTTTGTAACAATGGGTGTGAAATGGTGTTTCACTGTGGTTTTGATTTACATTTCCCTAATGATTAGTGATGTTGAGCATCTTTTCCTATTTTTATTGGCCACTTGTATTTCCTTTGAAGAAATGTCTATTTAACCCTTTTGCCCATTTTAAAAATTGGATGGTTTCTTTTGCTGCTGTTGTTGAATTATAGGAGTTTTTACATATATTCTGCAAAAAAATTAAAAAGGGGGAGGTTGCCTGGCTGGCTCAGTCAGAGAGTGTGCAACTCTTGATCTCAGGGTTGTGAGTTCTGGCCCCACATTGGGTGTAGAGATTACTGAAAAATAAAATCTTATTTTATCTATTATTTATTATATTTATTTATTATATATTTATTTATATATATTTATAAATTATATATAATAAATATATTTGTTGTATATATAATTATTATTAATTACTTAATTAAAACTGGGGCACGTGCGTGGCTCAGTCCGTTAAGTATCTGACTCTTGATTTTGGCTCAGGTCATGAGTTGTGAGATCGAGCCCAGTGCTGGACTCTGCACTGAGCGTGGAGCCTGCTTAAGATTCTCTCTCTTCCTCTCCCTCTGCCCCTCCCCCCAGAGAGCACATGGGCTCTCTCTGTCCTCTCTCTCTCCCTCTCAAAAAATTAAAAAATAAATAAAATAGGGGTGCCTGGGTGGCTCAGATGGTTAGGCATCTGCCTTCGGCTCAGGTCATGATCCCTGGGTCCTGGGATCGAGTACCGCATCAGGCTCCTGGCTCAGCAGGGAGTCTGCTTCTGCCTCTCCCTCTCCCTCTGCCTCTCCCCCTACTCATGCTCCCTCTCTCTGTATCTCTGTGTCTCAAATGAATAATAATTTTAAAAAAATCTTTAAAAAAATAAATAAATTTTAAAATAAATGAATAGGGGGACGCCTGGGTGGCTCAGTTGGTTAAGCGGCTGCCTTCGGCCTGGGTCATGATCCCAGGGTGCTGGGATCGAGTCCCACATCGGGCTCCTTGCTCAGCAGGGAGCCTGCTTCTCCCTCTCTCTCCCTCTGCTTGTGTTCTCTCTGTCAAATAAATAAAATCTTAAAAAAAAATGAATAAATAAAATAAATAAATAGGGGCACCTGGGTGGCTCAGTCGGTTAAGCTGCTGCCTTCAGCTAGGGTCGTGGTCCCAGAGTCCTGGGCTTGAGCCCTGCATCGTGCCTCCTGCTCAGTAGGGACCCTGTTTCTCCCTCCCCTTCTCTCTCTGCTGCTCCCCCTGCTTGTGCTGTGTGTGTGTCAAATAAATAAATAAAATCTTTAAAATAAATAAATAAATAAATAAATAAATAAATAAATAAATAAAATTCTGGATATTAATCCCTTAGCAGTTATGTGATTTGCAAATATTTCCTCCTGTTCTGGGAGTTGTCTTTTCACTTTTGATAGTGTCCTTGGATGCACAATAGTTTTTATTTTTCATGAAGTCCAATTTATTTTTTCTTTTGTTGTCTGTCCTTTTGGTGTCATATCTAAGAAAGCATTGCTAAGTCCAATGTTTTAAAGACTTTTCTTAATGTTTTATTCCAAGGGTTTTATAGGTTTAGCTCTTACGTTCAGGTCTTTGTTCCATATTGAGTTAATTTTTTATACAGTGTAAGGCAAGAGTCAAACTTCATTCTTCGGCTTGTGGATATCCAGTTTTCCCAGCACCATTTATTGAAAATACTCCCTCCTCCCTCCCCCATCAAATGGTCTTAGCATCCTTGTCAAAATAATTTGACCATAGGGGCACCTGGGTGGCTCACTCGGTTAAGCATCTGACTCTTGATCTCGGCTCAGGTCTTAATCTCAGGGTTGTGAGTTCAAGCCCTGCATTGGACTCCACGCTCAGCATGGAGCCTACTTAAAAATTAATAATAATAATTTGACCATATATACAAGTATTTCTTTCTGGGTTCTTCATTCTATTCCATTGGTCTACATGTCTATTTGGGTTCTGGATCCAATTCCAGTGTATAGAAGGGGGTTTTCCTCATACCACCAAGCAATTCTCAGAACACCAGGTGGCTGTCACAATTCAACCCAATTCTGACATTTATCGAAGACAGCATCAGATTCCATAGGTTAAGGGCTCAGTCCCACAAGGCTGCCCCCACCCCTTTCAGATGACAGTTGCAAGTCCAGGTTGTCATCCGGGCTTCTTACTGATCAACTATAGATTGGATGTTCAATGGTACCTTCCAACTCAGGCTACCAATCTTTTTTTTTTTTTTTCAGGTTACCAATCTTATGTCCAGGTTGTTACCTCTACTTTTTTTACTTTTTAATGATTTTATTGGGGTGCCTGGGTGGCTCAGTTGGTTAAGCGACTGCCTTCGGCTCAGGTCATGATCCTGGAGTCCCTGGATCGAGTTCCGCATCTGGCTCCCTGCTCAGCGGGGAGTCTGCTTCTCCCTCTGACCCTAACCCCTCTCATGTGCTCTCTCTCATTCTCTGTCTCTCAAATAAGTAAAAAAAATCTTTCTTAAAAAAAGATTTTATTTATTTATTTGACAGAGAGAGACACAGCGAGAGAGGGAACACAAGCAGGGGGAGTGGAGAAGCAGGGAGCCTGCTTCTCCCCTGCCTGCCGTTCCCCCTGCTTGTGCTTGCTCTCTGTCTCTCTCGCTCTCTTGCTCTCTCTGTGTCAAATAAATAAATAAAATCTTAAAAAAAAAGATTTTATTGGGCACCTGGGTGGCTCAGATGGTTGAGCATCTGCCTTCGGCTCAGGTCATGATCTCAGGGTCCTGGGATTGAGTCCCGCATCGGGCTCCCTGCTCCTTGGGAGCCTGCTTCTCCCTCTGCCTCTCTCTCTCTGTCTCTAATGAATAAATAAATAAAATCTTAAAAAAAAAAAGATTTTATTTATTTATTTGAGAGAGAGAGCGAGAGAGTGAGAGCACGAGCAGGGTGGAGGGACAGAGGGAGAGGGAGAAGAAGACTCCCTGCTGAGCAGGGAGCCTGACGCGGGGCTCCATCCCAGGACCCCAGGATCACGACTTGAGCCAAAGGTAAATGCTTAACTGACTGAGCCACCCAGGTGCCCCTTGTGGAGGGTTTTTATGGAGGTTTTTATGGAGGCTTCGTCACATAGGCAAGGTTGATTAAATCATTGGCTATTGGCGATTTATTCAACCTCCAGTCCCTCTCCCCTCCCCAGAAATCAAGAGGTGGGGCTCAAAGTTCCAACCTTCTATTGATTCCCCTGGCAACCAGTCCCATCCTTAAGTATTTTTCAAAAGTCACCCCACTAACATAAAACCCATTGCAGTGGAAAAGGGCTTGTTATGAATAACAAGACACCCATTTCACTTCTATGGCTCTGAAGCATTTTAATGAACTGAGGACAGGAGACGAACTGTTATAACAAAATATGTTCCCATCACTCTTATACTCTGGAAATAAATATTTCATTAGTGTGGTATATTTGTTACAGTTGATGAGTGAGTATTGGTACATTATTATTAATGGAAGTCCACAGTTTACTGTTTGTGTTGTATATTCTATGTGTTCTGACAAATATAGAATGTCATGTCTCCACCATTACAGTATCCTACAGAATAACTTTATTGCCCTAAGTTAGGAACTGTGAATGAAGACCATATATATATGAGAAATGTATTTTGGTCATCTGAATGACCAAATATGTATCTCTCTTATAAATCTCAATATCATGATGTCCATTACATTGTTTTGGCTATTTGGGGTCCCTTGAGATTCCATATGAAATTAATGATGGATTTTTCTATTTCTTAATAAAACACCATTGGAATTTGATAGGTATTGAATTGACTCTGTAGATCGCTTTGGGTAGTGTTGATACCTTAACAATCTTAAGACTCCCAGTGCATGAACATGGGATGTCTTTCTATTTGTCTTTTTAAATTCTTTCAGGAACATTTTGTAGTTTTTTAGTGTACAAGTTTTTCACCTCCTTGGCTAAGTGTTTCTAATATTTTATTCTTTTTTTATTTTATTTTTATTTTTTTAAAGGTTTTGTTTATTTGACAGAGAGAGAGAGAGCAAGCAAACATGACCAGGGGAGCAGCAGGCAGAGGGAGAAGCAAGCTCCCTGCTGAGCAGGGAGCCCGACGCGGGGCTCGATCCCAGGACCCTGGGATCATGACCTGAGCTGAAAGCAGACGTTTAACAACTGAGCCACCCAGGCACCCTTATTTTATTCTTTTAATATTATTGTAAATGAAACTGTTTTCCGAAATTTTTTTCATATTGTTCATTATTAGTGTATAAAAATGCGACTGAATTTGTGTATTGATTGGTATCTTACAAAATTCTACCTTGCAACTTTGTTGATTTGGTTTATTAGGTCTGACAGTTTCTTTTATGGAATCTTTAGGGCTTTCCTATAATATTATTCCGTTTGCCAACGAAATTATTTTATTTCTTCCTTTCCAATTTGGGTGCTTTTTATTTCTTTTTCATGTCTAATTGCTTTGGCTAGAAATGCCAAAGTGACATTTATAGAAGTGACAAAAGCAGACATCTTTGTTTTATTCCTGATCTTAGAAGAAAAGCTTTCAATCTTTCACCATTGAGTATAAGGCGAGCTGTGGGTTTTTCTTATGTTAAGGTAGTTTTCTTCTATTCCCAGTTTGTTGAATGTTTTTATCATGAAGGGGTGTTACTTTCTTTCAAATGCTTTTTTTTTTTTGCATCATTTGAGATGATCCTGTTTTTTCCCTTCATTTTGGTAAAGTAGAAAATTACTTTGATAGTTTCATATGTCAAACCATCCTTGCATTCTAGGAATAAATGTCACTTGGTCATGGTGTTTAATCTTTTTAATGTGCCACTGACATCAGTTTGCTAGTATTTTGTTCAGGATTTTTGCATTATTGTTCATAAGGGATATTGGTCTGTAGTTTTCCTTTCTAATGTCTGTCTGGTTTTGGTATCAGGGTAGTGCAATTTTTTTTTCTTTTAAGGCTGAGACTTTTTGTGCCAATTAAAGAAATTTTTGCTTAACCTATAATCATTAAGACATTCTCCTTTATTTCTAGGAGCTATAATGTTTTAAGAGTTAAACTTTTTGGGGACACCTGGGTGGCTCAGTCGGCTGAGCGTCTGCCTTCGGCTCAGGTCATGATCTCAGGGTCCTGGGATGAGTCCCGCTTTGGGTTCCTTGCTTGGCAGGGAAACTGCTTCTCCCTCTGCCTGCCGCTCTCCCTACTTGTGCTCTCTCTTTCTGACAAATACATAAATACAATCTTTAAAAAAAAAAAAAAGAGTCAAACTTTTTGCATGAAACATTTTTTCCCCGAATCTCAAGTGAATTATCTTGGCACCTTTGTCAAAAATCAAGTGGTCAGTACATATGTGGGTTATTTCTTGACTCTCAATTTTGGCTCACTGGTCTATTTCTCTATCTCAAGGTTTCTTGTTCTTGGCATTATTGATACTTGAGTCTAAATCATCCTTTGTGGTGGGGACTGTCCTGCTGTAGCTACAACGTTGTAGGATATGTGGTAACATCCCTTGCCTTGACTTACCCGATGCCAGTAGCACTTCCCCTGAGTCGTCACAACCAAAAATATCTCCAGGCATTGCCCAATATCCCCTGGGGGCAAAACTGCCCCTGGGTGAGGACGATTGGTCTATGCCTATACCAGTACTACCTTGTCTTGATCCTCCCAGAGTCAGCAGAGATCAGGGACTCTGAGCCCTTGAATGATGTTGCCTGGTCCTGGCCCAAGGCAATGCATTGGTGTGTATGGGGGACTTTTTGGGGTTCAGAAAAGTGAAGGGCTAGGGGTTAAAAAAAAAAAGATAGTCCAAATGTCCATCTCAAGAGACTGGAATATGGGACATAGTGATTTCAGGGGACAGAAACCAGGCTGGTGATAAAAAGATCAGGGTGGGGCTTCACAGGACTCCAGGTGACAGGAAGAAAAAGCAAGTTGCCTAGTCATACCCTTAATCAGGTCTCACTCCGATTAAAAAAAAAAAAAAGTCAGTGTCAGAATTTCTCAGTCATGGCACTGTTGACATTTTGGGCTGAATAAGCCTCTATTATTGAGTGCTGTTCTGTGGATTGAAGAGTGTTGAGAAGTATTCCTGGCTTTCACCCACTAGATGCCAGTAGCATCCTCCTCCCCCTAAGTTGTGATAACCAAAGATGTCTTCAGATATCACCAGTGTTCCCAGAGGAGCAAAATCATTCCCGGTTGAACACCACTATTCTATGCTCAAAAAAAGTCAAGATGGTATATGTAGGGTTTCCTTTTCCATAGTATATATTGAATTTTTATTCTATTTATTTATTTATTTATTTATTAAAGATTTTATTTTTTTATTTATTTGAGAGAAAAAGAGCACAAGTCGGGGGGAGGGACAGAGGGAGAAGTAGACTCCCTGATAAGCAGGGAGCCAGATGTGGGGCTTGGTCCCAGAGTCTCGAGATCATGACCTGAGCCGAAGGCAGACATTTAACTGACTGAGCCATTCAGATGCTCTTATATTTAATTTTAAAAGTCATTCACTTTTATAATCAAAATAGAAGAATATTTTAAAATAATTGACATTTATTGAGCCTGTATTATGTGCCAATTGGTTTACCCATATTAGACATGTTGGTGTTTATTGAACTGTGACTCAGTAGCACTGCGCACCTTTTTTAGTAATTATTTTATTGATTTATTTTTTAATTGACTTTGTATTTTAGAACAGTTTTAGAGTTACAGAAAGATTGAGCAGAATGTTTAGAAAGCTCCCATAGGGGCGCCTGGGTGGCTCAGTTGGTTGAGCGACTGCCTTCAGCTCAGGTCATGATCTCAGGGTCCTGGGATGGAGCCCTGCTTCGCGCTCCCTGCTTAGCAGGGAGTCTGCTTCTCCCTCTCCCTCTGCTGCTCCCCCTGCTTGTGCTCTTTCTCTAGTTCTCTCTCACTCTCAAATAAATAAATAAAATCTTTAAAAATAAAAAAGCTCCCACAGACTTCTCTCCCCCACAGCCCCAGTTTCCCCTATTATTAACATTACATCTTTCATTAGTGTGGTATATTTGTTACAGTTGATGAGTGAGTATTGGTACATTATTATTAATGGAAGTCCACAGTTCACTCTTTGTGTTGTATATTCTGTATGTTTTGACAAATATGTAATGGCATGTCTCCACCATTACAGTATCCTACAGAATAACTTTATTGCCCTAAAAATCCTGTGTTCCACCTATATTGGTCTTGAATTCAGTCTCTTCATCAGTTCTATTTTGTTTGTTTACTCTTTCTGATTTTCTATCGATGATAGTATCATCTGGCCTCAATTCTTTTTCTTTTTTTTTTTTTTTTTTAAAGATTTTATTTATTTATTTGAGAGAGAGAGAATGAGAGAGAGCACATGAGAGGGGGGAGGGTCAGAGGGAGAAGCAGACTCCCTGCCGAGCAGGGAGCCCGATGCGGGACTCGATCCAGGGACTCCAGGATCATGACCTGAGCCGAAGGCAGTTGCTTAACCAACTGAGCCACCCAGGCGCCCCTCAATTCTTTTTCTTATTTTATTACATTGGCCAGCACCTCTGCATCAACATTTAATAGTAGCCATGGCTGTGGGCATTCCAGCCCTGTCCTGGAATACGTTACCTCCCCTGTCTCACCATCCAACACGATGCAGATGATTTCTTTCTAATCATGATCTTTGATCAGACTAATTTTTTCCTAGTCCCCATTAACTAAGAACTTTAAAAAAATCAGAAGTGGTTGCTGAGGGGCGCCTGGGTGGCTCAGTCGTTGGGCGTCTGCCTTTGGCTCAGGTCATGGTCACAGGGTCCTGGGATCGAGTCCATCATCGGGCTCCCTGCTCGGCGGGAAGCCTGCTTCTCCTTCTCCAACTCCCCCTGCTTGTGTTCCCTCTCTCGCTGTGTCTCTCTCTGTCAAATAAATAAAATCTTTAAAAAAAAAAAAAAAAGCAGAAGTGGTTGCTGAATGTTATCCAATGCTTTTCCAGCACAGTGAGATGATCATTTGGTATTTTTCTCCTTTCATCTCTTCATTGAGTAACTGAGGCTTTCTGACGCTGAACTTTCCTTGCCTTTTGGGGGGAAGAAAAAAAAAGCCCTGCATGCCCCTGGTATGTTGTTCTTTAAAGTGCAGCTGAACTCAATTTGCTGATATTTTATTTAGCATTTTTGCATGCAGCCAGGCTCCTGACCCCTTCCTGGCATCTGCTTATCCTGCCGCTGAGCTGATTCCCACAGGGTGTGGGGGAGGGTCTGCTCAGAACATCTGCATCAGCTTAACCAGGTGACTTCAACTCAGCAGCTCCCCAGTCCCCTTCCCAGAACTGCTCCTCCTCCAGGTAACCCTGCTACCCGGGGAAGCCTTCTGCTGCCCACTTACCTTCTAGACCCCATTCCTTAGTACTGTTGATTCATTCCACTAAGTGGGGAAAGGGGCCAGCCACAAAGCTCCCCACCCCCCCCCCCCGACACTCCAGGGCCTCAGGCTTGTCTCAGTCTCCCCTGCAGATCTTGGCATCTGCAGCTGCAGCTGAGGCCAACAGAGGCCCCAAATTCTTGTTGTTCTGGTGCCGTGAGAGAGTTGTCAAGAAGCCAGACTGAACAAAAGACAGGACCTGGTGGGAAGCAGTTAAGTTTCCATTGGTCTGACCCCACCTGTCTCCTCCCCAGGTCTACAACTTGGGTCAGCTTCAGGCTTAGCTGGCTCCAGGCACACCTGGGGCAGAGCGGTGCCAGGATAAAGGATCCACCTTATATCCTGCCCTCCTTGGGGCCAGGTCTCAGACTGGGGCTGGAATCTGGGATTCCCCCTAAATCAGCAGCTCCTGAGGAGGCAGCTCACCTCACACCAGCACAACCCAAAATATAGAATCTCAGTGAAATTGCTGTGCAACCTGCAGCCATTTGCTGCCCCTCTCTGGGTCATCCACATCACTTTCTCCAAATTCTGACCTGGCAATAGGTCACTCAAAAAGCAGGTCAAACTCATTGTTGCCCTGGCAACACAGAGCTCCTACATCATGGAAAAAAAAGATCAAGAGAGAGAAAGATTTTCTTTTCTTTTCTTTTCTTTTTTAAATGCATACTGGATCATATTCACGTTACTCTGAAATTTACTTTTTCCTTTCAAGAGTTAATCATAGAAATGTTTCCAGGGCAGTAATTATAAATCTGATTCATCTTTTGATTTCTTTTAAAAAACTTGATTTTTCTTGTCACCTTTTTATCACACAATATTAAGTTTAAAGAGCCAGATTGTTCTGGAAGGCTTATTATGAAAATCTGTGGCCCCCGACAGCTCCCATGTTTGATGAAATCAAGAAAAATATCTGGGGCACCTGAGTGGCTCAGTTAGTTAAGCGACTGTCTTTGGCTCAGGTCATGATCCCGGGGTCCTGGGATCGAGTCCCACATCGGGCTCCCTGCTCTGCGGTGGGGAGGGGGCTGCTTCTCCCTCTGCCTGCCGCTCCCCCTGCTTGTGTTCTCTCTCTCTGTCAAATAAATAAAATCTTTTTTAAAAAATCAAGAAAAATATCAACACAATCGTGGGAGAAATATGAACGGGTTGGAGGGATCTGGAATCACGGGTGTTAAGGAATGAGGGTGTTTGAACTGGAGCCACACAGCTGAACAAGCCTCCCTCTTGCCCACCTCTAACCTACTGATCTCAGATCTTCTTTACTCACACTCTGAATCAGCCCCTTGGTCTCCCCTCTCTACGTTCTGTCCTCTACCCTGCCCCCAACTCCTGAGGGATCTAACACCCAGCCACCCTCCCCAGCTCACATATCCTGCATAGCTCCCTACTGCTCTCAGAACAAAATCCATCTGGTAGCATGAGGCCAACTCTAATCCCCTGCGGCTCCTCTTCCTTCCCCTCCTTATGCCCACCCCCAGTGAGATGTTGAGGGCCCTGGACTTAGAACCAGGCAGAACTGAGTTAGAATCCTAACTTTGCTATCTACCGGCTAAGCATGGGCATCTCACTCTCTTGGAGTTTCACTTTCCTGGTCCATAAATATGGGTGTATGTTCTAAGGAGGTCGCTAGTTCTGGGTGCAGTAAAGACACTGCCCATGACCAAAGGCATGGCCAGGATGACTGCAGGCTCGGAGAGGACCCCAGCCCAGGGCTGCTCGTGGAGGTCCACGTCTGACGTAGGGAAAGAGGCACCCGGTTGGCCGCTCTCAGGGCCAAGTGAAAATGATGTGATTTGAAGTGGGGTTTCGTGAGCCAACGGTCAGGAAAGAATCCTTGAAACGTTTTTGGTGCAAAAAGTTGGTTTGATGATAGCACGGGGACAGAACCTATGGGCAGAAAGAGCGGCACTGGGATTGTGAGGAGCAGTTGATTATATACTTTGGAGTTGGGGGAGGTAAAGATAAAGGAAGTTTCCAAAAGGATTTTCTTATGTTAAAGAAGACTCACAGGATCCTGGAGGCCTGGCTGTTGTCAAGCTAAAGTGGTTTTTCTGTCTAGCAAGACATTAACAGTAAGATTGGGAGTTCCTGGAGGAAGCCTACGCTCTGCTTGCCTCAAGTATTTGTGGATGGGGGGGCGCCTGGATGGCTCAGTCGGTTAAGCATCTGTCTTCGACTCAGGTGATGATCCCAGGGTCCTGTGATCGAGCCCCACATCGGGCTCCCTGCTCAGGGGGGGCGTCTGCTTCTCCCTCTCCCTCTGCTCCTCCTCCAGCTTGTGCTCTCTTTCTCTCTCTCTCAAATAAATAAATAAAAATCTTTAAAAATAAAAGTATTTGTGGATGGGCTGCAAGTTCTAAGAAAATTTAATTGTATCTACGTTTCCTTTTACCTTTGTTCTCCATGTCAGAATCACACCCCAGCTGCGCAAGGGCTGCAGGGGACCCAGAGATTGCATTTACTGGGAGGAAGGGTCAACCCCAGAAAGCAAATAGCAGCTTTGAGTCCCCGATAGGCGTGGTCCCATGTTGACGTCTGGTCCCCACCCCAGCCCACCCGTGGGCCACCACCAGCCACACAAAGGTGCAGGGTGTTTGCTAAATTCAATCTTTGCTCAAACATTTGTTTTCAAGACAAGATGCCTGCAGAGGCCCCATGCCCTTTAGCCAGGGTCAGAGCCCACAGCTGGGGAGGAGAAGGAGAGGCGCTTGTCAGAGAGGCTGCGCGCAGCTGGACCAAGGGCTTCTCTCCAGGCCCGAGACCGGGCCAGGAGTCCTGCGGTGAGAGCACATGCACCACTCAGAGTAACGTCGTTTTTTGGGGGTGGTGTTGTTGGTGTATTGGTGGGGTGAGGTCTGGAGCTGACGACCAAGAAAGAATTCTTGAGACGTCTTTGGTGCAAAAAGGTGCTTTGATTAAAGCACCAGGACGGGACCCTGGGCAGAAGGGCTGCACTGGGATTGTGAGGAGCAATTGATTATATACTTTGGAGTTGGGGGAAGTAAAGACCAAGGGAAGTTTCCAGAAGGACTTTCATCTGCTAAAGAAGACTCGCAGGATCCTGGAGGCCTGGCTATTGTCAAGCTCAGGTTGTTTTTCCCTCTAGCAAGGCACTAACATTAAGACAGTTGGGAGTTTCCTGGAGGAACGTTATACCCTGCTGACCTCAAGTACTTGTCAATGGGCTGCAGGTTATAAGGAGATTTAATTTTTTTAAAAGATTTATTTATTTGAGAGAGAGAGAGAGCGTGCATGTGCACATACACTTGCATACGCAGGAGCAAGTGGGGGAGGGGCAGAGGGAGAGAATCTTAAGCAGACTCGCCCCCTCCACCCCACCCCCCGCCCTCTTGCTAAGCGGGGCTCCATCTCCTGACACTGAGATCATGACCTGAGTGGAAACCAAGAGTCCAAGAGTCGGATGCTTAACCGACTGAGCCCCCCGGGTGCCCCAAGAGATTTAATCTTATCTACATTTCTGTTTTGCCTTTGTTCCACACATCAGTTCCACGGCATCGTGAATGTCTTAAATGTCACTGAATTGTACACTCTAATTGGTTAATTTGATGAATTTCACCTCAATAAACAGTAATAAATATGTAAGATACTGTACTAAAAAAATAGAATCACACCTGACGTGGAGAGCAAAGGAAAAAGAAATGTAAATATATCTCCTTATAACCTGCAACCCATTGACAAATATATATATATATATATGGCCATTAGCATAGCCATTGGGTCCCTTTAGGAACCTGTCATCTAGTTCTGGGCCTCCTTGAGTTACAGTCAGGACGTCAAAGGCTATTCAGTTTTGGAGGGCCACTTTTCCAGAGGATTGTGGACGCTGGGCCGAATGTAAATAGTAATTAATTTTTAGGGCCCAAGCTATTTGCTGAGTTATTGGTGCAATGAAAGATAGTCCGTTGTCACTTGGTAGGGACCAAGGGAGTCCAAATCTAGGGACAATTTCTCTTAGCCAAGTTTTTGTCACCTCCAGTGGCCTTTTTACCCCAATGAGTAGCCTGGGATAAATCCTGTATTACCTTCCATTAGTTATTTTTGGGTATAAAGATTTTTCCCTTATTAACAAACCAGTCCTGTGCATTTTGTGAATATCCTTGTTCCTGGGCTATGTGAACTTCTTGGTCTGAATCGATTGGAGTTAGAGACTTTATTGGAGTTAAGACTGGTATAGGACTTAATATTTGTTTCTTCTGTGCTCCCTGCTTGGCTGCACGGTTGGCCAAATTGTTTCTTAGATTCTAAGGTCATATCCTTTTTCTGTCCTTTGAATTGAATTACAGCCACCTCCGTAGGTAAGTGTACAGCCTCAAGAAGAGTCATAATTTCAGGCCCATATTTGATTGGGGAGTTATGGCTTAATAATAATCCCCTTTCCTTCCAAATTGCTCCATGGGCATGTAGGACTAGGAAGGCATATTTAGAGTCATGTATAGATATTAATTTTT
The DNA here is from genome assembly GCF_004348235.1 of Phoca vitulina. Classification (NCBI taxonomy): domain Eukaryota; kingdom Metazoa; phylum Chordata; class Mammalia; order Carnivora; family Phocidae; genus Phoca; species Phoca vitulina. Next base: position 2,575,616 of record NW_022589716.1, read on the forward strand.
TTAAGATTTTATTTATTTGTCAGAGAGAGAGAGAGAGAGCACAAGCAGAGGGAGCTGCAGAGGAGACGGAGAAGCAGGTTCCCCACTGAGCAGAGAGCCTGAAGTGGGACTCGATCCCAGGATCCTGACATCATGACCTGAGCCGAAGGCAGACACTTAACCGACTGAGCCACCCAGGTGTCCCTGACAGGTTTTAAGTATTATTTCAGGCATATCTATAAGCACTCTGTTGTATTTAGTAAGTCAACCTTCCATCATCCATTGGTGGTCTTTGGTCTCTAAGACACTCTGGACCTGATGAGGAGTCATTGCTGTCAGGAACGGTCCCATAGTAAGTTTTGAGGTTTCTTCTACCAGGAGGGCTGTTGTAAGCTTGGCGAAGGCCTCTATTTGCAATGTTACATCAATAGTTCCTGGGACAAATATGACTAAGGAATAAAACCATCAAGAAGCTTTCTTTGTTTGAGGTCTAGGCTTAACAACATCCTAATTACGAGGAATCACTGGCAAGTGGGAGAAGACTTGTCTCAGAAGATAAGGGCATCCCCAAGTGCATTATCCAATCCAATCATAAGGAAAGTGAGGTCACCCTTTATCTCCACAAGCCCACGGTTAACCCCATGGAGTGGGGTACGCTCCAGCTTTCAAGGAGCAATTTTGTCATCCCAGCCACACAGAATTGGTCAAGGTGCTAGTTGAGTTATACAACTGTTGGGGAATTCAGTAATCATATGCCCATGGGGGTCCTGTTATTATCTCCACAGAACAAGCATGAAGATTGTCTCTACATGAGCTGTTGTGGCAATTTCTCTGAAGTTTACCTCAAGTTGTCTAGCTTAAGCAAACAAGAAACATTCAGAAGACAATCAGAACCGGAATTTAACATCCGCAAAGGTGGATTATTGAAACATGATTTTTCTCTCTAAAATCACCATTATTTCCAAAAACGGCCAAATTAAGACAATTTGTTTGTAAAATAAGTCCAGTTTTAACAAACTTGGCCTAATTATTTACATAAGCTCAGCAAGAATAGTGATTGGCCATATAGATTTTTTTTTTAAGATTTTATTTATTTATTTGACAGAGAGAGTGACAGCAAGAGAGGGAACACAAGCGGGGGGAGTGGGAGAGGGAGAAGCAGGCTTCCTGCTGAGCAGGGAGCCCAATGCAGGGCTCCATCCCAGGACCCTGGGATCATGATCTGAGCAGAGGGTAGTTGCTTAACCAAATGAGCCACCCGGGGACCCCTGGAACTTGTTTTTTTTTTAAGGTTTTATTTATTTATTTTTTTGAGAGAAAGGGAGAGAGCATGTGTGGGGGGAGGGGCAGAGGGAGAAGCAGACTCCCCGCTGAGCAGGGAGCCCGATGCAGGACTCGATCCCAGGACCCTGGGATCATGACCTGAGCAGAAGGCAGACACAACCAACTGAGCCACCCAGGTGCCCTTGCTATAACTTTCATAAGGAATCTCGATTGAACATTTAGTAGCCTCTCTAGGCCAGAAGCCAAGCCAAACACTTGTCATCAGACATGCCTGTAATATCTGTAGATTTGGGTGAATTCCTCTTTACAAGGTCTCCAAAGTATCCTGAGGTTCCTGTACCTGCTAAGAAGTGACATTCTCTACTCAGCTGGTGAGGCTGCTGGGAACTCTGTAAGCAGGTATGAGACCAACATTTCCAAGGGGCTTTATGGGTCCATGTTTCATAAAGTCAACCTTAGTTCCTTAAAACTGTCTGGTCATATCTGAGTCTATGCATGTCTCTCAAATATGACATTCCAGTCAAAGCCTTGGTAAAATAACCAATGTTTCCAATGGTGTCCTGTTACAAGGAGAACAGATTCTTATTGAACTTACGCAAATGACGATGATTGTCATGGAAGAAAGAATACTTACTGAGACTTAATGAATTTCAGAGGGTTCAGGTAGAGAGAAAAGTTCAATTTGTTCACAAATGAATACTTTTTTTAAAAAAAGATTTTATTTATTTGACAAAGAGAGCACAAGCAGGGGGAGTGGCAGGCAGAAGGAGAGGGAGAAGTAGACTCCCCACCCAGCAGGGAGCCTGATGGATGTGGGGCTCCATCCCAGGACCCTGGGATCGCAACCCAAGCCAAAGGCAGACGCTTAACCAACAGAGCCACCCAGGGGCCCAACACAAATGAATACTTTATCACATTTTTGTAAATCACAGATATCTTAAGAGAAGGTTTCCTTAATCTGCAAGAGCAAACATTAGAGAACCAGCAATATCTCAAACATGAGTCACAAACACTATAATCATCTTCCTCAGTTCATTTAGTTTCATTTACTAATTCTTGTTCAGTTTGAATGCAGCTTTTTAGTCTGGAAATTCTTACCCATTTTAGTTTTATGATCTTAAAGATATCAAATATCTGGATTTGCCCTAAAAGTCCTTTTTATGAATCTCCTTGAAGACAAACCACATTTTGCAAGAGAATAAGAATAATTATAAATGGGGCGCCTGGGTGGCTCAGTTGGTTAAGCGACTGCCTTCGGCTCAGGTCATGATCCTGGAGTCCCAGAATCGAGTCCCGCATCGGGCTCCTTGCTCGGCAGGGAGTCTGCTTCTCCCTCTGACCCTCCCCCATCTCATGCTCTCTCTATCTCATTCTCTCTCTCAAATAAATAAATAAAATCTTTAAAAAAAAAAAAGAATAATTATAAATGATAAAAACTCAGAAATGGACATTGTTAACAACCTGATATGAGCTTATGATACAATTGACAAGGAAATTCAGTTATTTCTGTGGCACAGAACACTTCAATAATTAGAATATCCAGTGATGGCCTTATACCAGAACTTAACATACCAAATAAACAAGCCTAATTAGTCAAAGAAACTTTGTTTACAATATAAATCAAGTTTGTTAAAAAAACTTAGAAAGTTTTAAAGCACATGTCTAAATAGAATTATGGATCATCAAAGACTTGATAAAGACAAAACATAGAAACTGGTTTTTCTGGGCAAAGAAAAGAGACAACAACTTTGTTAACATTTTCTTATCAAGAACAGACTAACAATTCAAGAAAACTTGTCTTTTTGGGGCACCTGGGTGGCTCAGTTGTTTATGCATCCAACTCTTGGTTTCAGCTCAGGTCATTGTCTCCCAGTTGTGGGATTGAGCCCTGAGTCGGGCTCTGCACTCAGCATAGAGTCTGCTTCAGATTCTCTCTCTCCCTCTCCCTCCAGCTCCCTCCCACTCTCTCTGTCTCTCTCAAATAAATAGATAAAATCTTTAAAAAAGAAGAGAAAAAAACTTGTCATTTTAACAGAAAGCAGAATTTCAATATTTTTTAAAACGTATCTGGGTTTTTTTTCTTTAAGATTTTATTTATTTATTTTAGAGATAGAGAGTGAGCAGGGGGAGGGATAGAGGGAGAGAGAGAATCTCAAGCTGACTCTGCACCCAGCGCCGAGCCTGATGTACCTGATGCAGGGCTCCATCTCAGGAACCCAAGACCATGACCTGCGCTGAAACCAAGAGCCGGATGCTCAAACGACTGCCCCCTGAATTTCAATCTTATACCAGTGTACTTTTAAAATCCACTCATTTTTTAAAAATTTTATTTATTTATTTGACAGAGAGAGACACAGCGAGAGAGGGAACACAAGCAGGGGGAGTGGGAGAGGGAGAAGCAGGCCTCCCGCGGAGCAGGGAGCCTGATGCGGGGCTCGATCCCAGGACCCTGGGATCATGACCTGAGCCGAAGGCAGACGCTTAATGACTGAGCCACCCAGACGCCCCTTGTTCACTCATTCTTGAGACATTCCTATGGGTACTGGTTTCGGCCAGCTCTGAGTGGAGGTATTGGGGCCAGAAGTGGCTAGACCAGGGATGTGGGAGGGATCACATTAGACCAATGAGAAGGAAACCTCACATGGGAGTCTTAAAGATCAGCAGCCATCCTGGTGACTTAGGTGGCTGTCCCATGCCCCAAACAGACAACTTTGTATAAGGACAGGAATAAGGAGAGGGCATCAAGTGTCTGGGTCTTATTACCATTCCAGCCAGGGTACTAACTTCCACCCAAAAGGCAGACTTTTTCCTCCCTGTAGAGTAGCCAAGGGCTAGAGGATTGCAGCCTGAGCAACTGACATGCAAGTGTTCCAGTAAGACCATACTCCTTGAAGGGCCCCTGGAATGAAAGTAAAGGAAGAGGAGAGAAAGTACTCACCAAGTTTGCTTCAATGCTCAGAGTCCAGATGAGAAGACTCGAAGCCATGTTTGGAACCAGAATGATGTAGAAATGTTGGGGTTCAGAGCAAACGATCAAGAAAGAATTTCTTGAGATGTCTTTGGTGCAAAAAGGTGGTTTTATTAAAGCATGTGGACAGAACCCGTGGGCAGAAAGAGCTGCACTGGGATTGTGACAGGTGACTTATTATATACTTTCAAGTTGGGAGGGGGTTAAGGGGTAGCATAAGTCTCTGAGGAATTTTGGAAGCAAGGTTTCCAGGACCTTGAGGGAGTTAGCTGTTGTTAGGAAAAGGTCCTTTAGGGCACCTGGGTGGCTCAGTCCGTTAGGTGCCTGCCTTCAACTCAGGTCATGATCTCAGGGTCCTGGGATCAAGCCCCACATCTGTCTCCATGCTCTGCAGGGAGCTGCTTCTCCCTCTGCCCCTCCCCCCTGCTCATGCTCTCGCGCGTGCTCTCTCTCTATCTCAAATAAATAAAATCTTTTTTTAATTTTTATTATTTTAAGATTTTATTTGTTTATTTGAGAGAGTGAGAGCAAGAGAGCACAAGCACACACGGAGGGCGTGGGAGAGAGAGAAGCAGATGCCCAGCTGAGCAGGGAGCCCGATGCGGGGCTCGATCCCAGGACCCTGGGATCATGACCTGAGCCGAAGGCAGACGCTTAATGACTGAGCCACCCAGGTGCCCCCTAAAATCCATTCATTTTAACCTTAGTCAGTCTTGACCACACATAGAATTCCTCTCCAAAGATTTCCCTTCATAAACCTTCTACAACTTTCCTTTGCATTCAGGTTTTGTCCCAAGCCATTTCTCTCCAAACAGCCAATCTCATTTAGGACAAAATTATCTTCTTAGACCTTCAACAAAAATGTATTCCCATTCTTTATACCCTTCTTACACATACAGAGTTGCTTTCCTTCTTTCCATCAGTATTACTTACATTTAGCAGAATTTTGCACTCTTAGAAACGTTAGTCCTCAGTGAAAACCAAGGAGTAGGGGCGCCTGGGTGGCTCAGTCGTTAAGCGTCTGCCTTCGGCTTAGGTCATGATCCCAGGGTCCTGGGATCGAGCCCCACATCGGGCTCCCTGCTCCGCAGGAGGCCTGCTTCTCCCTCTCCCACTCCCCCTGCTTGTGTTCCCTCTCTCGTTGTGTCTCTCTCTGTCAAATAAATAAATAAAATCTTTAAAAAAGAAAAAAAAAAAAAAGAAACCAAGGAGTAACCAGTTGTGAACTGTCACACCAGAATTCTTTAGATGGCAAATTTATGGATACATTTAAGCACAAAGCATGCTCTCCAACAGACCCAAATATTCTTAGTTTCTCTGCAATAAGAAGTCAAAAGCACAAACCTACGTTCAGTAATCAATGCTTTAGCTGCAGTGGGTGGCGTTAGGTCCAGGGGGTGCTCTTCTTCGCTCCTTGATAGTGAGGGTAGGAGGAGAAGTCAATGGTCCTGGAGGCACCGAGCATGGTATAGAAGCCAGTTGTGCAGGATGCACCCAAGATGGTGCAGAAATGGGGGGGGGGGGGGGGGAGGCAGAAGAGGTGAAGAGCTGCCAGAAGGCGGAGAAAAATGTTTCCCAGTTCCTAAACCTCATCAGCTCAGCCAGATTAGCAGACACCATGTTTTTTTTTTTTTTCCACCAAAGTGGAAATAGGCAGTCCATATGGGGCCAGAGAAGACAGGGAACTTCCCTGAAACAAAAGGAGTTTTGGCAGCTGCTTGGAAATATTTCGTAAAGTCCCTGTCCTGAGGTAGACTAACCAGAGACAGTTGGCTCCAATTATCATAACCATTAACCTGGGGAATGAATGAAGGAGAAGCCCCCACATCTATTAGGAGGAGGAACAGTGAGAGAGGGTCAGTGTCCTCTTCATCAGGAATGGCCTGGGTTCCTCCAGCAACCTGAATTCTATCAGGAGGAGGCCTATTTAGATAATTATCATCCAATATATCAGGAGGGACTTTACTGGCCTGGTTACTGACCAAACACATCCTGCAAGAGGCCCTTAGATCCAGATCCTGATTTAGAGCCATAAAACCTGGACCTACAGTGTCTCTGTCCATTTGCCCTGTTTCTTGCAGAGGAGATCTAACTGATAGACCATACTGAGGCCATGCCATGTTACAGGAGATCAGTCCTTTCTTAAATTTCGCAATCCAAATGGTTTCCAGGGGGTTAAAAGGCTCCCCAAGAGAGAGGCCGTAGGAACTGAAAAAGAAGCCCAGAAGGTCCATTACCAAGAAAATCCCCCAACTCCCAGGTGGCATCCATGCAGGATATGTCAGAGGTTCCAGGTGTTAAAAGTGACTGGAGGCATCCCTCGAATGAAATAGCTATGATCACTCTCCGGCCATAAGAGTCCCCACAGGAGAGATGCTAGCTTCCCCCCACCTTCCCCATTGCATTTTGGGTACAGATGGGTGTTTGGTGAATGAACCAAAATCCCGTGCCATGCCATGCCGTGGAAGCTTGTACTGTGCTATGAAGGCCATGCCATTTTTAACCGATAGAAAACACTAGAAAAGTTTTCCAAGGGTAAATTACCCAATTTTGTAGTTGAGGTGGTTAGTAGAGATCATTGACAGAAAACAGTAAAGATAGAAATCCATCGTGGTCTAAGCGACATTCCAACAAATGGTAGTCTTTACAGCCAACTTCCTTAGGAAATGGTCCTCTGTAGGGTTTTAATTCAATCGGGTACTGGTTTCAGCCAGCTCCGAGTGGAGGTATGGGGCCAGAAGTGGCTAGACCAGGGATGTGGGAGGGATCACATTAGACCAATGAGAAGGAAACCTCACACGGGAGTCTTAAAGATCAGCAGCCATCCTGGTGACTTAGGTGGCTGTCCCATGCCCAAAACAGACAACTTTGTATAAGGACAGGAATAAAGAGAGGGCATCAAGTGTCTAGGTCTTATTACCGTTCCAGCCAGGGTACTAACTTCCACCCAAAAGGCAGACTTTCTCCTCCCCATAGAGTAGCCAAGGGCTAGAGGATTGCAGCCTGAGCAACTGACATGCAAGTGTTCCAGTAAGACCGTACTCCTTGAAGGGCCCCTGGAATGAAAGTAAAGGAAGAGGAGAGAAAGTACTCACCAAGTTTGCTTCAATGCTCAGAGTCCAGATGAGAAGACTCGAAGCCATGGTTCGGAACCAGAATGATGTAGAAATGTCAGGGTTCAGAGCAAAAGATCAAGAAAGCATTTCTTGAGATGTCTTTGGTGCAAAAAGGTGCTTTTATTAAAGCATGTGGACAGAACCCGTGGGCAGAAAGAGCTGCACTGGGGTTGTGACAGGTGACTCATTATATACTTTCAAGTTGGGAGGGGGTTAAGGGGTAGCATAAGTCTCTGAGGAATTTTGGAAGCAAGGTTTCCAGGACCTTGAGGGACCTAGCTGTTGTTAGGAAAAGGACCTTTAGGGCACCTGGGTGGCTCAGTCCGTTAGGTGCCTGCCTTCAACTCAGGTCATGATCTCAGGGTCCTGGGATCAAGCCCCACATCTGTCTCCATGCTCTGCAGGGAGCTGCTTCTCCCTCTCCCTCTGCCCCTCCCCCCTGCTCATGCTCTCGCGCATGCTCTCTCTCTATCTCAAATAAATAAAATCTTTTTTTATTTTTATTATTTTAAGATTTTATTTGTTTATTTGAGAGAGTGAGAGCAAGAGAGCACAAGCACACACAGAGGGAGAGGGAGAGAGAGAAGCAGATGCCCAGCTGAGCAGGGACCCCGATGCAGGGCTCGATCCCAGGACCCTGGGATCATGACCTGAGCCAAAGGTAGATGTCCAACCAACTGAGCCACCCAGGTGCCCCAATAAATAAAATCTTTTTTAAAAAAGGAAAAGTTTAGGGCACCTGGGTGGCTCAGTCGTTAAGCGTCTGCCTTCGGCTCAGGTCATGATCCCAGGGTCCTGGGATGGAGCCCTGCATCCTTCTCCCTGCTCAGCGGGAAGCCTGCTTCTCCCTCTGCCTCTCCCCCTGCTTGTGTTCCCTCTCTCGCTGTGTCTATCTCTGTCAAATAAATAAATAAAATATTTTTAAAAATAAATAAGGAAAATTTTATTTTATTTATTTTATTACTTGTTTAGTAAAAACTCAGTCGTGAGACCCTTCAGATGTATATGAGAGGACCATATGCTTAGAGGATGATTGCTAACATATATCTTGGAGGGGAGCAGAGATAAAGGAGACTTACAGGATCCTGGAGGTCAGGATAGTGTTAATGTTAACGATAATGATAATGTTTTGACCTTAGCAAGTATTTTTTTTTTAAAGATTTTTTATTTATTTATTTGACAGAGAGAGACACAGTGAGAGAGGGAACACAAGCAGGGGGAGTGGGAGAGGGAGAAGCAGGCTTCCCTGCGGAGCAGGGAGCCCGATGTGGGGCTCGATCCCAGGACCCTGGGATCATGACCTGAGCTGAAGGCAGACGCTTAACGACTGAGCCACCCAGGCGCCCCTTGACCTTAGCAAGTATTAACACCGAGGCAGTTGAGCTCCTAGAGGAAGGTCCCTCTGCCTGTCTCAAGGACTTATTAATGGGCTGTAAGTATAAGGAAATTCAATTTTTTCTTTTGCCTTTGTTCTCCACATCACTGAGCACTTTTTTTTTTTTTAAGATTTTATTTATTTATTTGAGAGAGAGAGAATGAGAGAGTGAGTACATGAGATGGGGGAGGGTCAGAGGGAGAAGCAGACTCCCTGCCGAGCAGGGAGTCCGATGCGGGACTCGATCCAGGCACTCCAGGATCATGACCTGAGCTGAAGGCAGTCGCTTAACCAACTGAGCCACACAGGCGCCCACTGAGCACTTTTCATACGCCTGTTGGTCATCTGTATGTCTTCTTTGGAAAAATATCTGTTCAGATCCTCTGCCCATTTTTTAATTGGGTTTTTAAAAATCATTGAGTTGTAGGAGTTCTTTATATATTTTGGATATTAACCCCTTACTGGACATATGATTTGCAAATATCTCCTCCTGTCCCTTAGTTTGCCTTTGCATTTTGATGACGGTTTCCTTTGCTGTGCAGTTTGATGTAGTCCAATTTGTTTATTTTTGCTTTTGTTTCTCTTGCCTTTGGAGTTAGACCCACAAACACATCTCTAAGACCACTGTCAAGAGCCTACCACTTATGTTTTCTTCTAGGAGTTTTATGGCTTCAGGTCTTACATTCAAATCTTTAATAGTCCATTTTGAGTTAATTTTTCTGTATGGTGTAAGATCGTGGTTTAGTTTCATTATTCTACATGTGGCCGTCCAGTTTTCCCAGCACCATTGATTGAAGAGACTTTCCTTTCTCCAATGGATGTTCTTGGCTCCTTTTTCATAAATGAACTGTTTGTATATGTGTAGGTTTATTTCTGGGCTCTCAATTCTGTTCCATTGATCTGTGTGTCTATTTTTATGCCAACACCATACTGTTTAGATTACTATAGCTTTGTAGTATAATTTGAAATCAAGGAGTATGATACCTCTAGCTTTTTTTTTTTTTCAAGATTGCTTTGAGCATTACATAATGATAAAAGGGCCAATTTAGCAAGAAGATATAACATTTATAAATATTATACACCTAAATATATATATATAATGTATATATATATACATAAACCTGACACAGAAACACCAAAATAGGGGCACCTGGGTGGCTCAGTTAGTTGAGCGCCCAGCTCTTGGTTTCTGCTCAGGTCACGATCTCGGCATTGTGAGAACGAGCCCCGTGTCAGGTTCCGTGTTCAGTGCAGAGTATCCTTGGGGTTCTCTCCCTTTCTCTCCCTCCCCCTCTGTCCCTCTCCTCACTCTCACCCTCTCTCTCTCTCTCAAATAAATAAATAAAATCCTAGAAAAAAATAACCACCAAAATATATAAAACAGATATTAACAGACCTAAAGGGAGAAGTCATCAGTGATACAGTAGTAGGGGACTTTAACACCCCACTTGCATCATGGGATAGGTCATCCCGACAGAAAACCAATAAGGAAACAGTGGCCTTAAATGACACATTAGACCAGATGGACTTAACATATATTTACAGAACATTCCAGATCACATGTTAGGTCACAAAGCAAGTCTCCATAAATTCAAGATTGAAATCACATCAAGCATCTCTTCCAACCACCACTGTATGAAACTAGAAATCAATTACAAGAAGACGACTGGGAAAACCACAAAAATGTGGAGATTCAACAGGATGTTGCCGAACAACCAATAGGTCATCAAATAAATCAAAGGAGAGAAAAAAATTACCTAGAGACAAATGAAAATAGAAACACAACATACCAAAATCTATGGGATGCAGCCAAAGGGGTTCTAAGAAGGAAGTTCATAGCAATATGGGCTCTCCCCAAAAAAGCAAACAAACAAAAAAATCACAAATAAATAATCTAACTTAACACCTAAAGAACTAGAAAAAGAAGAACAAACAAAGCCTAAAATTAGTAGGAGGAAGGAAATCATAAGGATCAGAGTGGAAATAAATGACTAGAGACTAGAAAGACAATAGAAAAGATCAATGAAATGAAGAGCTGGTTCCTTAAAAAGATAAACAACATTTACCAACTTTTGGCTTGACCAACCAAGAAACAGGGGGAGTTAGTGTTTCATGGGGACAGAGTTTCAGTTTGACATGAGGAGAAAGTTCTATGGAGGGAGTCTGGTGATGACCGCACAATAATGTGAATGTGCTTAATGCCACTGAACTGTGCACTTAAACATGGTTAAAATGGATGTTATTTATATTTTATTCCAAATTAAGAGGAAAAAAGTTCTAGAGTCTTCAAGTGTCAGATTCCTAGAATTTCGGGGATTTTAGGGACAGTAACCTTCAAGCGTGTCCCTCTGAGCATACTCTGGGCTCTGACCAAGGCCGGCAGCCTTGTCCACGGCACCCTCTCTCAGTGCGCTGGCCAGACCCTGGCAGAAGCTCTGGTTGGACCACACTGGGTATGTCCATTATGGGCTTGTCGCAACAAGGGAGACACACACCATGGGACAAGAAGGGGCTTGTTTGTATTGGGTTCAAGGAAGGATAGTTTTGCTCGGGATTGGCCCCAAACAGGAAGGGGGGCGAAATGACTCTCTGATTGGGCATCTTGATATTTATCTAGGAGACAGGAGGAATGGGGTGAGGCTGCAGCTGTAACTGTGATAAGTGACAGTTGTTCCTGGTAGCCAGGAAGGGGGACTTTGGGCCATTTTTGTGGTTTGTAAGGTGTTCTTGTTTTTCTCTGTGCTCAGACATGATTATGAAAAGGTCTTTTTTGGATGCCTGGGTGGCTCAGTCGGTTAAGCGTCTGCCTTCAGCTCAGGTCATGATCCCAGGGTCCTGGGGCCACATCCCACGTCAGGCTCCCTGCTCAGCGGGGCGTCTGCTTCTCCCTCTCCCTCTGCCCTTCCCCCTACTCATACTCTCTCTCTCTCTCAAATAAATAAATAAAATCTTAAAAAAAAAAGAAAAGGTCTTTTTTTTCCATTTTTTATTTTGAAATGATTAAAGACCCACAAGAAGTTGCAAAAATAGTACAGAGTGGTTCCCTGTACTGATCACGAAGCTACCATGAAAAATAACATCTTATATAACTTCAGTACATTTCAAAACCAGAAAATGTTGACAAAATAAATTATATATATATAATATATAATATATATATACATGTACACATACATCATATATATATATGGTATATATATGGTGTTTGCATGTTGTATTAAGTAAAAACATGGCAAAAAAATAAAGGCACATTACAATTATGTTTAATGACCAGCGTTTTGTATCTCTTTCTTATTTAGAAATGAAATTCTTTTCCCATTGCTGCCACATCAGATGACCACACACTTAGCAGCTGAAATTTCTTATCTCGGACTTTCTGTGGGTCCAGAGTCCAGGTGCAGCATAGCTTAACTGGGGTTTGTGCTCAGGGTCTGACAGTGCCAAAGTCAAGGTGAAATTCAGTGGTATTTAATACAACTATCACCTCTGTTTAGTTCTAGAATATTCCCATCCCCCCAAAAGGAGACCCCGTCCCCATGAGCAGGCACTCCCCTGCCCACTTCCCCGGCCCCTGGCAGCCACCAATCTGCTTTCTGTCTCTACGTATTTGCCTGTTCTGGACATTTCATATACATGGGATCCTACAACGTGTGGCCTTTTGAGCCTGGCTTCTCTCACTCAGCACGATGTGTTCAATGTTCTTCCACATCATAGCGTGTGTCTGAGCTTCATTCCTTCTTATGGCTGAAGAATATTCCACTGTATGGATGAACCACGTTTTGTTCATCCATTCATCTGTTGATGGGCATCTGGTTTGTTTCCATCTTTGGAAGATTGTTTGCAGTGCTGTTATAAACACATATGGACAGGTTTTTGTGTCTTTTAGCCATTTTTGTCCCATTTGCTGGTGTGGACGCTCTGAGAACATGCACAGAAAGACAATGGTATTTCCATTAAATCGGCTTTAAAGTAAAAGGAGAAAAAAGAAAGAAGTGAGGGGAGTCATCTTCAGACCTGACATTTCCACTGTCAAAGGATCTTTAGGATCCTTAGGGGAGAAGTTTCAGTGGAGGAAAATCCATTTGGCACATGCACGCACACACACACAAAACAGAGTTACTACACTCAGTTTAAGACATTAATTTGGGTCCTTGACAACCTCATCAAGCCCTAGATTGCAGAGCCAGCACTTATTACAGACACCCTGAGGTCTGAAACAAACAAAAGTGGTGTCCCCTGTGTTTGGCCAAATGCTCTATTTAGACAGATGCAACAAATGATCTCTTTGTGACAGTTTTTTTTTTCTTTCTGTTTCTAGATCCCTGTCCAATGAAAGTCCCCACAGTGGCCACTGCAATTATAAATTGCATTCCAAATTGTCCCCGGTGGGGACAGTACTGGCAGAGAGAGCCATGTCCGAGTTAGCCTGATGGAAAAGTGAAAGACACGGGTGCTTGGCCCGGAAGAGGGTCAGCTTTTGATGGAGAAGGAATAGCTCCTGTGCAACCTTGGGTCTCCGGGACTTTGCTAGAGGCCGGCCGACACCCATCAGAGGCCGGATGCACCCCCTGGCTCCAGGCAGATGGAGCTAAAAAAGCAGTTTTCGGAGACACACAGATAGGATCAATTGGAGGAGATGACCTTTTAGGGTTTTCTCTTTTCTCTTTTCCCTTTAAGATTCCGGAATGGTGAAAAGTTTGTCCAAAGGATGTCGATTTGAGGAGACCTTCCGAACACCTCAGCCAGCAGCGCTGAGTCAAGGGTGACTTACTGGGCCTCGGCCTCTCCTCTCTCAACGGACCTTTCCTCTCACGGACTCACAACCCTCAAGGCACTTGTCCTGAGGGAATGGTGGTCCCCTGAAGTATGTTCACTTCCAGACCCCCAGAACCTCAACTGTGACCCTACTTGGAAATAGGGCCTCTTATGTGTGATTAAGGTAAAGGTCTCAAGATGAGATCATCCTGGATTTAGGGTGGGCCCTAAATCCAATGACAAGTGTCTTTATAAGAGACACAAGAGAAGGCTAGGAGAAGAAGGAAGCAGGGATTGATCACAAGCTGAGGACACCTGGGTCTACCAGAAGGTGGAAAAGGCAAGGAAAGATGCTTCCCAAGAGCCCTTGGAGGGTCCCAGGTGGGGGCAGTGAGGGTCTTGGCGGACCTCCATCCCTATTGACTCCCTTCAGCCAAAACCACCAGAAACACACCTGTAGTCAAAGGTGGGTGTATTGGCTTCTTGCAGTGAGGCTCCGTGGAACATCCCGGAAAGAGAGTAGTAAGAAGGGCTTGTTATGAAACTGGGGTTTATGTTAGGTGACTTGAGGGGGGGCTCAAGGAAGTGGGGACAATTCTCTCCTTATTTTGACACTTTTTTTTTTTTAAAGATTTTATTCATTTATTTGACAGAGAGAGAGAGAGAACAAGTAGGCAGAGAGGCAGGCAGAGGGAGAGGGAGAAGCAGGCTCCCCGCTGAGCAGGGAGCCCGATGCAGGGCTCGATCCCAGGACCCCAGGATCATGACCTGAGCCGAAGGCAGTGGCTTAACCGACTGAGCCACCCAGGCACCCCTATTTTGACACTTTTTAGCTAGGAGTCAGGGGAACCAGGTGGGGCCAACGCTGTGATTAGTGGGAAGAAGATGTTACTCATATTAGCCAGGGGACAGATGGGGAGGTTTGGCCCTTTTTGTGGTTTGGATCATGACTTTGTTCTGGTCTGTGGTCAGATCAACCAGAGGGTTCTTGTTTTTGTCTTGCTCCATGCTGGCCGGACCAGTCTTTTCTGACAATCTGTGGGATTATATTCAACAGGAGAACACCATGGCTTAACTGTGGACACTAGGCCAATTCCCAGATGACCAAGGTCACAGTCGGCTTTCTTCTTTCTCACTTTACCCTCAACACCCAGCCTTTGCACGTGCTATTCCTTCTGCCCAGAATACCTTTCTCTTCCTTTCTTCACCCAACTCTGCTTAAGCGTCACCCCCTCTGAGAAGGCCTCTTTGATCACCCAGCCTGCTGGCTTCCATAACCCACTCCCAACATGGGGAATAGCTCCTGACTATGGTTAGGATCATGATTTTTTTGTGTGACTTCCTGACTGTGAGCTCCAGAAGACCAGGGACCATGTCTGTCTAACTTGTCACTGTATTCCTAGCACAAGCTCGAAATGGACACTCAATACTTAATTGAGAATGTAAGCATCTAAGAGATATAGAATGTCACAATGATAGAAGCCAAGAATCCCCAGGCCTGGGAGCCACACCCTGTAGGAAGGGTGCCTGGTTGGTGACAAAAGTCACCTTCCAGAAGATTTAGCTTGTTCTGGAATGATTCACTTGACCTACACCTCTGAGTTATGTCAATATGAAGTAAGAGGCTTCCTGCCCCCAGGAAAGTGTGACAAGCCAGTCTCTTTTTAAAATGTTTATTATTTTTGGGATGCCTGGGTGGCTCAGTCATTGGGCGTCTGCCTTCGGCTCAGGTCATGATCCCAGGATCCTGGGATCGAGCCCCGCATCGGGCTCTCTGCTCCGCGGGAAGCCTGCTTCTCCCTCTCCCACTCCCCCTGCTTGTGTTCCTTCTCTTGCCGTGTCTCTCTCTGTCAAATAAAGAAATAAAATCTTTAAAAATAAAATACAATAAAATATTTATTATTTTTTTAAACCTGGCTCTTTACCAGTGGAAGGTTCAGTAGGTGTTGGCTTTGCCACTCCAAACATCCCACACCCTGATAATGAACAATATCAAGCTGACCCTCGAACAACATGGGTTTTTAACTGCATGGGCCCACTTATACAAGGATTTTTTTTCAATAAATGCAGTACAGTTCTGGGGTACCAGGCTGCCTCAGTTGGTAGAGCATGCAATTCTTTTTTTTCTTAATTTGTCAGAGAGAGAGCAAGAGAGCACAAAGCAGGGGGAGCTGCAGGCAGAGAGGGAGAAGCAGACTCCCCGCTGAGCAGGGAGCCCGATGTGGGATTCGATCCCAGGACCCTAGGATCATGACCCAAGCCGAAGGCAGACACTTAACGACTGAGCCACCCAGGCATCCCTCTACCTTATGATTTTTTAAAAATTTTTTTTCTTTTTAAAAATTTTTTTAAAGATTTTATTTATTTGAGAAAGAGAGACGGAGAGAGAGAGTGAGTGGGGGGCAGAGAGAGAGGAGGGAAGCAGGCTCCTCACTGAGCAGGGAGCCCGTGACGCGGGGCTTGACCCCAGGACACTGGGATCATGACCTGAGCTGAAGGCAGATGCTTAACGACTGAGCCACCCAGGCGCCCCTAATTTTCTTAATAATGTTTTCTTTTCCCTAGCGTATTTTATTGTAAGAATACATTATGTAATACATATAACATGCAAAATATATGTTAATCAATTGATTGTTACTGGTAATGCTTCAGGTCAATAATAGATTATTAGTAATTAAGTTTCTGGGGATTCAGAAGTTATAGGCAAATTTTTGACTGCATGGAGGTCGGTGCACCTAAACCCTGCGTTGTTCAAGGGTCAGTTGTACCTGTTTTATGCTTAGCCTCTTCTTCTTGGTGAAATATTTTTTAAGATTTTATTTATTTATTTGAGAGAGAGTGAGAGATAGAAACAGAGAGAGCATCAGCAGGGGGAGGGGCAGAGGGAGAAGCAGGCTTCCCCCTGAGCAGGCAGCCCGATGCCAGGCTCGATCCCAGGACCCTAGGATCATGACTTGAGCCGAAGGCAGACGCTTAATGGACCGAGCCACCCAGGTGCCCCTTCTTCTTGGTGATAAACACCATTCCAGCTACATGGGTTCCATCCTCCAGACATCACAGACATGGGAGAGGCAGAAAATAAACAGGGCAACAAATGAATAAAGCAAGTTGCTACTATGACAGAAATACAAAAAGAAAAAAGTCTGGGGTTGGAGTACCAACTAATTGCGGAAGTCAGGGAGGTCTTTCTCAGGAAGGGGTATTTGGGTCAAGGCCTGAAGGAAGTGAAAGAGCTGGTTATTGGAAAAGCTGGGGACAGAGGGAACAGCACTGGCAAACCCCCTGAAACAGGATCATGCCTGGCAATTAGGAGAAAGGAGGCTGGTGTGGCTAGAGCTGAGGAGAATGGGGAACAGGAGAGGGATGAGATGGGGAGCTATAAGGAGTCTTGCAGGACAGTGGGAACCCACCAGGCTTTAGAGCAGAGAGGTCCCAGCAGTGTCACTGGGGTTGCCTTTCGGAGACTGTGGTCAACTCATCCTGCTTGAACTGCCCCTGATCTAAAACCTTCTTCTCTCCCCACAGCCTGGTCCATTGTAACCACCCTCAGACCCCTAGTACTACCATTTTTACAGATGAGGACACTATGCCTCAGTAAATGAAGAAACTCTATAAAGTGTAGGTGCCTCGGACAATTTGGCCCCCCAAACCTAATTATTGAATAAAATAAGCAAGGTGTGTTTGGAGGGAGTGGATGAGAGTGGAGCAATTCAGCAGGGACTGGCTAGGAATCTGAGCTGCTTGCGGTTGCATTTTGGCTAAATTCAGTTCCCAGTGTCTCTAAGCCCATTTCCCCACCTGAACGGGGTGGAGTGTGTTAATTTCTCTGCCCCTTTCTCCTGCCCCCTCCCTCCCCAGCTTCGCAGGAGGAAAGCTGAGAGTGTGGACAAAGCGCTAAGCGACAGTAAAGGTTTGCGAGGATTCCCCTGGGCTTGGCCGCTCTAGACTCCGCGCGTGGACCGCGGGCTCTGGCGCGCCCTGGTGGCCGGGCAACTCCTGCCTGATGCCGCCAGACCACGTGTGACGTGGAGGCGGCCATATTTCATCCGGGCAATGGCCATCTTGGTAAAGGCAACATTCTAAGATTGTAGTTTTTACCCTCCCCTCATAGTTTGCCAATATCTGAAGTGAGACAAAGGGGTGGAGCCTTACAAAATATCCTCTTCTCGAAGAGGAAAAGAAATGGCCGATAACCTGGGCTTGGGTTGGAGGCCAGGGCAGCAGTTCCCTTACCAAGAGGGCGACAGCGCCGGACGTAATCAGCACGCGCCTCCGGGAGCTCGGCGCGCAGGCCCCGCGGTGGCGTCACGGATTCGCGACCGGGCCAGCGCGGGGGGAAGGAGGTAGGAGCGGCCGCGGCGCGGGCGGAGCCGGGGTGCGGGGAGGGGGGGAGGGGCGGGGGGGCGCGGCGGGGCGGCTTGGCCTGAGAGCACCCCCCTCCGCTCCGCGGAGGGCTGGAGGCGGGGCGCTTAGAGACAGGGGCACTTTCGTCGCCCAGTCCAGAGGGCTCTCGCGGGGGGCTGTGCCCATTTCCCAGAGCGAGCGACTGAGACCCGGAGGAATTGCGTCCTGTTCGAGGCCGGCCAGCTCCGGTCCTGCCTCTGAGCACCTTCCAGGCTTGGGGGTAACAGAGCTGGGTACGGACGCCCCCCAGTATCTTGCAGTGGAGTGGGGTCAGGGCTGGGGAGAGGGACTACGGGCAGGGAGAGCTCAGAAAGGGTAGCGGGAGGGATTCTGGGAAGAGACTGTGTTGAACTTCCATCTTCTATTCTCTCTTGTACTTTTACATCCAGTCAACCACGTGGGTCTTGATTCCCTCCTAAATGCACACCCCTGCCCGTCCAGCGCCACTCCCCGGATCCCTGCCAGAGCTCCCTACTTATCTCACCGCTCCAGTTCCACCTCCTCACCAACCCCAGGGCTCTTAACCCGCAGATCTGCGCCTCCCGGTTCTAACGCCCTCCGCATCTTCTCATCACCGTGGAATACGGATCCCCGCTTCCCAGCCTGCCTCCCTCACACTCCTGGGGCCTCGGAGCTCCTCACACTTTTAGGCCTTTTCTTAGATATCTCCTCCGGGAAGCCCTTTGACACCCCTCAGCCCCCAGGCTGGGTCAGAAAACCCCCCTAGGCTTCCCCAGCGCCCTGCAAGTCCCCATCACAGTTCTCATGGCAAATTGTCGCCCTTATTGTCTGTCTCCCAGCCAGCCTGGCAGTCAGATCGGTGCTGCCTCTTTTCCCCAGCGTCCCACACATATTAGGTGCTCAGTGCATGTTTACTGAGTGACAAAAGTGTGTGTGAATAAGTATTTACCACACGGAGAAGAAAATCTGTCTGTGTTAGTCAGCTCGGGCTGCCATTAAAAAAATACCACAGACTGGGTGGCTTAAACAACAGAAATGTACTTGCTCACGGCTAGGAAGTCTAAGATCAAAGTGCCAGCCAGTTTGGTTCCTGGTGCAGGCACTCTTCCTGACTTGCGGAGAGAGCAAGCTTTGGTGTCTTTTGCTCTTACAGGGACACCAGCCCCATTCCATTAGGGCCCCACCCTTATGACTTCACTTAATCTCTATCACCTCCTCACTGGCCCTGTCTCCAAAGACAGTCACACTGAGCTTTAGGGTTTCAACATACTAATATTGAGAGAACATCAACATTTCGTCCTGGCCTGAAGAGAGGATCAAAATTGTCCTGTCAGGTTTTGGGATGGAGTTGGAGGTCTTGAGCAGCGTGACCAGGGAGGAGAGGATGCTGGGGCAGAGTCCCTGTGAGTGGGCAGGATTTTTGCAGGAGGAGGGAATGGCGGAGGGTGCATCAGGTGAGGGTGCAGCAAGAGCAAAGCCTCAGAGGCTGGAGAGGGAGGTGAGTGGGAAGAACAGTGAGAAGCTGAGCTTGGACACAACCCAGAGTGTGAAGTAAATATTGAGGGAACTCTGGAAATAGACGCTTGTTCATTCATTTGCTCAGAACATTTATTGAGCCCCTACTGTACAGGGCACCGGGGACACAGCAGGGACCATGCTATTCCTTGCCCTCACAGAGCTCCCAGCCTGCCGAGAAAGACGGACATTTGTCAAATAATCTTATTAATGAACATAAAATAGCAACCCAAACAAAGTGCCTCAGAGAGAATTTTGTGGTCTGAGAGAGGGCGTCTCAGGGGAGGCTTCCTGGAGGCAGAAACACCTGAGCTAGGCCCTGAAATTTAAATAAGAGTTAACTGGGTAAAAAGAGGAGTGAAGAGCAGCCAGCCAGGTGGAGGGCACAGCAAGTGCAAAGGCCCTGAGGCAAGAACCTGCTTGGGATGTTTGAAAAATGGCGGGGAGGCTGGTGTGGCTGCCACCCACAAGGGAGTGGAAGATGGGGGGAGAGTAGGGTGGGGAGTTTCCTAATCTGTAACTTGGACAGTGACTCCCAGTTCTTGGCACTCCCCTGGGGAATCCAGGGTGGGGGTGTTCTGTTGAGTACATTGTAGACGCTCAGTAATGAATGCTTGATTTAGGGGCCAAGGAGCAGCTGGGGGAAGTGCAGGATCAGGCTAGCATACCCCCTGTGGCAGCTCATGCATCCTGTGCGAGGAGGAACTGGAACCAACTGTCTCAGCTCAGGGGGAGCACTTTGGCTGTGATTGCAGTCAGTATTCAACCCTGAGTCTTCTGGGGCCACTGATCTCCCCCACTTTGCCCTGCTCTGCCCCATGGGGCTCTCTCCTCAGTCTCAGCCTGGGCCAAGGGGCCACCCCTTGATGTTAAGTGGGGGGCCTCAGTGGTCTCAGAATCCTGATCTGCACTGATGTTCCCCCAGGGGCCAGCTGGGACCCTCGGGTGGGGCAGTGGTTAGGAGCACAGAGTTGGGATTGAGGGTCTGCCGCAGGGTCGTTGCATATCCTCTGCCGTCTGCCCGGAAGTCCCATCCCTTCATCCTCAGGGCTGCCTCTCACCCATCCTTCAGATCTCAGCTCTGCTGCCACACACCAGCATTGGGAGAATTCACTCAGACGCTGTGTATAAAGCACTGAGCCCAGTGTGCACAACCACTGCAAATGGGAGCTGATGTTAGAATTTCCAGCGGGGCTGTGAGGTGGGAGCCCCCGCCCCACAAGCCACACAGTTAGGAGGCTGGAATGGGGTGGCCTGGTGGTCCTGAGTCAGAGTGACCCCCGTATTCTCTCCCCTTCATTTTTGGATGCTGGGCCTATTTCCCCAAGGGGACTGAGCTGGAGATGTTCAGGGGGGACAAAC
This sequence comes from Phoca vitulina, assembly GCF_004348235.1. Taxonomy (NCBI): domain Eukaryota; kingdom Metazoa; phylum Chordata; class Mammalia; order Carnivora; family Phocidae; genus Phoca; species Phoca vitulina. The sequence continues at coordinate 2,596,335 of NW_022589716.1, forward strand.
AACCCAGGAGTGGGGGACATCAGCCCATTTCCCAGATGAGGAAAACTGAGGCCCAGAGAGCTGAAGGCATGTGCCTAGGCCGCACAGCCTTCCCTTCCTCACCTGGAAGGCAGGCTTTGGAAGTGAGACCCTAGGCTTAGCGCTGTGCGGTCTGGCCAGGTACCTTGACTTCCCCACCTCAGAGAGGGAACAAGGGCAGTCCCCACATTTAGAGCTTTGGAGGCATTCTATGGAGTTGGTCCACATGAAGGTGTTAGTGGAGGGAGGGTGGTGTCTGCCATTTGTGTGCATCGCTTTCCCAGCACCCAGCGTGGGACTCGCTCGGACCAGGGGCCTGCTGGACCGCAGCTGTCCAGCTGTGCGAGCCTGGGCTGGGTCATCGGGAGCAGCTCACGGCAGCTGCTTACCCAGGGTGAGGAGGACTTGGCCTCAGGGCTCTGGGCCCTGGGGACTGAGGCCTCATAAGTGGCAGCATTAAAGGGGCCACACACAGACTGGCCCCCAGGGGGCCACAGAGGCATGACTGTAAGAGCCAAAAAGTGGAAACAACCCAGATGTCCTTCAGTGGTGGATAGATAAACAAAATGTGGTCAATTTGTACAGCGGAATATTACTCAGCCATAAAAAGGAATGAAGCCCTGCCGTGCTAAAAAACACAGATGAACCTCGAAAACATCACACTGAGTGAAAGAAGCCAGACACAAAAGGCCACAGAGTGTATCATATTCCATGTATATGAAACGTCCAGAAGAGGCAAATCCATAGAGACAGAAAGCAGATGAGTGGTTGTCAGGGGCTGGGCGGGGGGGCGGGGAGGGTGTGTGACTGCTAGTGGGCGTGGGGTTTCCTTTTGGGGGGATGGGAATGTATTCTGGAACTAGATAGAGGGGATGGTTGCACAACATTGTGAATGTTCTAAATGCCACCAAATTGTGCACGTTAAAAGGGTTCATTTTTTGTTGTGTGCATTTCACGTCAATAAATTTTTTTCAAAAAGGAGATCACAAAGTCTCAAGCCCTCGTTTTACAAACAAGGCCTTTGAGACTCCAAGGGGATCCTGACTGCAAGTGTGAGTCTGGGGGTACCAAGGGTGGCTGCTTCCCCCCCCCCGCTTACTGGTCCCTGCCCTCCCACAGCCTGCTGAGGGATGCCCAAGAAGTTCCAGGGTGAGAACACCAAGTCGGCAGCGGCCCGGGCACGGAGGGCTGAGGCCAAGGCAGCAGCTGATGCCAGGAAGCAGAAGGAGCTGGAGGATGCCTACTGGAAGGATGAGGACAAACACGTCATGAGGAAGGAACAGCGCAAGGTGGGTGGCTCCCAGGCTCCTGCATCTGTGGTCTTCTGGAACCCCCTGGGGCTTTGGCTTGAAGGGTGAGGAGGCACGGGACATGGAGCAAGGGCAAGGAGGGAGGTGGAGGCAGAGGCTCGTGCAATGGCCCTGGGGTGGCCAGAACTTGGCATGTTCAGGGAATGGCAAGGCAGCCACTTCCCTGTGTGGGCTTATTTCTCTCCTTCATGTAATGTCAGGGTTGGGCTAGACTGGCACTTCTCACCGTGGGGTGATTCTGCACTCAGCAGGCACTTGGCACATGTGGAGACATTTTGGATTGTCACAACTAGTGGGTGGAAAGTGCTGCTGGCATCATGGTGGGTGGAGGCCAGGCATGCTGCTCAACACACTTCAGGGTACAGGATGGCCCCATAGTAACGAATGAGCCAGCCCCAGGCGTCAGCAGTGCCAAGGCTGAGGAATGCTGCAATCGGTCCCCCATATCCACCCTGCTGGCCACAGGGCTCGCCGGCTCTTCCAAGTGTGTATAAAAACACAGAAGAGTGCGTCTGTCCCCTGATAGGCCCCATTGTCACGCACACAGTGGGTACGAATTGGTGTCTGGGGAGTGGGTCAGGGCTGGTACTGACTGGTACTGCGGGTCCAGTAGGTGGCACCAGAGACCCATTTATAGCTGTCGCTCCTGGTCCCCTGGGCTGGTCAGAGGTTCTTGCCCAGACTAACAGTGGGAGAAAGTAGCAGGGGTGACATGCCATCCCTGCTTGCCCAATTCCTGGCATGCCTGGGCACTTTTGTGAGTTTTTCCCATCGTCTTCCTGTGCGGGACTGGATCCTACCTTGTTTTTAGTTGGACATTGGTCACCGGTTCCCTCCCCACATCCTGTGCTGCATTGGGTCCACGGAGGTCTTTCAGTTTTCTTTTTGACTATCAGTATTTTGACAACGTAGGAAAGTTGAAAACCCAAAAGAAAAAACAATGTCTGCCAAAGAGCCATTATGCAGAGAGAAAAGCCAGAGAGGTCGGGCCCTCTGCTCAGCAGGGAGTCTGTTTCTCCCTCTGCCCCTCCCCCTGCTCATGCACACGTGCCCTCTTTCTCTTTGTCAAATAAATAAATAATACAATTTATATAAAATAAATAAAATTTATTTATTTGACAGAGAGAGAGCACAAGCAGGGGGAGCGGGAGAAGCAGGCTCCCCACTGAGCAGGGAGCCTGATGCAGGTCTCAATCCCAGGACCCCAGGATCCTGATCCAAGCCAAAGGCAGACGTTTAACCAACTGAGTCACCCAGGCACCCTTAAAATAAAATCTTTAAAGCCTCTAACTCTTGATCTCAGCTCAGGTCTTGATCTCAGGGTTGTGAGTTCAAGCCCCGCGTTGAGGGCATGGAGCCTACTTAAAAAAAAACAAAACAAAAAGGAGGAAAAAAATCTTAAAAAGAAAGAAAGAAAAGAAAAAAGCAAATCCATGCTCACTCCAAAACGCTAAAAAATAACACACCTCTTCTCCCCACATGACACCAAAGACCTTTCTCACCCAGTGGCCTACCCCAAAGCCCATGTCTTGAGCTAAATAGAGGCCCACAGCCATATTTCTCCTGGTCTCCAGGCATCAGCCACGGATGGGGCTGTACTTCATCGCCCCACCTGGAAGTCAGCATTTCATTTCCACTTGTTCCATATTAAGCAACTTGGCGATGAGCACCTGTCTGGGTTCCATGTCAGTTATTTATGAGACTCATTTCTTATGGCTCTGGAATATTCTGCAAAGTGGACTTACCGTCTCCCATCACCAGAAACTGCCAATTGCTAATTGCTCTTTTTTAAAAACTGCAAGTGACTTTTTCAAAAAATTTTGCTGAATGTCAGAGTATAAATGCTCATGTTCCCTCCTCAGTCCCATGTCCCTAGAGACTAATGGCCACAAGCCGCATGTCTTTCCTGAGTTATTGGAACCTTTTGGAATTCATGCATTCATTCAGCATCCTTTTACTAAGCACCTACTGGGCACTGGGCCTGGGGCCAGAAGGCAGCTGTTCAAAACCCAGGCCAGGGCCTGCCTCCAGGACAAACCACATAGTCAGAAGAGAGAAACAGGGACTTGTGGAACACAGGAAAAAGCCATGGGGTGGAGGAGCCTGATAGGGAGCCAGGAACTCCGGAGGCGCCAGAGTTAGCCAGGGAAGGAGGCTGCATTGGTGTACCAGGAGAGAGCAGCCGGTGCCAAGGCCAAGGCAGGGCTGAATGAACATGGGCTGTATGAGCACCATGTGGGGGTAAGGGGCCTTGGGAGGACATTACGTCTGACTGATGATTAAACTGAGGATCAAAGCACAATGGCCCTGCCTGAGGTGCCTGAACACAGGTGTGGGAGCCCTTCACCTTTAACCTGTCTCCCACTTTCCTGCTGGGCAGGCAGGGTAGAGGTCAGAGGCCCAGGGGGTATCCTCAGGCACATGGAATCGTCTTCTGGAACACTTAGTCCCACTATAGGAGTGTCACAGAGGGCACTGAAGGAGCGGGGACCATCCCCAAGGCATGGGAGTCAGATGGCAGAGTTGCAGGCAGAGGGTAGGCAAGTGGGGGTGCATGGGCTGCAGGGCCCTGTGGGGGTGTGGGTGGGAGATGGCAGAATGTTCCAAGCCTATGGCTGCCCTGCATTATAAATGAACCAGAACATGGCTCTGCCCCCTAGAGTGGTGGAAGGGCAGCAACCCAGGGCAAGTCCTGTAGGCCAGATGGCATCAGGGTCTCCTTGGGGAGCAAAGGTGGGACCAGTCCCTTGTGACACTTGGCTGGGGACACTGCCCCTAAGGGCAGAACCCCTGCTCCAGCCAGCAAATGTGTTCAGACCCTCCCTGGCTCCTGTTGACTTTGGAATCCAATACAAACCCCTCCCCACCTCTCCTCCTTCCACATTTTCCCCTCCCTACTCCAGCCACACCAGCCTCTAGGAGGTTCCTACATCATGGCCTTTGCACCTGCATTCCCACCACTAAGGACTTTCCTGTCCTCCACTTCTCGTCCGGGCTGGCTCCTCCTCCGGCCCAGGTGTCACTTTTCCTTCGAGAGCCACCCACCCACCTGCCGTGGCCAGGGTTCCCTGTTGTTCCCATAGTCGTATAGGCTGGGAACCCTCAGGTAATCCCATGGTGCCCCAGCTGTGTCCCCTGTGCCTAGCACAGGGTCTAGCACGCAGCAGGGCCTTGGTCCACCCGTGCCAGTGGTGGGGTCCACTCCTGATCACCCCCTCCCCCCAGGAGGAGAAGGAGAAGCGGCGCCTGGAGCAGCTGGAGCGCAAGAAGGAGACCCAGCGTCTGCTGGAGGAGGAGGACTCCAAGCTCAAGGGCGGCAAGGCCCCCCGCGTGACTGTGCCCAACAAGGTCACCCGGGCCCAGATTGAGGAGACGCTCCGCCGAGACCACCAGCACAAAGAAGCCCCGGACACAGGTGGGGCTGCGGCCCACTCTTGAGCTGCCTTTTTACCCAGTAAAGGACAGGCTGACCCTGGCTGAGTCTAGAGCCCCTTCTTCAGCCCCAGAGAAGCTGCCTGGGCTGTGTGGTGAAGCATGGGTGGTGAAGAAGTGGCCTGGCAGACCTGGCTTTGAGCACGGAGAGCATGGGCACACACACGCGTGTATTTACTTGCTCTGCACCTGACCTGGGCCTGTGCCCCATGGGGTCCTCAGGGCATTAATGAGGCGCCTTGAGGCTGAGACAGTAGCCATGAGTGGGGCACCTCCTGTGTGCCCGGTTGCAGGAAAGTCAGGAGGGCAGCGTGGCCTGGGCAGGGGGCTGGGAGGGCAAGAGGGCTCCCCCATCCTTCTTTGCCTGCCTGCCTCCTCTTCTCTCTCTCTCTTCCCCCGTTGGGTCTCTGTCATCTCTCTGGAACTCTGCATCCCTGCTTATCTCTCTCTGTCTCTGTGTATGTCTCTGTCACCTGGCTGCCTCCCACCCCCAGCCGAGAAAGCCAAGAGCCACTTGGAGGTGCCGCTGGAGGAGAATGTGAACCGCCGCGTGCTGGAGGAGGGCAGCGTGGAAGCGCGCACCATTGAGGATGCCATCGCGGTGCTCAGGTGACGGGCGGGGCTCGAGCACGGGGGCGGGGCTATGCGTCTGGGGGCGGGGTCGCCCCATAGACCCGCCCCCTAACGCCACCGTCCTCCCCTAGCGTGGCAGAAGAGGCTGCGGACCGGCACCCAGAGCGCCGCATGCGGGCGGCCTTCACTGCCTTTGAGGAGGCGCAGCTGCCGCGGCTCAAGCAAGAAAACCCCAATATGCGGCTGTCGCAGCTGAAGCAGCTGCTCAAGAAGGAGTGGCTGCGGTCGCCAGACAACCCCATGAACCAGCGGGCCGTGCCCTTCAATGCCCCCAAGTGAGCCCAGAACTGGGGGAGCCGCCCCACAGGCGGTCAGGGTCGTGACGTCACACGCCCTCCTGCTGGGTCAGCTACGTGGGTTACAGAGAGGTCTGGGGCTGAGGCAAGTGTCCTGGGGGCTACGTGGCATCGTAGGCCATGCCTCCCGCTGTAGAGTCCCTGCTTCGAGTGACGCCCACCACCCCCTTCCTGCGCCCGTGGAGCCCTGGGGCTGATGCCCAATAAAGGCAGTCGGTGAGGCAGAGTGTGCACTTGAAGTCTCTGTGGGTGGTGGGGAGAGGAGGGCTGGAATGCCGGGGAATGCAGGGGGTCACAGCCAGAGAAGATCAGGGCCCCGCAACTGCCCTCCTGTCGCAGCAAGCCAACTGAGACGTGTGCCTGGCTCTTATGGCATCCCCACCTAGCTGGGCCACTTGTCCATGAAGGGACCTGTACCACCACTTCCGGAAGCCTTGCTGGCCTGCTGCAAGAGGACTGCTCAGAGAGGTTGAGGCACTGGCTCCGGGTCACAGAGCACTTCAGGGCAGAACCAGAGGCAAGCTAGAGGTGATGTAGTTAGCATCCTGAGATTCTGGTTCAGAGTCAGCAGCCAGGTCACATACTGTGCTTGGGGGTCAGGAAATGCTGGCTGCTCTGGTGTTATTCCAACATGAGAGGCATCCTGGGCAGGCTTCCCGGTGGAGGATTTTTCAGAGCGGGCCTGAGTGGGAGATGAGTCAGATTCCATCTCATAGGCAGGCAAGGGCTTGGAGGCTGGAGCATGAAGGTGGATCTGGGTAGGAATAAGTGTCCCATCAGAGGCCGCATGTTTGGGAAGGGCTGGGTAAGATCTGCACCTGGTTCTGGCTTCCTAGAGCTTAGTTGGCCTTGGAGAGTTGGCAAAAGAGGGGGGGCAGCAGCCAGATGGGCCCACATGTGTTAGGCAGGGTCTCAGTGTTTACCAGGTCACTGCTATGGCTCCCACCCAAACAATACCCTCCCTGCACCCACAAGGCTGCCCTTGTGGTCTCTGGTCCCCATTCCCCCCAACTGTGTGGTGTCAGAGCTGGGCCAGAGGGGGCCGTGACAGTTTCATGGAGGGAGGGCCTTGAAGAATGCATAGGAATTCGCTACACAGACAGGGACAGAAAAGGCTGAAGGAACCACCTATGCAAAGGCCTGGAGGTTATATATCTCCTGTTCAAGGGAGGGGTGCCATTAATAATTGGTTCAGCTAAAATGCAGAATGGAAGGTGCCTGAAACGACGGTAGCTGGCATAAAACTAACCAACATATATAGAGCACTGGTTTAGTTTGGAGATCCTGGAGCCAACTCTAAGACATCAGCCAGAAGGCATGTGAGGAAGCTAGGAAATACCCCAGAAAACCCTGTAGGGGTTAGGGAAGTGAGGCAGAAGGCCACCAAGAAACATGGGGGGGGGGGGGGGGGGGGGGGGGAAGAAGCCCCCAAAGGGGGGGGGGGGGGGGGGGGAGTTGAGGGGGAAGATGACCACTGAACGGGGACTAGACCAGCTGTGAGAACCATCCTCTGGAGGCTGGGCCCTGGCCTAGCCCCTGGTAATGTTTCACTGAACCCTTGGGACAGTCCCATGAGATATTTATCCCCTTTACAGACGGGAAAACTAAGTCACCTGCCTGTGTCACATACCCAAGAAAGCTGCCAGGGTTGCGGGGGAGCAAGCAGGGGCAGCAGTGGGATCTGGAATGGGGGTTGAAGGTGTCAGCTAAATAAGGGGTGGAAGAGCCCAGATGTCTCCCCACAAATAGAGGCTTCTGCCTTCTACCTCTGGGGTCTTAGGCCAGGGCCTCAATGGGTCTAAGCCTCAGTTTCCTCCTATTTTTAATGGGACTAAAACAGTATCTAACCCCAGGCTATCTGGGGAATCAACGAGACGGTGCCTGGAAAAGGCATATCCTGAAGAAAGGCTTGGCAAAGGAGCCTCCTGCATGGCCACGTTGAGGTCTTTGTGGTTGGGAATTAGGGAGCGCTGGCGACTAACGGTGATTAACCAGAAGGAAGATGTCAGCTGGGCGTGCAGGGCCTCCGTGCAGTCGAGGCTGAGGAACGGGAATTCACCCCAGAGCGATGGGGAGCAATATAAGAAGGGTATCGGAGCTGCATGTGGCAAGCTCTTCTGGGGACCTGCAGAGGGACGGCCAGGGGACCAGAGAGGAGGTAAAACTCAGGACAGGAGCTGAGAGGACCGCCTTCTGACTGGACTATGGTGATAACCTTTGTTCCCTTTCACGGAAAAGCCCCTTCTTTCTCCGGCCCCGCCCCCACGGAATCCCAGGCCCGCGCTTGCGCGCGGGCAGCAGGGAATCCCCGGCTCCGCAGCAGTGCGCGGGAGGGGGCGTGAGACGGGAGTTCCGTGTTCTCCCAGCCCTCCCCGCGCGCGTTGCCGGGACGACCGAGCGGGGCCGTGGGGACGCCGGGCGCACACTGCGCCTGCGCGGGGGTGCTCGCTTCACGCGCTAGGGCTTTCCCATCGAGCGCTAGGCGGGGAGGGAAAGCCTCGCCCGGCGCGCATGCGTCGATCCCTGCCCGACCCCCGCCCTGTGGGCAAGGGAATCCTCACACGCCGCAGTGCGCACTGGGGGCGGGGTGGGGAAACCGGCTCAAACCAGAGTGGGGTTTGCTGAGGAGGTGGCGGAGGAGGGAGAGAGAGCGGGGTCTTCCGGAGGTTCCCGCTCCGGCCCTCGCCGTCGTCTTGGCAACGGGGCGCGCGGGCCGCAGCGAGGGGGACGGCGGCCTCAGGGAAGCCGGGCGGTTCTGCGCCTGCGTGGAGCTCGGCGCCGGTGGCCGGGGTTCCCCCTCGTGCGCCCCCAGGACCGGCGGGGGGGGGGGGGGGCGGTACTCAGAGGAGAAGAGAGGGTGGATGTCCCGGGAGGAGGTTATCGCGGAGAGAGGGGCTTTGGAGGAGGGGAGGATGGTGAAGGGACGTGGAGGAGGGGTGGGTACCAGAGAAGGTGGGGGAAAGGCGAAGGGCTGGGGAAGATGGGGAGAGGGGGGCGTGAGGAGGAGGAGTCGGGGGATGGGGTAATGAGGGAGTGTGTGGAAGGAGGGGGACAACAAAGGAAGAGAGAGGAGGGGAGGGGGGAAACGAACAGTTAAGGGACGTGGACAACGTGTGGGGGACAAAGAAAAGCTTAGGAAGGGAACACGTGGGACGGGAGGGGGGATGGGAGGGGAGAGGACGGACACCCATAGGGCCCCTCCTCCTCTTCCCCCCAGCAAACCCCAGTTTTGCTTGGCCAGAAGATCTGGGCCTAGGGTTTCCAGATTTAGAAAAGAAAACTACAGGTTGCCCAGTTAAACCTGACTTCAGATAAACAACGAATAATTTTTATTTTTATAAGTATGTCCCATTCCGTGCCCTGTATTTTATTTGGCAGACCTAATCTTGATTTGGCACCCCCTTACTACCCCACCCCCCGCCTGTGCTCTGAGGCTTTCTGAAACCTCTCCGATGATGCCTTTGTCTCTTCCGTCCCTGGTTCCCCATATCCCTGCATGCTGGGTCCCCCCCACTTCCCATGCTATCTCCCACCTTTCTGGTCTTGAACACCAGCCTGAGGTCAAGTCCTGGCCTGGCAGTGAAATGTGCAAAGAAAAGGCACTCAACCCATCTTCAAGGGCTTTCTCTTTCCCTCAACCCCCACAAGCCCTCCAAACCCTTGGCTGTGGGCCTGGCCCTGCTGAGGCCACATGTTCTTGCTCATCCTGCCATCACCTTTTCCCAGAACCCCTAGGGCTCTGTACTCTCAGGACCCCAGGAATCCCCACCCCCTCTGAACTCACCCTCAATCTCTGGGCATATAAATTTATAGTAGGTGCTCAAACATTTCAGGGTAAATTTATGGAGGCAAGTATTGGGGGGCCAGTGTTTGATTTTTCAACACAGCTGCGTTTTCTGTCCCATGGGGGCACATACCCTCTCTGAGCTTTTGTACCCTCCAACAAAGCGATTTTCCTTTTATCCTACCCTTTGGTTTCCAAAAAAAAAAAAAAGTATAAGAAAACATGATGGAAAAGCTAATAACAAAGGAAAGGTCACTCCCCTCCCCATGCCCAGGGCTGCCCCCAGTGCCTCCCCCTCCCTGCAGTTCTCGTCTTTGCTCTTCATACCTATTTGCCATCTGAACAGACACACCTCCGTACTGGCTTCTGCTCAACAGGCCTGGAACTCGGTCCCTGTGGGCCCTTTTTCTTTCAGTATGTTATTCTGGAAACGGGCTACGCCATCCCTGGGGTCGGGGGAGGCAACATTTAGATGCCTGTGTTTTTAGTTTCACTGTGGAAGGTGACACCCCTACAGAAGCAGGTGCTGGATCTTTTGTGCCATGTCCTAGGGGTGCTTTCCACGGTGGTTGGGGCAGTGGTGCCATCTGTTTGGAGCTGGGTAGCTCCTGGGGTGGTGCTGGGTCAGAGTTGGCCCCTCCTCTCATCAGCCAGGCCTAAGTTGCTGGGGGTGGGGGGCACATTCAGGCAGAAGGTGAATAAGTAACAGAGCACACCAGGAATTGAAGATAGTAAACTAGAGGGATGTGCCCAGAGCAGGAGGTGACCTCAGACCAAGCTCTGAAAGACAATAGGGGGTGAGGGAAGGGTGATCCTGGCAGAAGGAACAGCGGATGCAAAGGCCCTGAGGCTGGACAGATTAAGACAGAGGCTGAGTGTGGCCCAGTGTGGGGGGTGGTCTAGGGAAATAGCCCTAGTGCTGGGACAAAAGGGAATGGGAGCCAGACCACTCAGGACTTGGAGGGGGAGAATCAGGTCCTTCTCTAGGTTCAAGGAGGAGGGTGCTGGTTATGTGGACAGGGACATGATCAGTCACATAGCTGAGGACGGAATTCTGTAGTTGCGTCATGGAGAAGGGACTGGGGAGACAGTGGACAAGAGCAGCAGCAGGACTGGCTGGGGCGTTCTGGGGGCGCTGCAGGGCAGTTGTCTGGGTTCAAGGGAGGGGGACTTCCCCCTCCCTCCATGAAGCTGCCCTGTAACTGCTAGCTCTTTACTCTCCCTCCCTGTGTCCGACCAAGGTAGGGACCTCAACTCCCCCCCACACACACACACACAGGTGGAGAGTCATCCCCACAGAGGTACTGACTGGGTGAGACCCTCTTCGGTCGAGTACCCGCGGTTCCCCTAGCCCTCCCTCTCTCTGCCTCCACAATGCATACCCTAGAGGTCCCCTGCCCCTTTGTTCTCTTTCCCTCCACACACGGTCACGGTCACGCTGGCGGCTCCTTCTGAGAGCATCTCACACACAATGGGAAGGAGGGGGATGCGCTCCCAATAGCCCCCCACCCCATTCCCTACCGTTCGCATCCTCCAGCCCCGCCCGCGCGGCGGAATCCCGGCCTCGGGGACCCCACCCTTGGAATGCATTACCTTTCCGGAGACGCTCCGGGCGGCGGGGGGGGGGGGGGGAGGGTTGGAGAGGGAGGGCTATTTTTAGAATGAATGGAAGAAAAGAGGGGGAAAAAAAAACAACAAAAAAAAAGGATGGAGGCTCGTGGAAGCCTCCTGGCTCCCAGAGGAAACCCCCTCAACCCAGGCCAAGGCAGAAGGTGGGTGGGGGTTCTGAGACTGGGCGGGTGGGGCTGCGGGAGGCAGGGGGCGACGAGGGAGAGCTCGGTGGTCTGGGAGGGCACCACTCCTCCTGGGGGGGGAGCTGGAGGAGGACAGCAAAATGCAGCCGGCAACCCCAAAGACTTCTGAGAGCTGGAGGGACCCCAGAAGTGGATGCTGTCCAGTCGCAAGAAAGAAATCGGCTCAGAGAGGGGCCGGAGCAGGGCCAAGGTCGCAGGAGGGGCCGAGCCCTGAGCAGCGCCCCCTCCGCCATCACCCAGTGACCCAAACCCCGTGAGCCGCATTCTTATAATTTGGCAGTGACCTTCACAATCTCGCTGCCCAGGCCCCTGCTGTTCACGTTCAGCGGGGTCCCTGAATCGTGCGGGGAGAGGGGGGACGTCACAGCCCAACAATGATATTAGAGAAGTTTTCTGTGGTTTGTTTTGTGGCCACCCGGGGTACCCCTCCCTCACTGGGACCTTCTAGCCCCAGCAACGTCACCAGCTCCCTGAAGCCTCCGGGTTCCCCCTGGACCTCCCAGGCCCCACAGCCCGCTCAAGGTTGGGGGCTTAATTGCCTTCCTTTCTCGCCCTGGCTCCATTCCTTCCCCGGACGCCGGAGAGCGACCCCCAGGGAGAGGCGGGCAGCCGCATTTCTATGCTGCTGGGGCGCTGGGCCCTGGCCAGGGGCTCCCCATCTCTGGGTCTCAGTTTCCCCATCTGTAACATGAACGTCGTGGGCCAGGAGCGGCAGAGGGTCCTCCCAGCTTTTTGAGCGTTCTTTGGGATTGGCTGTTACACCCCTGCGGGGAGGGGGATTCCCTCCCCACCCTCTCTGGAGAAGCGTTGTGGGAGAGGGGGTCGCCCGGTGGCCGCCGCAGTCCGCCTCTCGCGCTCCTCCGGGTAGGCGCCCCTCCCCGGGAGGCGGGGCGGGGCCCAGGTCGGCGGGGAGGGGGTCAGCTCTGCGGCGGCGCGCGCACACCCTCCCGGCTCACACGCCCTTGCCCGGCCGTGCACTTGTCTTCGCGCTCGGGCCAGGCGCTGGGGCTCCGGCGGCGGCGGCGGCCGTCTCTGGCCGGTGAGTAGGCAGTAGTGGGGCATTGGGGCGGGGGGGCGGTTTACAGGGCGGAGGTCCCAGCGGCGCTCCCCTTCTCCTTGGTGGGCGTTTTGGTCAGGGTTTGCCCCGACTTCGGGAATTCAAAGGGGGAGATACGGGAGGGAGGGAAACCCCTTCCATCCCCCACCCCCCGCCCAACTCCAAGCCCGGAGTCACTCCAGACGCCCCCTGCATACCCTCATGAGGAGGGGGCTACCGCTCCGGGAATTTGAAATGCGGAGACGTCCCCCCACAGAGGTGAAGGTGGAGACAAGGGGACCCTCCGGCGCTTGCAGGGGGGAGGGGTAATGGGGGGGAGGACCAGCTCGATTGCTCCCTGCCCCTCAGTCCTTTCCACCTCCCACTGAGTGTGGTGGGGATTCCCCTGGCTGGCCCACTGCAGAGTGGAAGGGAACCCCCCCCCTCCTCACACCTGCCAGCCTACTGTGCGTGGGAGCTCTTGCTGTGCTCTCTCCCCTAAGCTCCGCCCTCCCCCGCCCCCACCCCATTGACTGGGAAAGGGGCTGAGGCCAGAGAGGGCTAGCACTTACCCAAGGTCACCCAGCTGGGCAGAGGCAGAGCTGTGTTTGTGGCGGACTCACTAACCCCAGAGCTCAGCTGGTGGTGTCAGCTCGAGGGTCCTCTGCTCCCTGCGTTTAACCGTCAGGGTGGGGCTTGAGGGCCCTGTCTGGAACTGGGGCGGGGGGGAGGGGGGTTGTCCATACTCTCTCCAAGTCACTCCATCCTGCTGGAGGCCCAGACAGGACTGAGTGGATAAGCCCCTCACCTGGCTCCCTCCAGGTTCTCAGGTCTCTTGTCCCTCCTAGACCCTCTTCCCCAGCCTCCTCAGGCTGCCCTAGAGCTCAAAAGAAGTCCCCCTGATGAGGGGGAGATGGGGAGGGAGGGCAAGGGGTACTTCCAGAGCTGATAGAGTAATCTCCACTCTGACACACCGACCCACTGGGTGACCTTGGACAATCGCCCTGTTCTCCCAGGGCCAGAGTCAGACCCAAGGGCCCCCTGGGCTGTCCAGAGGGCCACTGGCCCCTCTCCAGACCCCCAGCAAGAGGAAGGGCAACTGGGACGTCCACTTCAGACTGTGCTTCCCCTTCAGTCCCATTCTGGGGTTGAGCTCCCTCACTCCTCTCAGCCATGGGGCTGCTCTGTGTTCTCTTTGGCCCCCTCCTCCAGGGTGGGGCCTGGGTACGGAGGGGCTTTGGCAATAGCCTAGTACAGAGTGAATTCCTTGAGGGCATTACAGACCCCAGGGCAGCTACAGACCGGGTGAAGACTTGGGGGTGGCCAAGAATGCAGCTGGTCAAGTCAGGGATCCCTACCTCCTTCATCCTCACACCAGCCTGTCCCAGGTTCACCCACCTAGATCTCCCTATGGTGAATGAATTGGGGAGGGGGTAGACCTGGGGGCAGGACAGGGAACAGCATGGGGAAAGGCAGATAAAGCCTTTAGTGTGCAGTGTCCTGTGGAAGGAAGTGGGGCTTCCAGGGAGGGTGCCTGGTATGGGTTAGAGGTATCAGCAGGGGCTCGTCGAGGGGCCTGAGCCTGGAAACAAGGCCCCACTGGACAGACAACACCACTGATCTTCAGTTTCCTTAAAACTTACAAGGTAATTCAGCTAGTCAGAAGACAGATCTACTCTAAAGACTATTGCAGTCTGGGGGCTATCTGCACCCCACTGTCCTGGGGCCCTGCCTCTACCCCACACCCCATGTCTGGTCCTTACAGGTCGAAGGGAGAAGAAAGGCAGCTCAGCCCCCTGCCAGCCAACTGGTAATCCAACAGGACCAAAGGGGACAGGCCCTTTGGTGGTGGCTCGTCAGGGAGACCCCTGCACACCAGGGTGAGTGAATCCAGACTCCGGTATTGTTTGGGAATAGAGGTCACCTAGGAGCTGGATAGAAAAACTAGTGACTTAAAGAAAAAAGTGCCAACCTTTAACATCATACTAACAAAATATAACAAGAAAACAACTATGCCTTCTAGAGTCCCCAGAGAGTGACTCTCTGTTTTCTCCAATCACTGGTGGTGGGGAACCCGCTCAGAGAATCTGGGTGACCTGCTTTGTGTCACACAGCCAGGAGGGGGGCATTGCCCCAGGTTGGAAGGTCCCCCAACCCTATAGCGTCCACCACCCAGATTCTGTGGTCTTACTCCCTGAGACAGCTTTTAGGGAGCAGCATCTTTGCTCCTTCTTTTTTTTTTTTTTTTTAAGATTTTTATTTATTTATTTGAGAGAGAGAGAATGAGAGACAGAGAGCACGAGAGGGAAGAGGGTCAGAGGGAGAAGCAGACCCCCCGCTGAGCAGGGAGCCCGACGTGGGACTCGATCCCAGGACTCCAGGATCATGACCTGAGCTGAAGGCAGTTGCTTAACCAACTGAGCCACCCAGGCGCCCATCTTTGCTCCTTCTTTCACCCGCAAACATTGGCTGACATTCAGGGTCAACAGTGAGCTGCCAGTGGGGGTGTGGGGAGAATGGAGGCAACAGTTCTAGATATGTATGGTCATGTAATCAGTCAACAAACACTGAGCAGGTACTACGTGCCCTGGGCTGGGCACTGGCGACACAGCAGGGGCTGAAGCAGGCCCAGATCGGTCCTTGTGAGACGTACTGGGAGGCAAATAAAACACAGTGATGTGTTAGAGAATGACCGGGGCAGAGGGGCCTCTCCAGGGAGGTGAGCATGAGCTCACACCCGGAGGAGAAGGGGCCAACCAGGTGGGAGCTGGAAGAACAGCATACCAGACAGCAGGAACAGCACATGCAAGGGTCCTGAGGCAGAAATGAGTTTGACATGTTTGAGGAACAGTGAGGAGGCTGCTATAACTGGAACAGAATTAGCAAGGGGGAGAGAGGAGGAAGAGGAAGATAGAGGGGTCTGCATGTAGGAGCGGAGGTAAAGGAGTGGACTGCAGAGCAGTGGGGAGCCATGGAGGGTGTGTGAGCAGGGGAGAAACATGGTGGTCTGATTTATGATTTTCAAAAGCCTCCATGACTACTGTGGAGAGCAGGGACTGTTGGGGCAGGAGCCGAAGTGGCAGAAGGCCAGAGGGGAACCCAGGAGGTAACTGGGTAGAGTTGGCTGGGCCAGGACTGCATAGTCAGGGAGGGAGAGAAATGGGCAGATTCTGGGACTGAACTGGATGGGCATGGAGGAGGGAGTGTGTGTGGCCGGGTTGCCGCCCAATGCTGAGGAACCATGCGGAGGGAGGGATTTGTCATGCTCTGGGAAATCTGGGAAAGCATCCTGGAAGAGGTGTTCTTGCTCTTTGAGCTAAGTCTAGAAGGGCAAGAAGGCCCCTGCTGGTGTCCAGCTGGAGTCGGGCTGAGGGTCTAATTGTATGGACACCATGAGGGCCCTGGGGAGCCACTGAGCACTCAGAAATAGAAGCAACACGATGAGATTTTAGCAAGGACAGACCCCTCTGGGGGTGCCTGGCAGAGACAGGACTGGAGCCAGAGAAGCCAGGAAGTCACTTGAACCACTCAGGTCCTGCAACTAGGAGCATCCAGTGAGCGCTTGTTGTGTACCTAGCACATTTGAAGGGGATTAGCTCCCTAGCCCCTCTCACTGCCCTCGGAGGGCCCCCACTGCCCTGCCAAGGGACCTGAGGCTCAACGAGGGAGGGGCCCTTGTCTGTGACCACTGCATGACTTTCCAGGGGGTGCAGTAACAAAGGCCCACAACCTTAAAACAACAGAAATGTCTTCTCTCACAGTCCTGGAGGCCAGAGCCTGAAATCCACGTGTGGGCAGGGCCACGTTCCCTCTGGAGGCTCTAGGGCAGGCTCTTCTTTTTGTTTTTTCCCCTTCCTGGGGGCTTCAGGTGTCCCGTGGCTTCTGGCCACATCACTCTAGTCTCCGCATCTGTCTTCACGTGGCCTTCTTAGGAGGACCCCCGTTCACTGGGTTAAGGCCCACCCTAATCTAGTATGACTTCATCTTCACTTAACAGTATCTGCAAAGACCCTGTTTCCAAATAAGGTCACATTCTGAGGTTCTGGGTGGACTGGGATTTGGGGGGGGGAGACTCTTCAGATGAGTAGGGCCAGACAACAGGACACTGTGCTCAGTCCTGCCTTTGTCCCCAGGGCCTTTGCTGAAGCAGGGGCTGCAAGGGATGGGGACAAAGGGGTGTCCTGGGGCGAATTCAGGGGCAAGGATGGACAGGCCTGAGGTCCCACTGGATGTGGGCGTGGCCAGAAAGAAAGAGTCTGGAGCCTTCCAGCCTGACTGTGAGAAGGGAGGGGATGCTGGTGTCTGGAACAGGGAAGCTGCTGCTGGCTGCATGGACAGGACAGCCCCAGGGGAGGTCCCTGGAGGCCGGGGGCGGGGGGTGGTGTTGGTGGGAGGGGCTCCCAGGCCTTGGCTGCTTTGTGGGGATTCTGTGCTGATGGTAGAGCTGCTTCCCTGCCTGCCTGTCACCCCCAGGCTCCCACCTCCTCCTCCAGAGCAGGGACCGAGGGGCTGCCAGGCAAAGCCCCTCCTCACCACTCCCTGGCCTCATTTCCCCCGTGGACCATCTGCAGGGGCCAGTTGTATTTATTTGTTGACTCAAGATCTCATCTTGCCTGCTGAAAACATGAGTTTGGGGGATTCCGTGTGTCTTCTGCACCATACTGTCTCCACTTCAGGCTCATCTCTTATATACGGGAGGTGCTCAATAAACATTGATAAAATGAGTAACGCTTCTCTAAGTCCCTGAGTTCCAGAGAGCCCAGGAACAAGCCCTCTAAGATGCCTGCCCCAGCTCCTGGGGCCTTCCTGGTCCCCTTCCTGCCCCTACAATTCACAGAACCCTAGGGGACTTAACCCTCCATGACTTGCACCCTGCTCAGAGTCCTCGTGCACACATCTCTGCAGGTGGGACCGCTGCCAGCCTCTGACTCGGTCCTTCCCTTTTGCCCCTTCCCTCTGGCCACACTGGTCTCTCTTCTCTCCCTCAAACATGCTCTCCTTGGTCCCACCTCAGCGTCTTGATCCTTGTAGTGCCCTCCACCCGGTGCCCCCTTCTAGCTCTTCTGGGCCTGGCTCCTTGGCCCCTTTGGAATGTTCCCCCTTCTGGGAGGCCTCCCATGACCACCCCAAAGTCTCCCTAGCTGTTCCTATCTTTCTCAACTTCACTGGATCGCTTTCTAATACTTGCGTATCTAGAATTCTTACTGGTCCTTTTGTTTGGAGAGGGTTGTTCCCAGAGTTCTAGAAATTCAGCTCCAAGGACAGCTTTGTATCACAGACTCTGCATCCCCAGCACCAGACTCAGGCAAGGGCCTCGGTGGCTATGTGAATGAATGAATGAATGAATGAATCAGTGAATCAATGAATGCATCAATGAATGAATGAATGGGTAAATATATTCCGTACCCTGCCATCTCCATACTCATGGGGGATTCAGGGTCCAACCTCCCGGGCAGCCATCTGTCAGGCCCCAGGTGGGTCTGATATTTCTGTGGTTGCACAGCTAGGGGTAGGGGTAGGTGGCCAGTCCATCCCTACTCAGGCAGCCTCTGGGTCCTTCAGGCCCTGTGAGGCTCTCCCAGGTCTCCTGCACCTGGACCCTTGGTCACTGCCCTAGACTTGTGGCCCAGCCCTCAGGCCCCTGGAAGAGGGGCTTCCTGATCAGCCACCACCCCATCTCCTGCCTGTTCTTTAGGTCATTTCCTGGGAATGTGAGTCCCCCTGGGTGCATCCCAACTGACAAGTTCATTTGTAGGCTCCTCTGGTCTCTTCCAGCCAACCATGGGCTGATAAGAGGCTCTCTCTGCAGTGAAATCTCAGGTGGTGCCCACCCACAGCCCCACGTCCGTCCCCCTGACCCCTATCCACCTCGGCCAGCCTTGTCTCCGAAGGGTGAGGTTGAATTAGGCAAGAGGGCAGACTTGGGTGGACAGTGGTCATTCACCAGGTCAACCATCCTAAGTTTAGCCCCTTGAAGGGGGTCCCTGATCCCTTAGGGCAGATGAGCCCAAAGGGGAAAGAGGGATCTTTCCAAAGAGAGAAGATGGGTGCAGAGCCTGCAGGGCCTGCTCAGGATGGGAGGGCCTAGAGGAGCCTCCAGGGTCTGTGGCCCATGCTTTTGTGAATATCTGGACGTTTACATGTTGGACTTGAATTCAAAAAGCATCCGATGTTGCGGGCACTCCACAGAAGCCTACACAGGCTGGAGTCAGCCCGTGGGCACGGTGTGAATGCTCCTTGTGGGGCAGAGATCCGCACAGGGGCAGGCTCAGGTTGGCAGGGGCTGGGGCACTGAATGCAGTACAAGGATGTGTGCCAGGTCCCGAGGGACGTGTGGGTGGTTCCAGCATGACCGTGCTTTAGAAAGAGCCCCTAGCAGCCCAGGCAGGCCTGGGGAGGGGGGGCTGGTGAGTGGATGGGTGGATGGGGATTACAGAAGGCCGCTCCTCGAGCATGGCTGAGGATGCATCCATTTAGGGTCCCCCATCCTGACACCCCTGCGGTGCCCAGGCCTCCACGGCCACCACAGCCAGGCCTTCTTCAGGGTGTCCCCAACAGGCTAGGGTGAGATACAGAAGTCTTGTCCACCGACCCCAGGCCATCACCTGGTCCTGCTCAGCCTCATCACTGGCCCATGAGACCACCCCCTGCCCAGGCAGCCATCCACTCATCCTCATTGAGTCTAGCTCTTTTCCGGACACCACAGAGGAAACAGATCAGCTGCCTACAGGCAGTGACGAGCAATCAGATGTTTCTGACCCTGTCCCAAGCTCCAAGCTGGGAAGAAAACAGTGGGGGACTGGGAGAGAGATGGGGGGGGTCAGAGCTGGACTCAGTCACCCCAGCCAGACGGGGACAGGGTAAGGCCTAGATAGTTTGGCAGCCTGGGGGAGGAGGAGGAAAGAGCTCCCCCTCCCCCTTCCCCCCCCCCCCCCCCAGTCCCCAAGGCCCCTTCCAGCCATTATTAAGTTGAATGAATGAGTCGCCCAAGGACACCCTCTGTGCCAGGAGAAAGGAGCATGGTTTTGGACACCCCCCAAGCAGGCTTCCGCTGGCCTGCCATCCTGGTATTGGTGGTAAGGGTTAGAAGTGGGAGGAGGGGCTAAGTCTCACAGAAGATGGCCTTGAACCCATGGCCCTAGCAGGCACCCCCTCAACTCCTAGAAGCCCCCACGTCAGGGTCCTAGGCACCCTGCACTCAGCAATAGACTGCAAGCAGGACATCTGAGGAGGTCATTTCAGGAAGGAGGTGTCCAGTCGCTTTGCAAAGTTATCCCCTCAGCAAATGCGTGTATTTGAGGGGTTGAGGGATGGCTGGAGTTTGGGGACTCATTTTGGAAAGGGGGTGGCTAGGAGTTACCGAGAGCTGTCGGGGGCGGGAGTTGTCGCTTCGCTAAGTCAGGTCCCCTCCATTGCGTCCAGCCAGAGAGCGAGTTTGAGGACCAGCTGAGCGCTGGGGGCTTAAGGGGGCTCCCGGGAATGTGGGATCTTTAAATGTAGGCGGGGCTTGCGGGGTCGCCGGGGGCGGTGCCAACCCGGGCTCGACCAATCGGCGGCTTCGCCCGCGTCGCACCGCCCCCTCCTCTCCCGGCCCGGGCGGGCGCTCGCCCCCGGCCGGGCCCGTGGACAGGGCGGCGGGGGATGCACCCGCCGCCGCCCCCGGCCCGGCCGCCTCCGGGCCGCGCGTCCGCCGTCTGCTGCCCGCCCCGTCTGCGGCCCCGGCCCCCACGCGAGGGTCTGCGGCCGCGCGGGACCCTCTCCCCTCCAACCTCTTCTGCCCGTGGGAGCCGAGCCCTGCAGGTACGGGGTGGGACGGACGGGAGCGCCCAAGGAGGGAGGCACGTCCCGAAGGGGGATGCGGTTCAGGACAGGGGCCAGGACAGAGGTCTCCGTAGGGTCTGGCACCCAAGGGACACAGAGAGGAGGGAATGTATGTATGTGCACTGCCTGAGTGAGTGGAGATTCACGGACCCCCCATTCCGGAGGGGGAAGGTACTGGGTTCACTTTGGCGGGGGTAGAGCAGTGAGTCTCCAAACTCCATAGATACGGTGGGGAGAGCTCTTGGGGTGAAGGCAGTGACCTGGGACTGACTTGGGAATAGGAGGGAGGAGACCCTCACCACGGCTGCCTAGATTCTGCCGTCAGGGTCGCCCCTGCAGGGCCAGGGAGCCGGGTCTCCCAGCTGTCCCTGGACAGAGGTTGGGGTACCCCAGACAGGGCACTGCCTTGGCTGTCCTGGAGGGCAGGGCTGCAGATGTGAGTGCTGGAGGCTGGGGGCCAAATGGGAGATGCTGATGGAGATGGGTCAGAGCGGAGGGTGCTGTTGGAGGCAGCCATGGGGAGAGCCGGGCGGGCTAATTGCACCCTGCTGACTGCTGGCAGGTTCCTGACTGGTGGTGATGGGGGCGGGGGTGCGCCCAAGGGAATTGGGCAGTCCGTGCCTTACGGTACCCACTTCCGGGCAGCTCAGGGCTGGGAGGGCAAGTGGATCCTGTCCACCCTGCAGAGCTAGGGCCAGAAGAGTGCTGGTGGGTGGGGTGTCTTGCGGTCCTTACCCACCCTCCACAGGGACACACGCCCCACAGCTTACCCACACATCCTGGAAGATTCCGCCCTGTGATGCTCTGGCCATGGTTCCTAGAAGTGGTGGGGTGGGCATTTCGCCCCAAAGGGGCTCTGCCTTGGAGACTGACAGGCAGGGGGCACCTTCTTGCCCAGCTCTGAAGGACGGAGTGCGGCACTGGGCAACAGCGCCGCCAGAAGCGTACCCGCGACCGCGCAAAGAGCATTTTCCGCGTGAGATCTCACTTCCATCCTGGCTGCTGACCTGCTGCGGGGGGCACAGAGTCTTCCCTTTACTGAAGAGGCAGCTGAGGAGAGGGCAGTGACTTCATCCTGGCTAGGACGCCCAAGGGTCCCTCCCAGGCCGCCACTGCACCAACTCGTCATTTGTGAAAGGGCTCACTCGAGAACCTTTGGGGTCTGGCCAGTTTATATTTCTGTTGGGTGGGAAGCCTTGGAGGAACCAGCTGCTCTGTTCCCTGCCACCTGCCTACCTCCTCCGACTCCTCAGGAGTCCACCTGGGGGCCCCCTGCCCTGTGTGGCTCACAAGATTCCCACAGCGTCTCTTGGGATGGTGTGAAAGCGGGGGCTCAGCTCATCCTCCCATCCCAGCCTTCAGTGAACAGAGGTCTCATGCCCCAGACATGTTAGGTGGTTTTGACGATTCCAGGGACCCTCAAAACCAGATGCAGCTCAACAGCGTGTTTCTAACCTTTTAGAACTCATTGGCAAACCCACGGCCTTCACCCAGAAAAATACACCCTTCCTTAGACATCTAAACCTTGGCCAGAGTTTCAGAGGGGCTCCTGGTTCTTTGGGAATTTCTGAGGGGCCCAGGGACCCCAGCTTGAGGCCCAGTTGCAGTGGGGGAGGGGAAGGCAGACCTGGGAAGGTGTGGGGTCTCTTGTCCCCTGGGCCCTCTGGTCCCACCCAGACCGCAGAAGCTGCCCCCTTCTATGTAATCTCAGGCAGGCCACTCTGTCCTTCTGTGTCCTCTGAGATCACGGAAAGGGTCAGGCACCCACCATGCCTGTGTCTCGAGCTCTGTGGCCCTTCAAGGGCAGGGCCGGCTGGCTCCCTTTCCAGATGGTGGCTTGTCAAGAGGGAAGTTGGCAGATCCTGCCACCCACTGCCCCCCAGATGGCACCAACTTAGTTCTTGCCCTTCCTGGCTTTGTGACCTTGGGCAAGGTGCTAAACCTCTCTGAGCTTTGTCTCTCATCTGTGAAATGGGAGCAGGATTGCCACCTGCCTCACTGAGTGGCAATGGGGATTAAGTGTGATAATTCTGATAAAGAGCTCAATAAAGCCCACAATAAGCGCTAGGTATACATTAACATCATGAGCCCCGGGAAGCCCCCGCCTCCCTCCCTCCCAGAGGCCACCTGTACCCATCCCCCCAACCCCTCCCTGCCCAGGGCACCTTAGGACCAGGCAGCCAGGCAAGGAGGAGCATGGCGGACACACGGCTGAATTTGGCCTGTGCGTCGGGCGGCTGAGTCACATCCCCAAATTGCATCTTCATCAGTGCGTTTCGGAAGGTCGTTTGCAGCACCCCCACCCCCTCCAGGCTCTGTCTGCCAGGCCACTTGCCTCTCCTGCCTGTGCCCCTGAGCCCCAAGTGAGGACCTTCTGCACCTTCAGGAGAGATGGTAGGAGTGGTGCCTGGGGTTTCCTCATTTCCTGGATGAGAACAGGGTCTGGGATTGCTGCGTGTGTCCCGGTGACAAGCTCTCGGCCTCACCTAGCAGCTGATGGCCCTCTGCGTGGCAAGCAGGGGCCCTAGCCCAGGAGGAGAGTGGCACCTGAGTGTTCGTGAAGGTGGAGTGAGAGATCAGGGCCAAGGTCAGCCTTATAAACTGAAGTACTGGGCCTGCAGGAGACCAGCCCATGTAAACCACGAGGCGTTCGACCTGTGCGCACCAGGCGTCATCAGCAGAAGCCTCAGGCCGCAGGTGGCCACGGCTTGGTTGATATAATGGCTGGGAGTGGCAAGGCAAGGGGCACGTTCTGATACTCATGAGGTCACTGCCGTGGAAGGAATGTTTCTTGTGCTCCTACTCTGTGCTGGCACCAGCATCTGGGAAATGTCGTGGGTGGGACAGATGCTGTCTGGGGAGATGCCAGACAAGGGGCTTAGGAGGTCCCGTGGTGCATGCGGTGGGTCCCTGGCCAAGGTGGCCTGTGCCCTGCCTGGTAGCATGGCTCGTCTTGGCCTGTCCTGGTGTGACATTTTCCATATCTGTCCCCCATAGAGTGTGGTTTCCAGGCTGGGGAAGCATCCTGTGTGTACACACAGCTCTCTCTCCTGGGCCTGGTACGTAGGGGCCCACAGCGCATGCCAGCCTGGCCTTTTCAAAGGGGACAGCACTTGTTGGGGGAATCTCACAAGGTGGCCCAGTCTAGAATCTGGCCTATAAGGAGATGGCCCCTTTATAGCACAGTGCCTCAGTTTCCCTAGCTATAAAACTGGACCCCCTTCTTGGGGGCATTGTAAGGATGGAGGAGAAAATTTGTGGGAAGGCCAGAGCCTGGCATGTAGTAGATGTTCACTAAACATCAGCTTGTGGGAGGGGGAGATGGTGGGGTGGGAGTGCGGGGGAGGGTCTAGCAAGTTGTGGCCCCGGAGGCGAGACTCCAGGCAGCCTCATCATATATGTGTTACTGTCATCAGCGTCCTGGCTCTCAAACATGATGCCAGAGGACACTGCCCTATGCAAGGGCAGAATTCAAGGATATCAGGGTGATCAGTCTGCTCCTTGGTAGCCTGGTGGGGAAACTGAGGCTGGCCTGAGGTCACAGGGCCGGGCTGAGCACATCTCCTAAGAGCCTATAGAATCAATTCTGGGATCTTAGAGCTGAATACTAGGTTGCCACACTGGTCATGGAATCTCTTTGGAGATCACAGACCTCCTTCCACCTGAGCAGGAGGGAGCGGGGGTCTCTATGTGGTCTCATAGCCACAGCCATGGTCCTAATATCCCCACACTGATGTGTGTTCAGGCTTTTGGACAGCTCTAGGGGAGGAACTGGAGGCTCAGTAGGGTGAGATTAACTTGTCCAAGAGCCTGAAGGTCAGGAGGAGTCAAGCCTGGATTGGAACCACCTCCTGACCACACACACAGCCTTTGGCCCTCCCCGGCAAACCTGCTGGCAGATTCCATCTCCAGACATTCAGAAGTATTTACTGAGCGTCAGCTGTGTGCTGGGCATTGTTCTAGGTACCCGGAGATAGAACATCAGTGGGCAAAGTTTCGGTAAGAGGATGTTCTAAGCAGAGGGCACAGCAGGTGCAAAGGCCCCAGGCAGGACCAGGCTTGTCCAGATCTGGTGATGGGGATGCTTATGTGGCTGGAAGGGAATGACTCTGGGGAGAGGGAGAAGGCTGAGGTGGGTAGGAGCCAGACCACAGAGGACCTCATGGCCCCAGTGAGGACTTTGGTTTTTATGCAACGGCACTCAGGAGCCTTGGGAGGCTTTTCGAGCAGGGGAGGAATGTAGGCTGACTCAGGTTGGCCCAGCTGCGTGTCAGCCACTCTGGGTTCATGGCTTTCTGAGCCTCACAGTGTTCTGGGGTGGTGGCAATGGTTCATGGCCCTCTGGTCAGTTGGCCAGGCCCTGCCATGACTGTGTCCCTTATGCCCTCAGGTCAGTGCAGGAGCCCAGTCTCTGAGCCATGCTGGGCCCCGGGCGGCCTACAGTGAGCCCAAGCCCGGCGCCCACATAGCCATGAACAGCCACAGCCACATCCACAGCCATAATGGCTGCGGGGGGCGGCCGCTGGGCAGTGGGCCGGGTGCCCTGGGCAGAGACCCTTCGGAGCCCGAAGCCGGCCACGCCCCCCAGCCCCCACATGGCCCGAGCCTCCAGGTGGTGGTGGCCAAGGGCGAGCCAGCCCAGCCCTCACCTGGCAGTCCCCGGGGGCAGCACCAGGACCAGGAAGATGAGGAAGACGATGAAGAGGATGAGGCAGGCAGGAGGAGGGACTCAGGGAAGACCCCGAACGTCGGCCACCGCCTGGGCCATCGGCGGGCACTCTTTGAGAAGCGGAAACGCCTCAGCGACTACGCCCTCATCTTCGGCATGTTCGGCATTGTTGTGATGGTGACCGAGACGGAGCTGTCCTGGGGGGTCTACACCAAGGTAGGCACGGCCCTTCCCCACGGCACCCCAGGGGGGCCCCTCTAGGCCCACCTGGCTCCCCCACCACCCCTTGCGCATGGGATTAGGGACCACATTGGCCGCAGGAGAAGCAGGTGGAGGATGCTGGGGTTGGGGGGGCCTAGAGGCCGGGGATGGGAAACTGGGCCTCCCACTGCGCCCACCTCCTGGGGGTAGCAGGCAGGCTGCACATGGGGGAGTTAGGCTCCAGCCCACTCCTTCTGCCCTTGCACCAAGAGGTCACACCCTGGCTTAAGGTGGGGGAGGGGGGCTGTCCCCCAGGCCGGGCCTGGGACAGGAGAACACCAAAGAAGGCCTGGGCGACAGAGCCTGGAAAGAGCCTCTCCTTCTGAGAGTGGTTGGGCTGGGTTATGAGCCTGGCTATGTGTCCCCTCATGCCACCTGAGGGTGTGTGAGGACAGAGAGAGATCAGGGCATATCATCCTGTAAACTATGAAACAGTGAAGGTGGATGAGGCCATATAAACTGTGAATTCCTGTGCCTACATGAGGCCAGGCCTCATAAATTGCCACATAGTAGGCCTTTAGGAGGCCAGGCCTTATACGCTGCGAAGTATAGGCCAGCCTTGCCATCACCCCAGG
The DNA here is from genome assembly GCF_004348235.1 of Phoca vitulina. Lineage (NCBI taxonomy): Eukaryota > Metazoa > Chordata > Mammalia > Carnivora > Phocidae > Phoca > Phoca vitulina. Next base: position 2,621,984 of record NW_022589716.1, read on the forward strand.
CCTAAGGAGTAAGGACAGGAGCATGGCTTCCTGAGTGGACAGCCCAGGTGGGGGTCAGGAGGGCCGCCCACCCCCCAACATCCTTGTCCTCCAGCCCTCTGCTCTCTCTCTGCCCAGGAGTCCCTGTACTCATTTGCACTCAAATGCCTCATCAGCCTCTCTACGGTCATCCTGCTGGGCCTGGTCGTCCTCTACCACGCCCGGGAGATCCAGGTCAGTGCCCAGCTGGCCCGGGCAGCTCCCCTCCCCATGCCCCAGAGACCCCCCTCCACGCCAGCCACATGGGACCCTAGCCCCCTAAAACATAAAAGGACCAATAGCGTCTTTCTAGAAAAAAGGAAAAAAGACCTCTGTGAAGACACACCCTTTAGATCACTCCAAATTTCTTTGGAATGCCTATGTTTTACTTTTCATTGATTATTTGGAAAAAAAAAAAAAGAAGAAGAAGAAGAACAGTGAGGGAGCTGGAGATGAGCTGGGGTCTTCTGAGGTTTGGCAGCCTTGGAAACCAGGGTTTGTAACACCAGGCTTCTGTTCCTATTCGATCAGACCCTGCATTTGAAAGGTTTATTACATGTCAGAGAGTTTGTTCTCCTACTTCGGGAGTTAATTGAAACCTCGGTGGGCCCCAGAGAGCCCAGCTCAGGCAGGGCATATTGGGCACCTGTGCCCACAGCAGGCAGAGGTCACCTGCAGCTGGTACCAGGGCCTGGGGATGCCAAAGGGTATCAGGTCTGGCTCCAGAGTCTGGCCTCTGGCCTCCGACCTCTGACCTCTGACCTCAAGGAGCCATGGTCTGGCGGGAGACGGGTGTAGGAAAATCCTGCCTGGGTTGCACCACCCGTAGACATCCCTGGGGACACCCAGGGTCTGGCACGAAGCAGGGGCCCTGGACGTGGCTGGGGGCAGGGGAGGGGATAGTGATACGTGAGCTGGAAGGAAGCAGTTCTTAAGGTACAGCAGCTGGGGACAACGGTCAGTTCCTCATACAGTGAAACATGGAGGTACCATACGACCCAGTGATTCCACCACATCCAAGAGAAATGAAAACCTACATCCACACGGAACTTGTACTCGTGTGTACATAGCAGCCCTATTCACAATAACCGAACGGCGGATACAATCCAAATCAGCTGGTGGATGGATAAGTAAAATGTCGAATGTCCATACAATGGAGTAGGATTCAACCATTTTAAAAAAAAAACGAAGCCCTGGGGCGCCTGGCTCAGTCGGTTAAGCATCTGACTCTTGGTTTTGGCTCAGGTCATGATCTCAGGGTCGTGAGATCAAGCCCAAGTTGGACTCCATGCTCAGCTCAGCACCGAGTCTGCTTGAGATTCTTTCCCCCTCCGTCCCCCTCTGCCCCACCCCCTGCTCATGGGTGTGCACATGCGCGTGCGCTCTCTCTCAAATAAATAAGTAAAATCTTTAAAACAAAAACAAAAAATGAAGCACTGTGTGAGTGTGCTTGGGCTGCCATAACAAAGCCCCACAGCCGAGGGGCTTAAACAACAGAAACATATTCTCACAGTTCTGGGGCTAGAAGTCCAAGGTCAGGTGCTGGCAGGGTTGCTTTCTGCTGAGGCCCCTCTCCTAGGCTTGTAGGCAGCCGCCTTCTCCCTGTGTCCTCTCCGCTCTCTCTGTATGTGCACATCTGTGGCCCTCTTAAGAGGACACCAGTCCTGTAGGATCAGGGCCCCTCCTTGATGACCCCATTTAACTTTAATTCTTTAAAGGCTCTCTCTCCAAATACAGTCACAATGGGAGTTAGGGCTTCCACTTATGAATTTTGAGGGACAGTCTAGAACACTCCACCCACCGGCCCATCCCCCAAGTTCCTGTCCTCCTCCCAAGCAAAGTGCATTTACTGCATCCCAACAGCCCACGGAGTCTTACTCCATCCCAGCACCAGTTCCAGGTCGCAAGCCTCCGTCAAGTATCAGTTACGGGTAAGACTAAGACTCACTTCCTCTCCAGCTGAGAGCCAGACAAGTCAAAATCTAGGGCTGGGACAGGAATAGGCGAGACATTCCCATTCCTAAAGAGAGAAATCCGAAAGAAGAAAAGGTGTCAGGTGCTGAGCATGTCAAAGAGCTAGCAAGGCAAATTCCATCAGATTTGCTCAAGAATAATCCTCTTGGGCTCAGTGCTCCAGCTTCTGAGCCCACTGGGGTGGCCGCGTTGCCCGCTTGGCTCTGGGTGGTGACCTTTTGTGACTGCCTTCTTCGATTCAGCATGTTTATGAAGTTCTTCCACGTTGTAGCAAGTATCAGAGCTCATCCCCGCCGTTTTTTTTTTAAGATTTCATTCATTCATTTGAGAGAAAGCACAAGAGAGGAGAGGGTCAAAGGGAGAAGCAGACTCCTGCTGAACAGGGATCCTGATGTGGGGCTGGATCCCAGGACTCTGGGATCATGCCCTGAGCTGAAGGCAGACGCTTAACCAACTGAGCCACCCAGGCACCCCTCCCCCCCTTTTTAAAAAAGATTTTATTCATTTGAGAGAGAGAGTGGGGGGAGAGGAAGAGAAAGACTCTCAAGCAGACCCCACATCCAGGACAGAGCCTGATGCAGGGCTCGATCTCACCACCTGAGGTCATGACCTGAACCGAAATCAAGAGTCGGACACTTAACCAACTGAGCCATCCAGGCGCCCCCGGAGGGCTGAATAATGTTCCATTGTATGGAAGGACCCCGTTTTGGTTTTCCATTCATCCACAGACGGACACCTGGGTTGTTCCCACTTTCCACAATTGTTCGCCTACAGGGATTTGTTCCAATGCCTGTTTTCATCTCTCTTGCGTTATATACCTAGGAGTGAGCTGGCTGGGTCATTGGTGACTCTGTTTTCCTTTTTCGGGAGCGCCCGTCCCCCATTTAATTGGAATTGCGGCTAACCCCGCGAGCTAGGGAGTTTCGCATCCAAGGCCATGTTTCTTGTAAAAGCCACGCGGGGGCGGGGCGGGGGGGCGGCCTCGGGCTGGGGTCTCATCGCGGGGGCGCGCGCTCGAGTGCGAGCCCCACCACCGCCCGCCCTCCGCAGCTGTTCATGGTGGACAACGGGGCAGACGACTGGCGCATCGCCATGACGTGCGAGCGCGTCTTCCTCATCTCTCTGGAGCTCGCCGTGTGCGCCATCCACCCGGTGCCCGGCCACTACCGCTTCACGTGGACGGCGCGGCTGGCCTTCACGTACGCGCCGTCGGCGGCCGAGGCCGACGTGGACGTGCTGCTGTCCGTGCCCATGTTCCTGCGCCTCTACCTGCTGGGCCGCGTGATGCTGCTGCACAGCAAGATATTCACAGACGCTTCCAGCCGCAGCATCGGCGCCCTCAACAAGATCACCTTCAACACACGCTTCGTCATGAAGACGCTCATGACCATCTGCCCGGGCACCGTGCTGCTCGTCTTCAGCATCTCTTCCTGGATCATCGCCGCCTGGACCGTGCGAGTCTGTGAGAGGTACGCCCCCTGCCCCCGGCGCCCGCCGCACCCACCCGTGGCTCCAGAGCCCCAGGGCTCCCCCGGCCATCACCCCCCACCCCCACCCACCCATGGGATACCCACCCCCTACCCCCACTTCCTGGCCTCAGTGACCATCCCTCGAGCGCAGCCCCCTCATCCCCGGGACTCCAGCCTGGCGTGCCCCGCCCCCACCCACACCCCCACCCACACCCACACCCCTCTGGGAACCGGCCCTCTCCCCCAGGGAGGGGGGTCTTGTGCTCCTTTCTCTGCTCCTGGGCTGCCAGCAGCCGACCTCTGACCTCTGGCCCGGGGCAGTGGAGGCAGCAGGAGCAGGATGGCCCCCATCTGCCTGTTTTCCCCCACAGTTTAACCTGCTCTCCTTCTCCCCTCTGCCCGCCCCACCGGACTGTAGGGAAAACATGTGAGTCCTACCCTTGGCCGAGCTGTGTGCACAGAGCTGCTGCCGTCCTGCCCGCCAGGAATTTAAGATTAGCTGCCGCAAGGGGAGGGCATAGGGAGGTGAGGCGGGGTGGTCGTGACCAACCCCGAGTCCCAGCAGGGCCGGGGCAGGCAAGTTTGGGGTCGGGCGGAGGACAGCGGGAGGCAGGCTGCTCTCAGGCCGCGTCCACTGGGCCTCCTGGAGGGCCTTGTGTCCAAGGTTTGGGAGGGTTTTGTTTGGACAGCTGACCTTGGGAGACTGGGACATCCCCTCCCAAGAGTTGACTGGGTCTGGGGTAAATAAAAACTGGCCCAGCCTTTAGTACCTCTCCCTGCCCGGGGTTTGTTCTGAACAGCCCTGGAAAGGTGTGGGCCATCAAACCAGTTTACAGATGAGGAAACGGAGACTCTGGGGCAAAGGGACATTCCTGAGGCCTGATTCCTGGTCGGCTCTGGAGACCCGCAGGGTGCTTCAGGAAAAGGAGGGTCCCCACTGGGCCTCTCAGGGCGTGGGGGTGCCTTGCCTGGGAAGGAGCCTCTTCTACCTCATGCCTTGCTGGGGAAGGCCCTGGAGGGGTCTGTGGCACGTGGTGCTGGGACTGGGCTTCCTGGGGGGTCTCTGGGCTGGACCTGCCCCCCAGGACCCCAGTCTTCACCCCTTTATGCCTCTCTCCATGGCCCCTGCCTCAGCCTGATGTGGGGCTCATGGCGGAGAGGCCCCAGCTCTTGCTGTCATCGAGGCCTACCATCTCGGGACCCAACAGGGTCTCCTTGGACCCCTGATGTACCCCCATGCCAGTACCCACAGCCAATCCCCCACCCTGTCGGGGGGGTCAGGATTGTGGTCTGGGAAGTGAGAGAGGGCACCCCTCATCAGGCATCCTTGAGGTACAGTCTGGGTCACTGCAGGGGTCCCCACGTTGGGGCAGGGAACGGGGCAGGACCGGGGGGGCAGCCAATCCTAAATTCTGAGCCCTATGATGCTGCTTGAAGCCCCCTCGCCTGCCTCGCTCCGCCCCTGCGGCTCTGTCCCACCCCCACCCTGCCTCCCGCATGCCCCCCACTCCCTGGTCCTAGGTAGTCCTGGGTGGTCCTGCGGCCCCCACCACAGCTCCAGCCAGGCCCGGGGCTCCCCCACCCACTGCTGGGGGGCCTCCCTCTTCTCTTGTCCCCTGGGTGTGGGGTGCTGGTTGACCGAGAGGTGGAGGCCAGGGTAACCTGGGGCTCAGGCGCCTCAGTGAAAGATAGGATTCAGTCCCAGGTCCCCCTCACTCAGCAAGCAGACTGCAGCCCAGGCAGAGGGCCCTGGAGTGGCATCCGGCACCCAGGGGTGGGCAGGGACTCCCAAACACCAGACCTGCTGGGAAGGGCTCCATCGCTCCCATCCCCCTTCGGGGCCTCTGTCATCTCCCCCTCTCCAGCCCCTGACTCCAGCCCTCCCCACCAGCTTCCCCTGTCCTGCCCACCACCTCTGTGCCACCTCAATTGACCTCTAACCTTGAACTGCCCCCCCACCCCCGTCAGGGCCTGAGGCCTGGGAAGGAGTCAGTCACCTGGAAAGGGCTCTCTGAGCTGGAGGGGCTTTGCAGGCTGGGGGCTGGGCCAGAGCAGAACCCTTGAGCTGACCCCGCAGACCCCCAGCCTGGGCTGACCATTGGTAGAACTTGTTTGTAGCCCACATGACCAGGTTCACAGGGTTGGCTATGATCAGGGACAAAACCCTGTCCCTTGGGGCCCCCCATACCAAAAGGTTAGCCCCAGGCCTCCCCACAGTGTCAAGCTGCCCCCTCCCTCCTCACTCCCAAGCAAACCCCAGGCCCGGATTGGGGTAATGGGTGCTGCCCCAAACATAATGCCTTCCGTTTTTCTCCCAAGTCCTGCAATACTGCAGTCCTCCAGCCTCCTGGGTCCCCCAGTGGTCCTCTTCCCCCCATGGGGCCTTGCTGGCTGGGGAAGTTCTTCCCGGTGTCTAACCTGAATCCTTACCTCTACTCCCTGCCGCTTCTGGTGCCCGTAGCCACCTGTGTCTGCGTCTGTCTGTGTGTCTGTCTTTGGGAGGGGGATCGTGTGCACACGTGTGGACATACCCTCACTTGGCCAGCTCTGCCCCATAACCAGGGCTGGGGAGGGCACACATCCTGGGCAGTAGCTCGGGGTGGGGGGTGAAGGGAGAAGATTGGAAGGGATGCTGGGAGGAGGGCGTGGGTGCCTTCTGCCCCATGGTACCCTTGGGAAGATGCTAACCAGCCCCCTCTCCCTGGCCCACAGTGGTGCCTTTATTACTTTGAGCCCTCAGAGGGATCAGCTTCTTGCAGTCAAGGTCCCCACACGGCCGGGTGGAGCTGGGGCCCTGGTGTCCTGGTGCTGCCTGCCCCAGGGGGATGATGAACTCAGAGAGACCAGTGTGGACTGACTGGGCCTTCCCTGGCTCCCCTCAGGTACCACGACAAGCAGGAAGTGACCAGCAACTTTTTGGGGGCCATGTGGCTCATCTCCATCACCTTCCTCTCCATCGGCTATGGTGACATGGTGCCCCACACCTACTGCGGGAAGGGCGTGTGCCTGCTCACTGGCATCATGGTAAGGGCAAGGGCCCTTGCATACCCCCTGCTGGTGGGGAGCTCACCCCATTGCGAGCTATAATGCATCAGAGTTCCTCCTTGTGTCATCCTGCCCCTTCACTGCCCCCCTCCTCCTTACCTCTGCCATGACTCAGAATCTGCACCCTTGGGCTTCCTGGGGGCATCTCTTCTTGGTTCCTTCCAGCCCTAGGTATGGAGCTCCTGTGGTGCCCACAGGGTTAGATGCTGTGGCCCATTCTTAGCACAGAGTTTTCTTTGCCTTTTGTTCTCTGCAACCTGCTTAATTCACAGCCCTTGGGTCCAGGGCTAGGGGCTTGATGCTTCCATGCCTCAGTTTCCCCCGCTGTAACCAGTGCCCACTTCTGCTCATTGTAAGGTTCCAGTCTGTTCCTTTATATAAAATGCCTAGAATCATGAATGCTGTGGACAGCCAGTCAACACCCTCTGGGTTGTGCATCACAGCCCAGTTCCCCATCCTTGCCTGACAACTGGGGTATCCCAAGCACCCCACTGAGCCCTGATGGTGTGAAGTTTGTCTCATGTGACTCAGTAGACCCTGGCAGCACCCCATCTCCCCCAAAGACTTCTCAAGGCCATCTGTGAGTGTGGGCAGCCTTTGATATGGAGCACCTTCTTTCCCTGATTCCATCCTCAGTTTTCCTGTTCATCCCTTCCTTCTGGAAGCTTCTTTCTCCAAACTTCCACCTCCTTCACAAATGCTTTTCCATGTTTTGGATTATGAATTGTTGGGTGCACGGTCCCCTACTCCTCTCCCCAGTGCCCAGTTAATAACATGTTCATTTGTGAAAATCAATGAACACCAGTAGGCCATAGAAGCCAACCTGATCCCACCCTCAGGCTCCACCCCAGGCCACTCCTTGGAGTGTATCCTTCCTTATCTCTGCACAGAGAGATGCATTTGTTCTTGCAAAAACAAGACCCCATCCCCACAACAGTGTCCTTTCCTACTGCAGACGGGAGGGCTTCTCGCAGTGGCTGTACCCATCCTGTTTCGTGGCTTGTAGACTGTGCTCAGTTGTCACTATCCCCCGAGGCCCGTGGCTCTGTCCCCTCTTCACCCCTCATCCCCTCTAAGCCATTTGGGCATAAGCCAGGGGTCCATGTCCTCTTCCTCCCCCCACCAGGGCCTCCCTTCCCCTGGCCAAGCTGACATGGCCCCTGTCTTGTGAAATGGCATCACACCGATTTGCTTACGTTATTTTGCAAGAGGGGGAAAGAGGAAAGATCGGCCACAGTCCAACCCCCACAACAAGCAGATGAACTTTGCAAAATGAGCAAAGAAAAGTATTCGGGCAAGGTGAGGTCAAACCCAGAAAGCCCAAGCCAAAATGGAAGAAAAGCTGAGTTCCATTCTCTGGGACCTGGCTCCTTCCAGAAAATGAGATCCGTGTGTGGCCCGCAAATCTTGCTAGCTGCCCTCGCACCTGGCGCACACACGAGCAGTCACACTTGGGTCGGTCTCCAGCTCTTCTGTCTTTCTTTCTTTGAGAGAAAGAAAGAGAGAGCACGAGCAGGGAGAGGAGCAGAGGGAGAGGGACAAGCAGACTCCGCACTGAGCACGGAGCCCAACACAGGGCTTGATCCCAGGACCCCGAGATCATGACCTGAGCCGAAATGAAGAGTCAGTCACTTAACTGACTGCGCCACCCAGGCGCCCCGGTCTCGAGCCCTTCTGTTAGCTCTCTCCTCTTCCACCCTTGCCCAAGTGTGTCCCCTCCCGGTCACTGCCCCTCCCAGTATCTCAGCAACCATGCATTTGCCTGTTCCTGCACTTCAGGGCATCCCAGTGTGGCCCCTCTGAGCCCGGCATCTTTGGCCGGACATGGTTTCCATGCTCTTATAAAGAGCTGGCAGATGACGTTTTTTTCCACATGCATAGTATTCCATGTGGAGGCTTCCAGCACTTTTCTTTGCCCCAGTGGACAGGGCTTTTTCCAAGATCGGACCCCAGGAACCCATGACAGGGTTTTCTCAGAGGGTGACCTTGTGTCCGTCCCGCCCAGGTTGGGCATGTGGCCATCCGGACCTGCCCAGGACCATCCGATGGTGTCCCTGGCCCTTGCCCACCCCTCCCCATAAGTGTTTCCTTCCATCCCTAAGAACAACTGAACTACAGCCCAGCACCCCCCACCCCGGCTCCCCACTGCCCAAGCCCCAGGGGCTGAGCCCAGCCTCTCCCTCCTTCCTTCTTAGAGGTAGCAGCCTGGCAGGTAAGGCACCAGGAATAGACTTCGGTGCAGGTGGGGACCACCTGGCCTCACCTGCTCCTGCCACCTGCCTTGGGCACTTCTGGAGCTGATGACACCTCCTGGGTGTTCTAGGCTCCCTGGCCCCTGCTTCTTGGTGGCAGACCCTCCCCATGTCACTTTTTGCTGCCCTCCTCCACCTGTCAGCCCTCTCCTCTCTCTTGGGTCCTCACTCCTGCCCTTCTGTCACCCCTAGGCTGCCCCCCAGTAGACAAGTGAGTCCTCTCTGACCTCTTTCACTAGCCAGGAGGTCTGGCTGCCATTTAGGGCATCCTGGGGAATGTGGTTGCATCAAGCAGGGAGCCTGCCATGGGAGAGGCATCCTCCCCTCCACTTCCTCACCTCCTGGGACCTCCACTTTGCTTCTTCCTACCTGCAAATGCCACCCCCGCCAGGCAGTCAGCCTGACCCTTCCCTCACGCTGCCTTCTTCCTGCCAGCTGACCCCTACCATGAGTGTAGAAAGACATGTCCTCTGGGTCTCTGTCCCCAGCACCCAGACCCCAAAGCCTTGATGGAAATGCTTCCAAATTCTCCCTCCTCCATGGTCATCAGTGCTGAATTTACCTGCAGATCCTTCCTTTTCTTCTCCCTTTCTTGTCTCTGAGCCTCAATTTCCCCCTCTGCCCAGCGGGGATAAGAATGGTCTTACCTCCCAGGGCTCTTGGGGATCAAATGAGACATTTGATGGTAAGCAGGAGGGGCCGGGAGTCAGTGACCTCAACAGGTGGGATCTGCCAGCTCTGTGGGCTTGGAGGTTTAAAGGTGAGGGTGGAATCAGGGCAGGCTTCCCGGAGGAGGGAGGGTGTCCTACCTGTGGCCTGGGACCTACATGAGGCAGGACACTGATGTGTTCCCCACCCTCCACATGCAGGGGGCTGGCTGCACAGCGCTCGTGGTGGCCGTGGTGGCCCGGAAACTGGAGCTCACCAAGGCAGAGAAACACGTGCACAACTTCATGATGGACACTCAGCTCACCAAGCGGGTAAAGACATGCATCACAGCCACTTCCTTTCCCAGTCATCAAGGGCAGACCCTCCCCACCTTACTTCTGTACACAGCGGGCATGTCCACAAGCCCACAGGTCACTGCACTGCCTCGTGCTCTGCCGCCCATGCGAATGTTCATGAGCCACGCACAGAGACAGGGCAGTGGCCCCGGGTGTCCACCCATGTGCCCAGTCATCGGCCCACCCTGAGCCACACAGCAAGAGGCAGGCATTTTAGGGCCAGTCAGCCAGATACAATCTATGAGCTGTCTGACCTTGGCAGGTCAACCTCTCTGTGCCTCAGTTTCCTCTTGTATAAAGTGAGAGATACCAGCATGTGCAAGTTCACTGATTTAACATTTGCAAGGTGTATAGGAAGGGTCTGGCCCATGCTGAATGATATAAATGAAATGCACACACACACACAGACCCAGAGAGCACAGATGTGGACATGTAAACATGGCCTCACCTTACACGTCCAGGACTCCAGAGGGGCATGTCCAGGAGTTTCTAAGAGTTTCTGGAAGTTTCCAGAACCTTCTGCAGTTTTGTGCCTACCTTGAGAAACTGTTCTTTTTCTGGGCCCAGGTAAAAAATGCCGCTGCTAACGTTCTCAGGGAGACGTGGCTCATCTACAAACACACCAGGCTGGTGAAGAAGCCAGACCACGCCCGGGTTCGGAAACACCAGCGTAAGTTCCTCCAAGCCATCCATCAGTAAGTCCAGCACCTTTCCCGCTCACGTTTCTGTGTCCACCTGGTGCAGAGGCAGCTGTGGTCCTCGGGAGGAGGCTATGGGCCAGGCCAGACAGCTCAGCATGGCCTCGTCATGGCCCCTCCCATTCTGGGTGGTCAGTTGTCTGGGGCTTGCAGCCTCTGTGCTGGGTGGGATGGTGGGATGGTCAGAAGGAGGCAGGTGATGGGCCCAGAACTTGTCTAGGGCAATCACCTTTGATAAGTCAGGCAACTCAGGGGCACCTGGGTGGCTCAGTCAGTTAAGCATTTGCCTTCGGTTCAGGTCATGATCTCAGGGTCCAGGATCAAGCCCTGTGTCGGGCTCCTCACTCAGCGGGGAGTCTGCTTGTCCCTCTTCCCTTCCCCCGCTTGTGCTCTCTCTCTCCCTCTCTCTCTCAAATAAATAAAATCCTAAAAAAAAAAAAAAGAAAAAGAAAAGTCCAGCAGTCCACCCAACATAAATGACAAGAAGCATATTTTATTCTCCAAAATAGCCAAAATTATCTTACCTTTTAGATATTAAGCAATTTCCCTTTTTTGCTTTGGCTGCTAGGAAGCTCAGAATTTACTTTGTGTCCTGATCCATGTGATCAAGTGGGGTAATTAGAAATTACTTGATTTTCTCTGTTGCCCCTTTGTCCTGAGAATTTTTTAATCAAGTAGTTAGTTCTCATCCCTCACTGCTCACTGGAATCACCCACAGGGCTTTAAAAATCCTACAGGCTGCACCCAACGCCAGTTACAGCAGAGTCTGCGATGCACCCTGGGCTTAAGTTTAAGTTCCTCCAGTGAGTCCAGTGAACAGTTAGAGTTGGCAAACTTTACCTGTAAGGGCCAGAGAGTAAATATTTGAGGCTTTTTGGACCAGACAGTCTGTCGCAACTACTCTGCTGTTGTAGCAGGAATGTGGTAAAGAGGAGTGGGTGGACCATGCTCTAATAAAACTTTATTTTCCCCAACAGGCAGCTGGCCAGATTTGGGCGGGGCCAGGCTCTAATATGCCAGTCACTGTCTACTAGAAATATCATGTAAACCACTATATAATTTTAAATTTTCTAGTAGCCACATTTAAAAAAAGGTAAAAGAAAACAAGTTACATAAATTTTAATATATTCATTCAATATATTATAAATATTATTTTAATATGATTAATATAAAAATCATTAATGAGATATTTTAGAAAGTTTTCGACACTAAATCTTCAAAGTCTATTGTGTATTTTACATTTATAGTCCATTTGTATTCAGACCAGCCACATTTCAAGTGCTTAGTAGCCACATATAGGATGGATGGAACATGGGGTGCCTGGCTGGCTCAGCTGGTTAAGCGTCTGCCTTCGGCTCAGGTCACGATCCCAGGGTCAGTCCTGGGATCGAGTCCCTCATCAGGCTCCTTGCTCAGCGGGGAGCCTGCTTTTCTCCCTCTGCCTGTGGTTTCCCCTGATTGTGCTCTCTCTCTCTCTCTGACAAATAAATAAAGTCTTTTAAAAAAATAAAATAAAATAAAGCAGACAGTCTGATCAGTGTTAACATGTATATACCCTTGAAACAATTACCACAGGCAAGATAAAAAACAGGTCCATTGCCCCCAGAGTTTCCTGGGGTTCTTAACTGTCTGTCTTTTAGCTAGAGAGTTTAGTCCATTTATATTTATTGTGTTTACTGTTATAATTGGATTGGTTTCGAATGATAACAGTCTCTACTTCACGAGAGTGCAGGGAGATCTAAATGGGATGATAGGCAGGAATGCCTGGCACAGTCCCTGATAACACACGGTAGCCCCCCAAGCCCTGCTCCTGCGTCTGCCCCCACCATCTAAAAAGCGGAGACAGGAGCTGGTACCACACCTACTCAACCTCACTGTGTCCGGGTCTTAGTCCTACCTCCTCACAAGACCCCAAGGCCCTTGAGGACAGAGACCCCTCCTTGTTGACCCCCCTACAGTTGTTCACCAACCACTGGGTCCCAGTCTGCTGTCTGCCACCTAACTGTGGGGCCTGGGCAAGTGACTGTGCTATTCCAAGCTTCATTTTCTTATCTCTAAGGTGGAGACAGTGGTAATTAATGTGCCTTTCCTCCAGGGATGAAATATGGATCGAACACAGTTGGGGACTCAACTATGCGTACCTGCCATACAGTATTTTTTACACATGGGAAATAGCGATGTTGTCATTACTGCCCTTGATACATTCACTTGTTATCGCACCAGCATTTCCTATGCCAGCTGGTGTGCCAGGCATGGGGGACACAGACGTGGCCCTGCCCTGGACTTTGCCCCAAGGAATGTTCCAGAAGGTTGTTGGGGGAAAGTGGGAGGATGGGACTTGAGAAGAGCCAAGTCTATGGAAGAAGGCACCTGCTCTGTGAGTTACTTGTGTCCCTTTGTTCTGGGGCGGGACTGTCCCACTCTTATTTATTGATTTATCTATCTATCTATCTATCCATCTATTTATTTATTTATTTTAAGGTTTTATTTTTAAGTAATCTCTACTCCCAACATGGGACTTGAACTCAGGACCCCAAGATTAAGGGTCGCACACTCCCCCGACTGAGCGAGCCGGGTGCCCCTCACTCATCTTTAGGTCCCCTCTAAACCTACTCCCTTCCCAGCAACAAAACAAAACAAAAAAACAAGATGCCCTGTAAAGCTGAGGAAATCAAAGAAGTTTGAACTAGGGCCTGAAGTGTGGATGGGATTTGGTTACGAAACCAAAAGGTGGGCAGGCATACCAAGGATTGTCCACAGTCTGGGCAATGGTGGGAAGGTAGGAATGAGCATGGCGCCAGGGAGACTGGAGGTCTGATACACAGGCATGAGGGAGCCCAGGCATGTTCTTGAGCTGGGGAGTCTCCATGATGGGAGCACTGTATGAGCAGCCAGTGAAAAGGAAGAAATGGTCTCAGGGTGGATTGAGGAGCACAGCATGTGTTTGGAGAGTGTATGGATTTGCTAAGGATACTGGAACAAAGTACCACAACCTGGGTTATTTAAAACAAGAGAGTTTATTTTTTTTTAATTATTATTATTTTTAAGATTTTATTTATTTATTTATATTTTATTTATTTATTTATTTTTTAAAGATTTTATTTATTTGACAGAGAGAGACCCACAGCGAGAGAGGGAACACAAGCGGGGGAGTGGGAGAGGGAGAAGCAGGCTTCCCGCGGAGCGGGGAGCCTGATGTGGGGCTCGATCCCAGGACCCTGGGATCATGACCCAAGCCGAAGGCAGACGCTTAACGACTGAGCCACCCAGGTGCCCCTAAATTATTATTTTTCAAGATTTTATTTATTTATTTATTTGACAGAGAGAGAGCAAGCAGGGGGAGGGGCAGAGGGAAAGGGAGAAGCAAACTCCCTGCTGAGCAGAGACCCTGATGAGGGGCTCGATCCTAGGACCCCAGGATCACAGCCTGAGCTGAAGGCAGATGCTTAACCAACTGAGCCACCCAGGCGCCCCAATTATGATCTCACTGTTCCAGAGGCCAGAAGTCCAAAACCAAAGAGTTGGCAAAGCTGTTTTCCCTCTGAAGGCACTAGGGGAAGATCTGTTCCAGGCCTTGCCTAGCTTCTGGCAGCCTCAGGTGGTCCTTGGCTTCTGGATATATCGCTCCAGTCCCCCATCTTCACATGGCCTTCCCCCTGTGTCTTCACATCATCCTCCCTCTGTTCATGTCTGTGTCCAAATTTCCCCCCCTTTTTTTTTTTTAAATTTTATTTATTTGACAGAGAGACACAGCGAGAGAGGGAACACAAGCGGGGGGGGTGGGAGAGGGAGAAGCAGGCTCAGCGGGGAGCCCGATGCGGGGCTCGATCCCAGGACCCTGGGACCATGACCTGAGCCGAAGGCAGACGCTTAACGACTGAGCCACCCAGGTGCCCCAAAATTTCCCCCTTTTTATTAGGATGCCAGTCATTGCATTAGGGCCTACCCCAAGACCTCATTTTAACTTGGTTAGTTCTAGAAAGACCCTGTTTCCAAATAAGGTCACATTCTGAGGTACTGGGGGGTTGGACTTCAATATATCTTTTTGGGGGGACACTGTTCAACACATAACATGGAGGTTGCAAAGAGGTCAAGACTGACTTTCCTGGGAAAGGCACCCCGGAGCTCGGCAGGCCTCAACTTCCAGTCAGGGCAACCTCAGACCTCCAGGGCTGGGGGTGTTTGTACCCACCGTTTCTCCAGACGGAGGGCTGGGTCCTACCAGGCGTCCTAGTACCCAGCATAGATGGGCCCTGAGGGGCCTCCCCGAGCATCTATCACATGTGGGCACGCAGGGATTGAGTTTGGACCAGTGAGGAGGAGTCCTACCTGGAACTGTTTCCCTGGGCTGGTTTCACTACACCAGGGATGGAGATGAGGGTCAAGGACACTCCGTGGCCAACTCCCCACCCCCCCTACAGCTGTTGGGAGGCCAAGGTGCGAAGGCTGAGTGGCAGTACAGGTACAGGTTCAAATCCCGCTGGAGGGCCGGTGGGCACGGCTTTGCCTCTCCACGCCTCGTTACCCCCCCCTTGGGAAACAGCATGGGCATAGTTCTCTGGACTAAATGCCACCTTTGGGGCCAGGTGCCTGGCACACACTAGGATACAGCGGGCCCACAGGCTGAAATCAGCTGCATTGCTGGGGGGCACTGTGGAGGGAGGGGAAGAGAAGAGATGCATCCCCAAGGGGCTGGCATGGCCCCCGCAGCCACCCAGGGCCCCCAGCCTGGTCCTGGGGTTGTGCAGGTGGGAGGCGGGCAGGGTTGGGCACGTGCCACCCAGCTGCACTGAGGTTAAAATTGCCTTGTGATTTCTCTCTGCTCTGCCGGGTCCCGCCAGAGCTCAGAAGTAAGTCTCTTCCTGGGGGTGAGGGGTGCATGGTGGTCACGGCGCAGGGCACAGGCCCAGGGCAGCTTTCATGGAGCACTACCCCTGGCCTCAGGCGGTAGCCAGGGCTTGTATCCACCCTGCAGACCTGTGCAGTCTTCACCTAGGCCGGGGGCCAGGGTGGGGGGGTCCAAGTTCCCCGGGACATCCTGAATCAGGCCGTGTGGACATGGCTAGAGGGGGGACACTGTGGGAGGTGGCTTAGCCACCCCCCAGGCCTTGCCACCCGATGTGTGCTGGGAGGGAACGGGCTGCATGGGGCCCGACCCTAACTCCCACCCCATCCCCCCCCCTGCACGTCTCGCAAGGCGACCCCAGGTGGGGTGGGTGCATGAAAGACCCCACTCCCCCTGCAGCCTCCACCCACAACCCCACCCACCCACCTGTCCCCCAGGCTCCGGAGTGTGAAGATTGAGCAGGGGAAGCTGAATGACCAGGCCAACACTCTCGCCGACCTGGCCAAGGTGAGCAGGAAGGGAGCTCGGGCGGGGTGTCTGCTCAGGCCAGCAGAGGCTGCTCAGGCCCCCACGGCAGGAGAAGAACTGAGCCCACCTCCTGCCAAGGGAGGAATAGTGGTGGTGCCTATCGGACAGACAGCTGACGCAGGCAAGGGATGCGAAGCAGGCAGGGACCAGCCTCCGGGGGGACAGGCCCGGTCTGCAAGGGTCCGGAGGTTCTGAGTATAAGAGAGATGCTAGGAATCTACCCCTGCATGTTGACCACTTTTTAACTTTGGCAGCTCTTTTATTAAAAAAAAAAAAAAAAGTATCTAATAAAATAGCTTTCATCAGAATATCTAATTAGTGGGTGAAACTGGTGAAGTGTCCTTTTGTTTTAGGCGTATCTACATACAGGCTCTAAAACTGAAAAGAAAAACGAAATTCTTTTGCTATGGATATAAATTCAAATGATAGAATCAGCAGAAAGCTTATTTATGCAGCAATTAAACATCTCTTAGGAAATTAAAGTTGGTTGCAAGAGCTAAGACCAGTTTATGTTACAAACTAATCTCTCTGTTGGTTTTATTATCAAGCCTGACCCCATTTCCCACTTTTTATTCATCCACTAAAGATGGGACAGTTGACCCAACTTCAGTCAGGCAGGCTCTTAGAATATTCGTCCCACTATTCCGAGCTCCCTTCTGAGCAGCGGCCTACCTTTCACAAGTAGTTCACGCATGAACTCTGCTCACTGGCTCCATCCCCTAATCAGTTAATTAGTCTGAGGTTCATTTAATATTATCTTTGGAAGATGTTAAGTCCTATTCTCCTTCTTATACCCAGAGCGTTTTGAACTCATTCTTTTCATCATTATCAAGAGAATGCAGTATAATATTAACCTACATAAATTTAATTTGGAAAGAAACATTATAGAGGGAAAAAAAAAAATATTGTAGACCCCTGAAGAAATCACTCAGTTGGTAGTAGAAAGAACATAATCCTAAGAGATATAGAAACCCTTGCCAAGCTAATTTGATGTCCTATGAGATTATAGCTAGAAATACATATGAAATGCCTTTGAAAAACTCAGGTACTAATTATTATAATTTGGATTATCCATATCGCTCTTCCTTCCATTAGCATAGATGTTTGAAGTTTGAATTTTTCAAAGTTATTTAAACCTTGCAATCATGGTAGTAGTATGCCCCTCTCAGAGTACATTTAACAAAGCCTGCTTTGAAGTCAGGCTTTAACTGGATGGGATTATATGGGTTCCTAATTTCTAAAATTTAACAAGGGTAAAATGTTTTCCAGCATTAAACTTCAATGCGCTCCTACCCAAGATCGCTGATTTAATTTGTGTATCTCTGACAAAAGTACAAGGTGTATTCTAAGTTTTGAAGAATTTAAACCACAGGCCAGAAAAAAATCATCAGAGGCTGGATGCCTCCAGATGTTACCCTCTGGCCCTGGGGACTGTGGGTAAGAGGGGCCCCAAGGTGTGTGTTCGCCCTGGGGCTGGGGCACGTGGGCCAGTAACGAGACATGGTGGGGGTCACCACTGAGGCTCAGGCACGGAGGCTGGAGGGGAGAGGCCAGGGGTGGAACGCAGCAAGATGCTGTGGTAGGTGCCTCGTCCTGTCCCCCTCCCGTGGAGCGAGGGGGTGGGGGCTCTTTCCCCACCTCAGCATCCATCCTCCCATCTCAGGCCGCGGGGTGCTGAGCTGCTGTCTGCCTAGGGGTCTGGTCAACCCCTAGTTGAGGTTAGAGATAGAGGAACGATGTTCTACCGCCACCTGGTGGCAAGATTGGGCACTGCACCCAGGTCTGTCTGAGTGGCCGGCCTTCCCTTCCTGGGCCCATGGGGGACAGTGGCAGAACCAGCTCCTGCTTGCTGGGTGGTGGGGAGCAGTCGAGGTGGTGGGGGTACCCCATCGCCTACTGCAACAGTAATTGTGGCTGCTAGGCTCCCCAGTCTGTGATTGGGTCAGATCCCTGGTGTGGTCACTGCCCCCCCTCTCCCCGCTGACCCTGTCCCCTCCCCAGTCTACTGTGGGGTGCAGGGGGGCAGTTCACAAACTGAGCCTCCTCCCCAGCCTGGAGCAGCATCAGCCCAGAACCTGCCCCTCTCCCCCACCCCGCAGCTCCGTAGGCCGTGGTTCCCCTGGGTGAAGGCAGCACCCAAGTAGACCACCCTTTGGCTTCATGTGCCTACTGGCCAGTTCATCCCCTCAGGGCGGCTCCGGCCACATCCACCCCAGGACCTCCCCCAACCTTCCCCAGGCCTGCTGGCCCCCAGCCTGGCATTCAAGATCTCTCTCTCCTCTTGCCTCTTCTCCTACCATTCCCTGGGGTGCGGCAAGAGACCTGTGGGCTTAGGGCGTCCTCACAGCTGTCTCCCACTTGGGTCCCTATTAGTGGGCTCCCACCAACTGGGGCTGGTCACCCATCTCTCTCTGTGTCTGTCCCTCTCTCTCACTTGGCCTCTCCTTTCTCTCCCACTCTGTCTCTGGCAGACCCAGAATGTCCTGTACGACCTCATGTCCGAGCTGCACGCCCAGCACGAGGAGCTTGAGGCCCGCCTGGCTGCCCTTGAAAGCCGCCTGGATGCACTGGGCACCTCCCTGCAGGCCCTGCCCGGCCTCATCGCCCAAGCCATACGCCCGCCCCCACCACCCCTGCCTCCCCGGCCTGGCCCCGGACCCCTGGACCAGGCAGCCCGGAGCCCCCCATGCCAGTGGCCACCCATGGCCGCTTCAGACTGCGGGTGACAACCCTGCCCACCACCAGACCCCTCAATCTTGGCCATCGTGTGGCCGCCACCTCCACGCCATCCAGGAAGCCCTGTACAGTGGCGCCTCTTGGAGTTCAAGGAGCCGAAGCTGAGTTGGGCTGAGTGGCCCAGGGCCCTCCCCACCCAGACTGTCTGGGCAGAAGACAGGGCCGGACCGCAGGCGAGGGCAGGGGTGGGCCACCGCCCGCTTCCTCCCTGATTGGAGCCGGGCGGGGAGCCAGGAGCTTCCTTTGGTCCCCTGGCTCCCCCGACTCTCCCCAGGCCCCTGGTGGGCATGGAGCAACCAGGAGAGGGGTCCTTGCCAGTTCTGAATAAAGCAGGACCCACCCAGTTGCTGCCTGTTTTGCGTAACTATGGGAGCTCATAATCACAACATGGGAGGTGACCACCTGACTCCAGGGCTCAGAACAAATGTGGGGGTCTAGCTGAGCCCGTCCCATGACTATTCTAGCCTGGTAGCCCTCCAAGCCTGAGCTCAGTTGGGTACACCTGAGGACGTCAGCATTCTCCTAACAGGCATTGACAGCCCTGGCCTGCAGGAGGCAGCAGATCGGGGAGACCTCCTTCGCTTCCCATTCTAGCAGCCGACTTTGCTGGAGCACCCAGTGTGGGCCAAGCTCCAGGGGGACCATGGTCCAGTGGGGAAGGTGACATGAGTGAGGAGGACCATTCAGACTTCGCTGGACATACGTTGAACACTTGCCCTATACAGGGGACATAATGTAAATTACCACAATTCTTCACCAGAACCTGACTAGGGTAGGATGGGGAAACTGAGGGTCAGAGAAGTGAAGCCACCTGCCTGGGCTCCAGAACAGGGTGGGGGTTGGAGGGGAGGCAGGATTCAAACTCCAGCCCATAGGCCAAAGGGAAGAACCTGGACTTGGGGGAGGGCATAGTGTGATTCCGGGGTTAGAGTGGCCTCAGGGCAGGCTGGAGGGGAAGGTTCTGGACACCCGTAGAATCAGAAAGGTCCCTCCAGGCCTTGGGCTCAGTGTGCTGGGGTGAGGCAGGGATGGCAGGCCCTTGGCAGCCGCTGGGCTCCGGGCATAGCAAAGAGATAGAAGCCTGGCTCCTGGGGAGGCTAGTCGGGACCCAGTTGAGAGCCTCAGGCCCTGGCAGCCTCTGATAAAGCCATTAGCCACCTGGTTCAGGAGGTGGGCGCAAGACCCAGAAGAGTGGGGAGGTGCCAGTAGGCTCCAGACCTGCGTTGGGAGTCCTGATTGCCACCGCTGGGTGCTTCTGGGCAGAGGCTGCCCCCTATGAGAGCCTCAGTTTTCCCATCTGTAAGATCTGGTGAGGAGGACAGGGCACAGTGCCCACCTTCGGGGAGCACCTAGTCTGATGGAGGACGAGGCACAAAAAACATAGCGGTCACAAACACAGCGACCAGAGCCTTAAAGAAAGAAACAAGACCAGGGTGTGATTAGGGGACTCTGAGTGACATTTGCGCATGGGGGTGGGGATGGGGAGATGGGAGACCCCATGTGGGGAAGGGCGTTCCTAGTCGGGGAACTGTCCGTGCAAAAGCCAAGAGGCAAGCCTTGAGCTTGGTATGTGTCGAGAACAGCCACGGAGACCAGAGGGGGAGGCCGGGGCGGTGCTGGGTGGGGGACACATGAAGCCACCAGATAGCCGGCTGGCTGCTCTGCTCGGGGCCAGCCACATCCGCCTCTGACTCAACAGCGCCGACCCTACAAAAACAGGGCCCGCCCCGTGCTGGCGGGGGGGGGGGGGGTGACAAAGTCAACAGCGCGGGCACGCGGGCGGCACGTCCCCGGCGGCCGGGGCGCGTCACGGGGGCGGGCGCCGAGGACCAGGAAGTCGGCGGCCAACGCGCCTGCCGGGAGCCCCCGGGCGCCGGCCCGAGTTCGCGGGGGGCCGGAGGGAGCTCCGGGGCGCCCGGGGCCGCGAGGAAGGGCGCCGAGCCGCCGGAGGGCCGCCCACACGCCCAGCCGCGGCCCGGGGCGCCTTCCCCGCGGTGCGCCCAGGCCTGCGCCATGCGCCCGGGGGCCGTGCGCAGCTTCGCGCTGGAGCTGGCCCGGGGCCCCGGCGGCGCGTACCGCGGCGGGGAGCGGCTGTGCGGCCGGGTGCTGCTGGAGGCGGCGGCGCCGCTGCGGGTGAGAGCGCTCGAGGTGGCGGCACGCGGCGGGGCGGCGACGCACTGGCTCGAGGGCCGAAGCGTGGGTGTCAACGCGGTGTCCAGCGACTACGCGGCTGCCGAGACGTACTTGCGGCGGCGGCAGCTGCTGCTCCGAGGTGAGCCGCTCGCTCCGCACCCCCCCCCCCCAGCCAGGATCCCCCCGGGGCCCTCTCCCCAGGTCTGGGCGCTCCTCCCCAGTGCCCCGAGAGTTTCGACTTAGAGGCTGTGTGGCCGGGTGACCCTTCTTAAGTGGAGACCTCCTCCCCAGGGTCTGGACCCTCTCGCCGGGACACACACCCACCTACCCCCTCGCCCCCAACCAAATCCTCTTTCCCAGGAGCCCCTCTCAGGGTCTGGGCGCGCCCCCCCTTTCCAAAGCCGGGAAGCCCTCCAGGTAAAGGCTATGCGGCAGGACCCCCCACTCTCCGGAGTCTGGAGAACCCCTGGGTAGAGTCAGGACATCCTCCTCTCTGGACCCAAGGATCCCCCCTTTAACTCCAGGCCTGGGGTCCCTGATTTCCCAAAGAAGACCCCCACCTCACATTCTACCCGTGCCTCCTCCCTCAGTTTACCCCTAGTGCTTGCAGAAATGAGTTCAGACCTGGGTGGGGAGTTCTGGTGGTGTTTGCAGGTAGGTTTGCATCCCCGAAAGGGAGGAGACTTGGGGTGGGGTCAGATCAGGCTGAGAGGACTCCCATCTGTCTCCCAGCTCTGAACTTCAGTCCCTCACACTCAGGCCACACAGCCGGTCAGGAGCAGGCCAGGGGTGAGTCTGTGCCTCAGCACTGAGCTATGTTTGCTGTGGAGGATGTTGGCTCCCCGGGTTGCCTTTCCACCCCCTCAGCTAAGCCAGACCTCACTATACTCTTCTGTAAAATGGGCACAGGCAGGGCTGTACACAGTAGATCCTTTGCCCACAGCCTTTCAGCCTTTGCCCAACAGCCCCAGATGTGGGGACTCTTCCCCTTACTAGCTGTGGAAACCCAGGCCTAGAAGGCCCTAGGGCGGGACAGGAAGAGGCCCCGGAGGCACTTCCTTTCCCCTGAGACTTAAGGGAAATTGGCCCCACACCTGGTCCCACTCAACCAGCTGCTTCGTTAAGACACTGGGGTGAAGCTTGCAGAACTGCTGTGTAACCTCGAGTGAGGCCCTGCCCCTCTTTGGGCCTCTGGGGACCCATCTGTGAAAAGGACTCACCACATCCTCTACCTCCTCCTGGGCTTACAGCCTCCAGGGCTCCACTTGGCCCTGGGAGAAGGCACTAGCCCTTCATTTCAATCCGAGTCCCCTCCTCCATGCAGCCCCCCAAGCTGATCGCTGTGTCTACAGCCTCTGTTCCTCCTTTAGGTACTGCTCTGACCCAGTGCCCCTGTGGTCACTCTGACTGCAGGGGACCATGTCCGGTTATGACTGCCTCCCACGGGTTCCGAGGCCTCAGGAGGTTCCCAGGGCCATCTGAAGGCACGTCAACGGTGGCCTCCAGGGTAGGGGGTGGGTTCGAGCAGCTGCGCATCTCGCTGCCGCCAGAGGGCGCTGGCGCCCTGCAGACCGCGACCAGGAAACCCTTTCCTCAGACACGCTCTTTGAGGTTCTTCTCTGAGTAAACTGAGGCCCAGAGAGGAATCATACCGTCTCGAGGGCACACTGCAGCCCTGGCCCCTGGGGTTCCTGGGACGTCCCCTCCACTTGGCTCTATCTGTGAGGGGACTGGGGCGGGGGGGTGCCAGGAGTGGGCCCAAGGGCTACGCCTAGGGGGCTCGTAGGAGTTTGCTGGGGGCCGCAAGTTGCGACAGGAACATCGGGTGGTGGGGAAAGCTTGGGCAAAAGCGCTGAGGCGTGACCGAGTGGTGACATGTGGGGAGTGGGTTGATGACCTGGGAGCGAGGCTCTCTGGAAGGGGAAGGTGTCCGAGCATAGGCTACACCGCGATTCATGCACAATACTCTGAGGTCGGGGCCGATTTTCTTCCAGCTCTACAAATGACAAACGTGGAAACTTAGGTTCAAGAGGTGGTCACTAGCCCGGGGTCATCCAGCTGAGCGGGATTCGAATCACAAGACGGGGGGCAGCAGGTGCCCAAGCAGAGGGAGGCCCTACCTACTTCCTCCTCCTTCCCCCATCGCTCGGAGTGGGGAACTGACGCCCAGGCTGGTCCTAGGCTCTCAAGGCCCCGATTGGGGCTAGGCCATTCCACAGCCTTCCCGCGCGGGGCTGGACATGCCTCGAGTCCGATCTGCAAGTGGTGGCCAGTTGATGATTAAACCTAGTGGCAGAGTGCTCTTGCCAGGTGACCTCAAGCCCGGGGCCCAACTCCGACCCTAAGTTTCCCCCGCTTTACCCCCCGGGGTCCGCGAGAGACCGGCTCGGGCCCGCGATGCTTCAGGTTCACGCAGGGGTCCACGAGGATAGAGGGTAGCTGCAGAGTTTGTTATTTTGTTTCACGCCTGGGCGGAGCCACGCCCCTCGCCGCGCCATTGGTGTATTCCTTTCTGGGGGTGGGGCCCGCGTCTCGCCCCGCCCCGCCCGCCGTATAAAGGCAGCGCCGGCGCACGGCGCACAGGAATTTCTGACCTGGTCGGCAAGTGCGCCTGCGCACCCCGGGCAGGTTCGCGTTCTGAGGCTGTAGCCTCCGCACCTCGCGCCGCCGCGTCGCGGGTTCGAGGCCAGGGTTTGTGCGTCGCGGGTTCGCATCCCGGGCGCGATGCTGTTCGACAAGGTGAAGGCGTTCGTGGTGCAGCTGGATGGCGCGAGCGCGGGCGCCGAGCCGGTTTTCAGCGGCGGCCAGGCCGTTACCGGCCGGGTGCTGCTGGAGCTGGCGGGCCCGGCGCGCGTGGGCGCCCTGAAGCTGCGCGCGCGGGGCCGCGCCCACGTGCACTGGACCGAGTCGCGCAGCGCGGGCTCGAGCACCGCGTACACGCAGAGCTACAGCGAGCGTGTGGAGGTCGTGAGCCACCGTGCCACGCTACTCGCGCCAGGTACCGGCCGGCCACCCCGACGCGGCGCACGTGCTGCGCGCTCCTGGAAGTCGGAGCGGCCGCTGAGCCTCCCCCTCTTGCTCCTACCTGCAGACACGGGAGAGACCACGACGCTGCCTCCGGGGCGCCACGAGTTCCCATTCAGCTTCCAGCTGCCTCCGTAAGTCCGGCATCTGGGGCGCGGGATTGTAGGGGAATCCCTAAGCCTGCAGCTCCTTTCACGGTTAGGTCTCCATTGCTCGGTTTCTGGGGACCCTCTGGACCCCAAGACTCCCCCCCCCCGGGGGGGGAGGGGGCCTTCAGTGTCTCTGTCTCTCATTCTCCTAAGTCTCTGGGACCACCCCCCACCTGCGTGTCTGTGTTTTTCTCCCCCTTGAAGTCCCTTCCTTCCACCTCGCAGGACACTGGTGACATCATTCGAGGGTAAGCATGGCAGTGTCCGATATTGCATCAAGGCCACCCTGCACCGGCCCTGGGTCCCTGCCCGCCGGGCAAGGAAGATATTTACTGTCATTGAGCCGGTGGACATCAACACACCTGCCCTGCTGGTGAGTGGCTGCTCCCAGGGCAGATGGGTTGAGAGAGCTTTGTAGGTGGGGGCCTGGCTGCTGGGTGAGCCCAGCTGGTTCCTCACCCCTTCACTTCCTGCACAAAGTGGGAATCACAGCTGGGCCCCCGGCAGGGCGGGGGGCAGGCATGGGAATGCTTCTGGAGCCCGGCGGAGCTGGGGGCAGATCCTACCTGCACCAGTTTGGGTGTGTGCTCTGGGCAACTGTCTCGCTCTCTCTGCGCCTCAAAGGCCTCATTTGTGAAATAGGGGACAGCCAGGGCTTGGGATAATAATGGCTTTCTGAGGACTAATTACACGCTAAGTAATTAGCTTGTTCACTTTATCTTCAGCTTTATAAGATGGGTTTCGTCTGTGGATTTATTTTTACGGACGGTACCTGGTAGTTAAGAAAAAACCAGGAATCGTGCCCCCCCCGAATCCTCCCTCAGCTGGGGGTGGTTTGGAAGCTCCGCGGGATCTGTGGTTTGCACAAAATGACCTGTTTGTATCCCTTTCCTCCACCCCGCAGGCCCCTCAGGCCGGAGCTCTGGAGAAGGTCGCCCGATCCTGGTACAGCAGCCGTGGTCTCGTCTCCCTCTCCGCCAAAATCGACCGAAAGGGTTACACACCGGGTACCAGGCAGGCGGGGCTGGATGGGGAAGAGGGCCGAGCTCAAGGCTGCAGACGGGGAATCTGATGCCCCCCTGCGCCCCACCACAGGTGAGGTCATCCCAGTCTTCGCGGAGATCGACAATGGCTCCACGCGCCCGGTGCTTCCTCGGGCAGCCGTGGTCCAGACGCAGACCTTCATGGCTCGGGGTGCCCGCAAGCAGAAACGAGCGGTGGTGGCCAGTCTCGCGGGCGAGCCTGTGGGCCCCGGGCGGCGGGCGCTGTGGCAGGGCCGGGCGCTGCGGATCCCCCCTGTGGGTCCTTCCATCCTGCACTGCCGGGTGCTGCACGTGGACTACTCCCTCAAGGTAGAGTCTCCCGTTGGTCCGAGGGGGGCAGGGGTGGCTGCATCTGCCCGGTGCCCCCAAGGCTGCCTGGGCGCTCTCCCTCATGGCTCGCTCCCCCCAGGTCTGCGTGGACATCCCCGGCACGTCCAAGTTGCTGTTGGAGCTGCCGCTGGTCATTGGCACCATCCCCCTGCACCCTTTCGGGAGCCGCTCATCCAGTGTGGGCAGCCATGCCAGCTTCCTGCTGGACTGGGGGCTGGGAGCCCTGCCAGAGCGGCCTGAGGGTGAGCTCCCCGTCCTGCTGCAGGGGCTGGGTGGGCAGAGAGGCGGCTGCTAGGTGGACTCTCCCTCCCCCCAGCCTCAGCGCCCCCATCTGTAAAAGGGCACAGTGGTGATTACACGGGCGGCCACAGGTCCTCCCAGAACCTCAGCCTGAGGGCCCGCAGCTCCAGAATCAGCCCAAGCTGGCTCCTGGCCATGGTCCCCGATTCTGGGGCTCCCCTTCTCTACCAGCCTCACCCACCCCATCTGTCTCACTTGCAGCCCCTCCTGAGTACTCAGAGGTGGTGGCAGACGGGGAGGTGGCAGCCGCGGGGCAGAGCCCCTTTCCACCACTGCAGGACACCGACATGAGCCTTGAAGGCCCTTTCTTTGCCTATATCCAGGAATTCCGTTACCGCCCGCCACCCTTGTACTCCGAGGTGAGTGTGGGGGTCCCAGAAGCCCCCGTACCTCTCCAGGCCCTGGGAGCCCAGGTGGGGGTGGGACTCAGATGAGTTTGGGGCCTGAGCCCACCTTGCACCCCAGTCTGCTCCACACGTTGCCCCCCCATCGCTGAGTGTGGGAGTTGGAGATAAGCAGGGTGGCGGATGGGTGTTTCTGAGCCTCTGGTGCCCGCCCTGAGACTGGATGGGACTGTTTCTCTCAGGAGGATCCAAACCCACCCTCAGAGGCCATGAGGCCACGCTGCATGACCTGCTGAGCAGCGAGGGGATACCTCGAGGGATGAGGTCGCACACATGCTTCCAGCTGCCGTGGACATGGGGAAGGGCTGGGTCAACAGCCGACCGACCTGACTGCATTGAAGTTGGGGACTCCGAGTCTCAGAACAGGGCACAGCTTTCTGACATCACACAGGACAGAGGAAGAGCCAGTCTGGAATCTGATGTATCTGGACAGGTCCCCGTAAGGCATCAAATGCCCATTGTCGGATCCTGTCGGTCTGTGCCGGCCCGTGGACAGGGCTCGGGTCCCCCGGGAGCCTCTAGTCTGGGAGAGACATAGCCAGACGTAAATATTTCCAGTCTCGTGGGACCAGAGGAAGAGGCCCAGGGCTGGGAGAGTCCCAACAGGAGCAGAGAAGGCTTCCGGGAGCAAAGGGCCTTCTAGCTGAGGCCTTGGCCTATGAACGAATGACAGCTCAGTAGGCAGACAAACAAAGAGGAAGAAGAAGTCGGAGAAGGTCAGAGCTGAGTGATGTTTGAAGATCACCCCCTTTGGGGCTCAGAGGGCAAGTGCCTCAGTTGAGGCCACACGGCAAGGTCTGGCAGGCGAGAGGGCCCAGGAACGGGGCATTCAGGGATGCAGGTCATTGAAGCTTTGTGGGACCTGTGGGTGGCAGGGGCATCTGCCCCAGCCTTTGAAAGCCAGAGAGAGGTTGCTGGCCCAGGCTGGGACTGTCTGGGGGCTCCTCCAAGTACACCAGGACATGAGACCTTGTCTGCATATTGTATAACCCAGGAAATCCAGTTCAGGACATTCAGCCAGGCCCTGGGGACACAGGTCAGCCTGGGGTAACAGCAGGCCCCCAGTGCAGCTCTGGAAACCTCCTGGGGTAACAGCAGGCCCCCAGTGCAGCTCTGGAGGGACAAAGTATGAGGGGGCAGCCGGACCAGCCCCCCGGGTTGTAGAGTCTTAGCCCTGGCTGGGGCAGGACCCCTGCCTGGGACTCAACATTTCTGATCAGCCTTAAATTGTTCTCTTTTTTACAGTTTTTGGTTTTTTGTTTTTGTTTTTTTAAAATAAAAGTGTGGGGAAAGAGACTGGGCTTATTGGTTTATTTCCCACAGCTGCCAAAGAAGCTGAGTGGCTTTGACCTCCATCTTGGGTCAGAATCTCCGGGATTGAAGGCCTGGCCAAGGGGGGGTTGAGGGGCCCATTGTCCAGCAGGAGAAACAGGCTCAGGGACACATAGGGAGGCTGAGCTCAGGTTGGAACTGGACCCCATTTCCCCTTCCCTAGTGTAGTCGCGGAGGCTTGGAAGCATGAATGGGGGAAGGCTTTTGTTTTCAAGACACAGTCCGTATACCGGGAAATGAGCCGTTTTTTTGTTTTGTTTTGTTTTTAAAGATTTTATTTATTTGACAGAGAGAGACACAGCAAGAGAGGGAACACAACAGGGGGAGTGGGAGAGGGAGAGGCAGGCTTCCCGCGGAGCAGGGAGCCCAATGGGGGCTCGATCCCAGGACCCTGGGATCATGACCTGAGCCGAAGGCAGACGCTTAACAACTGAGCCACCCAGGCGCCCCGGGGAAATGAGCCGTTTTAAAGTGTACAGTTAGGTGGCATGTCGCGCGCTGACAGTGTCGGGCACCTGCCACCTCATCTAGCTCCAGGACATTCCCATTACCCCAGAGGAGGCCCTGTTCCCAGGAGCGGTCACTGCCCACCCCCTTCCCTCACTCCCAGCACCCACTGATCTGGGGATTTGCCTGTTCTGGACATTTCCTATACATGGGATCACGCTCCGTGTGGCCTCACTTGTGTTCGGCTTCCTACTCAGCTTAAATTTCCCTGGTAAGTTTCATCCACGTGGTAGCCTGCCTCAATGTTTCATTCCTAATTTTTATGGCCAAATAATATCCTGTTGTGTGGATGGACTCCCATTTTGATTGTCCCTTTACCCCCTGATAGACGTTTGGGTCATTCCCACCTTTTGGGGACTGTGGACAGGGCTGCCGTGGACATGGGTGTCCAAGGATTTGTTTGAATACGCACCGGGCTTCCAAGCAGGCCTGGCGGCACGCAGGTTGTCTTCTAGCGTTGAAAGTAGGGAAAGTGAGTCCGACAGAGTGAGGTGACTCGTGCAGGGTCCGGAGTCGCCACTCAGAACCCCCACGCCTCAACGATCAGCGGCACCCGGGGTGGGGCTGTTCCCTGCAGGGTCTGCGCTCAGGCCCCGCCCCAGGCCCGAGGCCCTGCCCTCAGTGGGGCGGGGCCAAGTTAGAACCCCATCTAATAGCTCTAGCTGGGTTCACAGTTTGCCCAAGACAGTGAAAATTCAGTGACAGTCTAGGATGACCAGTGGCAGGGCTGAGGGGCAGGGATGAGGATGGAGGGGGGCCGGGGTTGGACACTGGCAGGTATGACCACGGGAAAGTCACTTGCTTCTGAGCCAGTCTCCTCATCTGGGACTCTGGGGCACCTCTCCACCACCGCCCCAACTGCCTCCCATCCCTGGTCTGAATTTGGGTCCTGATTTCCACCTGCTTCTGGTCCTGGGGTTTACCCAGCCCTCCCTGTCCAGCAGCATCTGCCCTGGGCAGTTGACCCTGGCATCAAGTTCGGAGCCTGTCACACTGGGGGTTCCTTTGGGCCCAGCAGAGGGGAGATATACCCACACAGCACAGTCACCCCAGACCCCCTCTCGGTCTCAGGAAGAGGTAAGATCCCTGTCGTCTTGGGTATGCAGGACACAAGATCCCAGCTTCCGGATCCATGTTCCCAAACAGAGAAGAGTCTAAGGTGTCTATTGCAACAACAGATGGGGGTACAGTTTTACGAAAGGCTTCCCCCGGCAGGCTTGGGAGGATAAGCCACCTCGTGTCCCCAGGACTCCTGGGTCTGCAACTCTGGAACCTGATCCCTAGAAGAGGTGGATTATCTGGTTCGGATAAATGAAAACCAGAATGGAGCCGTCTTGGGTCGTCCAGAATTCAGGGAACTCCCCAAACACAGAGTGAGGCCCACAGAGTAGAAAGGAGGTGGCCAAATATTCTTCTCCTAAAATAAAATCCCACCCCTCTCTAGGCCCCTAAGATCTCTCACCCACCTCTCCTTCCAGCTTCCCCTGGATCTTGACTGTGACTCAGATATCCCAAGCTGGGTCCTACCTCAGGACCTTTGTACATGTGGCTCCCTCTGCTGAAAGGCTCTTCTCTAGGACTGACTCTTCTCTACCTCCTAGCCTCATCTTTTCAGGAAACACCCCAACCTCCTGGCTGAAGGTACCCCTCCCTGTTACTCCCTCTCCCATCCCCCTGTCCTATTGTCTTCATAGCCCTGATCACTCTCTGAAATTTTTTATTTAGATATTCACTTGTTTGTCTGAAGTTTGAGGGCAGGGCTGGGGCAGGGCTGGCCCCAGCACACAGCAGGCATGAGAGGCATGAAGGGGGGTTGTTGACTGGAGGAGACTCCCCAAACTCCAGTGTGGACCAAGATTCTGATGGGGGTGGGGGTGTTACCACCTTACATTGTTCCCAGGACCCCCTAGAATCAGAACTTGTCACCCGTTCGGAGAGTCAAACACCGAGTCTCTGTCTCTGCCTCACCCTCCTTATCCCCCCACTGCCTCTCCATGTTGTTTTCGCACTGTCCCTTTTGCTCGATGTTTCTGTCACTCTCTCATTGTCTCTGGCTCTGGCTCACCATCTCTGCATCTCTCTCTCTCACTCTTTGCTTCGTCTCTGTCTCTGAGACTTCTCAGTCTCTCTCAGTCTCTGACTCCTTGAGCATCTCTGTCTCCTCCCCTGGCCTGGCCAGGCCCCTGGGCCACGGGGTGACAGGCAGGCAGGGCACCCTCTGCTTGTTTTCCGCCCTCGCTGGCAGGGGGCCCAGCTGGGATGCTGTTCAGGAATCCTCCAGCTGCCCGGCTCCAGCCACCAGGCACAGCCACTGGCCTCTCCCAGCACATTCTGTCCCGAGCAGGGAGCCCTGGGGGTGGGGTGGGAGTGGAGGGTTCCTGTCCGGCTCCAGTTACAGGACAGCCCGTCCTGGTGGCCTTGCTCCCCACCAGTGCGGCCCCCTGATGCCTCCCCTCCCTACTTTGGGCTTAGATCTTCCTGAATGGGGCCCCTCTGCCAGCTCATCCCTACCTCAGGGGCTTTGCACCTGCTCTGCCTTCTACCTGGAGCTCCCTCTCCCCAGGTATGCCCGGGACCTTCTCCCTGGCAGGCTTCAGGTCACAGATCACCTCCTCAGGACGTCCTCCCTGTCTCTGGGCCAGAACGCCCCGCCATTCCCCTACTCCTGTCCTGATGCCTTTTGCTTCCCGATCTTTCCCCTTTCTCGGAGTTCTATATTTACTTGTTTGTTGGCAGGGTGTCTGTTACCCCAGAGCCGTGCTACATCCCCAGCTCTGGGCGCGCACTAGGTGCTCAGTGAATATTTCAGAGTTCATACCATTTCATCCCAAAGCTCAGCTCTGCCTCAGCCACCCAGGCTCCCACGCACAGCTCCCGTCCCTTCGGCCCGGCTGACCAACCCCCGGCCCTGCCTCCTCCTGACCCCGCGGCCCCTGCCGTGTCCCCTGCACACGCCTCCTGCCACTGTCCCCTGCGCCCTCAACACACCAGCCATATCCCAGCCCTCCCATCTGCTCCCAGAGGGTTCCCTCCCCTAGATGCACCTTTTCCAGTGAGGGGCTTGGTCTCCCTGTCTTTTAGGCCCACTGGGCTCCACACGGGGGCTGCTATGACATGCGCGCGTGCACACACACACACCCACACACACACGGAGACACAGAAATAGGCCCGCGAACTCGGGGGCACACAGCCTAGACCTCGATGAGCACGGACCCACATGCACGTGCATGCACACGCGCGTAAAGCACGCCAACAGGTGCAACAGTCCTGACCGCGCTGGGTGCCCGCGGCCCTGGGTGAGGGCTTGCAGGGTGTTCACGTGTGGAGTCCCCCAACTCGGAAGGGAAGCAGGCAAGATGCCCTCATCTCACAGGTGGGTGCAGGACCGGGGCTTTTGAACCCACGCCAGGGTGTGCACAGCCTTGTCCGCCTGCATGCACGCGCGCCCCCCCCCCTCGCTTCCCCCACCTCATTTCTGATGTTCAAGGCCAGGAAAGTCCCCAGAAAGCATCAGGCCGGGCAAGGGGCCCAGGAGGAAGAAGTGACTCAGCCAGTGGCCATCAGGGCCTGCCTCGCTGGGAGATCCTTGGGGGTGGGGGACTGGGGGATTCACAGAGAACAACAATAAAGGGCTGGGGCGGGGCGGGGACAGGGTAAACAGGGCCTGCTGAGCAGGGTTGGGGAGGGGAGGGATGGGGCATGCCTCGGTGGGTCCCCAGTGCTCCAATACCTCCCCTCTGCTGAGCCTGATTCATAGGTGGGGAAACTGAGGCACAGAGAAGAGGTGACTTGCCCAAGGCCCACCAGCCAGGATGGGGCAGGCAGAGGACCCCTTAGTCCTTGGTCACAGGTTTTTGCGGTTTTGGAGATATTCTCCCTGCTTGCCTTTTGGTGGGCAGATCGTGGCGCCAGGTGTGGACACGTGACCAGGTCTGGCCAATTAGAACCTTTTGTGACCACAGACTCAGGCATTGGTTCAATAATAGGCATGTGACTCTGAGTGGGCCAATCACCCCAGGAGTTTGGGGGCTCCTGGAAGTGAGAATAGGAGCCATCTTTGCTACCACAAGGAGGGGCAGAACAGAGAGTCCCAAGGTCATTGTGGTGAAATCCACAGACACCCCTAGCCCTGTGGAGTGAGGGTGGAGCCAGAGGGAAGGACGACGGCCGGAGGGCCCTGGGAGGGCTTCCAGGAGGAGAGGACACTGGAGTTGGGGTTTTGATGGATGAAGAGGAGTTCACCAGGGAGCTAGAGAAGGGCATTCCAAGCAGAGGGAACAGCGTGTGCAACCACAGCAGGCGAGAGAGGGCCAGGGGTGTCCTCAGCCATTCCTGCATCTCTGTGGGGCTGGAGCACAGAGGGGGCGCTGTAGATGTGTTTGGTTATTTGCTCCTAGGCAACCCCACCAGCCCCTTAAGGGTGAGACTGAGTCTTTGCTGGCAGCTTTGTTGGCAGCTGACGTTTCTTTAACATTTGTAGTGTAGGTGGCCCTTCTTTGGGGACACAGAGGAGAGACATAGGTGGGTGGTGAATGGGAGAGTCGGGTTCACCGGGCAGGAGAGCCTGGGGCTGGGTGAGGGTGGCTCTGGGAGCCCGGGAACAGGACCACAGTCCAAGGCAGGAGGGAACATTTCCCGTTTCCCCATCCGTGAGCCCCACCCCCGGGGCATGGGGCTCCAGGGGGAGGCAGGGTGGGGTTCAGGGTCTGGACTCCCAGCACCACCTCTTCCTTCCTGTGTGACCCTGGGATAGTGGCCGCACCTCTCTGAGCCTTGGGTTTGTCATCTGGAACCCGACTTCACTGTAGACCCGGGTCAGTACTGGGCACAGAAGCAACACAAGGTCTGTGGGACTGGACGGGGTGTGCTGAGCCAGGGGAGGAGGGGCCGGGTCTGTCCAAAACATTCCCTCAGCGGTTCCTGGCCTCTTTGAAAACAGGAAGCCAGCTCTCAAGGGAGCCCCCCAGCAGCGCTTCCTGAGCCTCCTCATGACGCGTGCTGTGCTGGGGGGGGGGGTGCACACGCACATGGGTGTTTGCGGGCAGCCTGGAGATAAACAGAGCCCACCGGTGTGCGCATGTGTGTTTGCATGTCAGCCGTGGCCGTGGAGTTGCCCAGAGGCACGTGCATACGTGTCGCATGTGCTGGAGTGCGGGTTGGCACATCTCAGCCGGTACGGGAAGCAAACGGGGGCCGGTTGGTGCATTTGCAAGTCTGGGTCTAGGTGCTGGGCGTGGGTGTCTGTCGGCACTGGGGACTGCTGGGTGCTGGCAAGAGCCAGCTTGTGCTCTCCTTTCCCTCCGTCTGTCCCCTCACTCGTTGGCCTCTGGCCCCCTGGCTCTTCCTGGAGACTATTAAATATGTTCTTACCTCAGAGCCTTTGCACCTGTATGCCCACTAACCAAGCTACTCTGCCCTCCATTCTTCTCCATCTCTCAGACCTCAGGATAATGGCCTTGGGCAAGTCACCCCCCCCCCCTTTCTTGGCTGTTCCCCTGCCCTTCCTTGAGTCCTGACTCAGCTTTGACCACTTCCCTCTGCATCCTAGGATGTGTGGGCTCCCTCTATAAATTTCAGTTTATTCTCCTGTAAACTGGGGCCAATCTTGGTGGGGTCTCACTTACCTAGAGTCACCCCAAAAGTGGAAAAGGCTGAATTCAAGCCTGGGCCGGCCAGATCTGACAATGCATAGAGGCTTTGTCCTTGCTCACATCAAGTGGGGGAAATACCTGAGGCTCAGGGACCGTCTGGGATCACTCAGCCACCGGGGCCTCCTGGATGCCATGTTCCTGAGATGCCTTTCTCTTGCTGGCAAACTTCTACTCATCCTTCAAAACCCCATCTCAAATACCCCTTTTCTCCAGGCCAGTCCTGACACCATGGGCTGAGGGCATTTGGTGTCTGGCCATGTCTGTCCCCTCCAGACAGGCCAGGGCTGAGGCCTCTCAGTTGCATAGCCAGGAACACAAGACCATGTTTCCCACGTGCTGACTTTCTGGAGCTGGCCCAGGAGCCTTCACCATGCCCAGTCCCCAGGAGGTGGCTCCTACTGCCACATCACCCTCAGAACCTGCCAAACTCTGCAGTTTAGAAAGGCAGGCAAGACATTTCCACTTGATCCAGAGGCCTGTGTGTTCTGGAAACTCCCCTGCCCAGTCCTGTGGTCTTTCTGGCCTTGGCTCACAGCAGCTCCATACCAGTCAGGTTTATCTGTGGAATGGACCAGAGATATTCCAAGGCCCAGACAGTGTAACGGTGGTTTCGTGCTGGTGTCTCAGTGCTCCAGCCCCAGGGCAGCCATGAGGGTTTTGAAACAAGGCTCAGATCCCATCCCTTAAATACCCTCCGCAAAGCCCACAAGGTCCTGTGTGGCTTGGCCTCAGGGCCTTTGCACTTGCTGTTCCTTCTGCTCAGATAGTCCTTCCCTCACTCCTCACAAGGCTCCCACCTTCTCCTCCTCAGATCTAAGTTCAACTCTGCCCTCCTCAGAGGCCCCTCAGCCTCCCTGACCAAAGCTGCCCCGTTCTCTCAGCCCCTCTCTTGTGCTTCTGGCAATTCCTAATTATGACATATTAGTGGCTTCGTGGCCGTCATCCACCTCCCTTCTGTAATGGGAGCTCCAAAGGGGGGGGCACAGCACCCCTCCCCCAAATGGGAGAGTCTCCCAGCATCATCTCTCACCCTTTCCTTCCAGAGTAGGTTAGAAGGTTCCTCATTCTGGCTATGCCAACAGCGTAGATGGGAAATCCAAGGTACGGAGAGGCAGTGTCCCTGTGGCCAGCAGAGCACTCTCCTCTTCTGCGCCCACGTGGCCAGAGCTCCACATCACCCTTGGGAGAATGTCCAGCTCTTTGACTCAGAGTTCAAGGCCCTGCCCCCGGGTGGCAAAATCCTTCTTTTTTCCTTTGCCTACTTCTCGGTTACCCTTTGGGTCTCCTTTCGGTTGCCTTTCCCGGCATGAAGGGTTGACACAGTTAGGAGACATCAGCTGGCTGTCAGAGTCCAAACACTTGCAGCCCTGAGCATGTCAGCCCTTGAGGCTGAAAGTGACTCTTACAAAGGGAGGGGACGCCTTTGCCCAGTATATGAACAACTGCGGACCGCTGAGCTCGTAGTTTGCTCAGGATATGAACCCTGTGGACCGTAGATGACCAACAGGATACGAAGTGCAGTACAGAGAACGGGGGCTGTCCAGGAGCTCAGAGCAGGAGTTGACGTATTTTCTCTATAAAAAGTCAGATAATGAATAGTTGAGGTTTCGCGGGGCATGCAGTCTCTCAGCCACTCGACTGCTCCCTTGAAAGCCGCCATACACAGGCACAAACGAGTGGGCGTGGCTGTGTCCCAATAAAACTTTATTCGTGAACACTGAAACTTGAATTTCAGATCGTTTTCTTTTTCTTTTTTTTCTTTTTTTTTAGATTTTATTTATTTATTTGACAGAGAGAGGCACAGCGAGAGAGGGAACACAAGCAGGGGGAGTGGGAGAGGGAGAAGCAGACTTCCTGCCAAGCAGGGAGCCCGATGCGGGGCTCGATCCCAGGACCCTGGGATCATGACCTGAGCGGAAGGCAGACGCTTAACGAGTGAGCCACCCAGGCGTCCCTCTTTTTTTTTTTTTTTTTAAGGTTTTATTTATTCATTTGAGAGAGAGCGAGAGCGAGCATGACAGAGGGGAGAAGCAGGCTCCCGCTGAGCAGGGAGCCCGATGCGGGGCTCGATCCCAAGACCCTGGGATCATGACCTGAGCTGAAGGCAGTCGCTCAACCAACTGAGCCACCCAGGCGCCCCAGATCATTTTCATGTGTCACGAAACCCTCTTTTGGTCTGTTTCCAACCCTTTAAAAGTGTAAAAGCCACTTCTAGGTTACAGCCAGAGCTCTCGTCACGGGCAACAAAGTATCAGGACTCGCTGTTTACAAAGTGTTGGAACTCTGCTCAAAGTGCTTCCCGGTCAGGCAGCTAAGAGGTGGTATAGCAAGTCAGATACTAGCAGCATCTGACCACTGACAAATAACAGGTGTCAGGATTCGATGTTTACAGGGTATTAGAACAGAGCAAGTGAGGATGGCTTGCGAGGTGTCAGGACCCCATTTAAGTTGGACCCAGCCCCTGGCTCAAGCAGCGCACTGACCAAACGGGGCACTGCTGCCCATTCTCAGAACACTGTTTACCGAGTATCAAGTGACAGGGGCCGGTGGCAGGGTATCGAGTCACAGGGCAGTCACACTGAGACTTGGGCACTGTGACAACTCTGGACACCAGCTGTTTACAGTGACATGAGACCGGCTGTTTACAGGGGACCAGCTGACCAGCTTCCAGATGCCAGAGTCCAGATGGCCGGTGGGACGGGCCCCTCTGCAGGCGTTTGCAGAGGGCCCTGGGCCTGCGGACCCCTCTTGTGCGGCTGCCTCCGGCACCAGGAGTGGGAATGTGGAAAGAGTTCTTGGCCCAGGCAAGGCGAGGTCTGTGCTCACTGAGGACCCCCAGGCTCATACCTGCTCTTTGGAGGCAGGAATTGAGCCCCGCAGGTGCTGGGTCCCAGGGTCTGGCTCGCATTCTCTCTCTGCTCATCCCTGGCTGTGCCACCTTGCACACATCACTTAACTTCCCCGAGCCTCTGCTACCCTATCTGTAAAATGGGCATGATGATGGATCAAGGTTGCCAGATAAAAATACAGGATACCCAGTTAACATTGAATTTCAGACAAACAACCAACACGTTTTTGTTTTTTGGGGTTTTTTTTGCACATGACCTGATTTTTATGTTGTAGTAAAACAGGTGCTATGGAAAGGAACACGTGGAAGCAGTTGATTTCTTCTGGTGAACACACCCATTGTTTTTTTGTTTATTTTTGTTTTTAAGCTTTTATCTATTTATTTGAGAGAGAGAGAGAAAGAGCACGAGCAAGTGGAGTGGGAGATGGAGAAGCAGACTCCCCGCTGAGCAGGGAGCCTGATGGGGGGCTCGATCCCAGGACCCCAGGATCATGACTGCATCCGAAGGCAGACACTTAACCCACTGAGCCACCACGCACCCCTCACACCCATTGTTTATACTCGTTCCAAGGCTTCTAACATGATGATACAATTTCCTCATATTACTGCTGTTCCAATATTGTTCTGTAGCCCACTTGTTGCCATCCCCACACATTAATCTATCACAAGATTCCTAAAGGGATCGAACTCCCGCAGTATTCCTTGGGCATGTCTGCCACCGTTTAATTTCGAGGATAATTTCTTGTCCATAAATTTTTTCCACTCGGGAGGGTGAGCTTTGCTTATGGTGTCTACTCGGCGAGCTCAAAGATCAAGCAATACATTTTCAGTATAAGTATATCCCCAATGTTGTATGGGATTTATTTACACTAAAAACCGCAAAGCAAATGAACAAGAAAATGAGATGTTCATTTGTCACATCTGCCTCTCCTCTGATGATGTCTTCCCAACAGGAAGTGGTAAAGGTCCTGAGGGGATCTCAGGCCAGGCACAGAGAAAGGGCCTGATGCATCTTAGCACTGATGTTCACCGTCCTTGTCTTCCCCAGGACCTCATCTCAGGGATAAGCCCAAGTAAGGTCTGATGATGAGCTCATAAATGCATCATGTGTCTCTGGGGAACAGAGCCTGGGTGACAAGAATGGCACCATTCAAGAGTTTCACTAGGATGTCAGCAAGGGGCTCTGGGCCACAGGAAGGAGGGGGGTTCTTCATTCATAGGATGTCCCCAGCACCTGGATGCCTGAAAGGCTCAGGGGAGATGTTGATCGAATGTAAGATGACATTCAATAAACAGTTTTGAATTCACTGTTCGATTCCAACACTCTTTATTGAATACTTACTGTATGCCAAGCACTCTAACTCCTGCTTGCCCAGGGCTCCCCATCAACAAGGGAGATGGATGTTAATGCAGTCATCATCATAAATGCCAAATTATAACTTGGACAAGACCTGCCAAAGGGAGATCCTCAGTGCTAGAACCCCCTGAGTAAGGTCCAGAAGGGCTTTCTGGGGGAGGTGACATTTGCCAGAGACCTGGAGGAGGAGATTTGCAGGTACAAACAGGGAACAGAGAATCCTAGGCAATGGGCACCGTGTGCACAAAGGTCCTGGGGTGAGAGGGAACATAATGATTTCAGGGGCTGGCTTCATGCCACCCCCAGCTCCCTTTGACAATTTCACGCTCCAGCAGATAGTCAAGGCTAAGTTTAGGATGGCCAGGGTCACCTGGCAAGTCGGGCAAGATGTGGTGCCCTCAACCGCCCACACGCGGAAGGACAAATTCTGAGCACATCCTTGGCCAGGGGGCCGGGGGAGAGTGGTGGTGGAGGGGGGCGGCAGGTGAGATGGACAGCACCCAGCCCCGCCTCTGCATGGGAATTTCCTGAGCCACCTGCCTGCCTAATGCACCCTCCTCTGCACATTGCCATGGCTGCCTCCCAGGACACAGAGCAGGAAGAAGGAGATGAGACCACAAGCTGCTGGATGGAGTAAGGAGGCAAAGGGAAGAGCTTTGGGCTGCCCAGCTGGGAACTCTCAGGACTGAGAACCAGGGCTGGGATGGCAACGGTAACAGGCACAGTCATCATAGCTGCTAAGGCCTAAAAATGCCCAGCCGAGCCTTGCTGGGAACTACCTCTAATAGCCACAAAAGCCCCCAGCAGGCTGGTCCCAGAAGTATCCCCATTTTACAGACAGGAAGACAGATTCGGAAGGACAAAGTTACCGGTTGAGAGCTCACAGTGACCCCACGATGCAGCAAATCTTCGTTTTATGAATGGGAGGCTTAAACAGCAAACATGGACTTCTCACGGTTCTGGAGGCTGGCAAGTCCAAGGTCAAGGTGCCGGGAGATTTGGTGTCTGATGAGGGCTGCTTCTGGGTTGGTGGACACCCACCTGCTCACGGTGTCCTCACATGGCAGAAAGCAGGGAGAGGAAGCCAGCTCTCCTGTTCCTCTTCTTCTAAGGGCGCTAATCCCATCACAGGGGCTCCCCCCCCCCATAGCCTAATCACCTCCCCAAGCCTCCCCCCAGCACCATCACATTGGGAATCAGGGCTTCCATTTATGAATGTTGGGAGGACACAAACATTCAGTCCATAACAACACCCACCTTTCCTTTTTCTTTTGTTTTTTTAAAGATTTTATTTATTTATTTGACAGAGAGAGACACAGCGAGAGAGGGAACACAAGCAGGGGGAGAGGGAGAGGGAGAAGCAGGCTTCCCGCAGAGCAGGGAGCCCGACGCGGGGCTCGATCCCAGGACCCTGGGATCATGACCTGAGCCAAAGGCAGACGCTTAACAACTGAGCCACCCAGGCGCCCCCCACCTTTCCTTTTTATCCTCACTTTTGAGGTGAGAAGATGGAGGCCCAGGGTCCGGGGCTGGAATCGGGGCCACTGGACCCTCTGCCATTTGTCTCCAGCCTCAGTAGTACTGGCTATAAAATGGGACTTTGGCCAATTGCCAATATCCATAGGCAGACCTTCACCCCAGCCCAGGGGACTGGCATGAGGCATCTCCATCTCCCTACCAGTTGAATCTATAACTCACTGTTTCTAGTTGGTAAAGCAAATGTGTTCATCCCGTATTTATTACTTACTGTATACCTGGAGGAGGGGATCAGCTGCAAGGGGGCTTTCTGGGTAATGGAAATCTATCCAGATTGATAGTTTCAGGATTGTATGCCTTTGTCAAAACTCATCCAGCTGTACTCTATTGTATGTGAGTTACGCCCTAACAAAGCTGGCCTTTAAAATAGTTATATGATATTTTATTTTAAGTCTATCGGGAAAAGGCAACATCATAACAAAATCCAAATGCTTTGATACAAAGTCTTCTGTTCCAGGAACTTGTGTGATTGGTCGTAGCTACGGAAGGATGAAAAATGCTCTTACTATAGTCTAGCTGTCCAGGCGTGCCTGTTCATGTTCTTTTTCTCACTTCAAAATAAAACATATCTCTATTTTCAATCATGTAAATACTAACGCGCTAGGTACAAAGCCTTTGTGCAATACACACGAACACACTGTTACGTAAACACAGAAAAGAGTTCATGAAAGCAGACAATTTAGGAACAGAGATATTACAGCTGTCAAAGCCACACTGCCTCTGTTTCCCCAGCTGTACAACGAGGTCATAACCCCCTGGCCACATGGGGACCGGGGGGGTTGGGGGTGGTACAGTAGGTGCTGTCGAGGAGGGATAAGTAAATCCTGGGTTGGATTTTGTATCTTTTATCTTCTCTGCTGTATGTATTTGCTTTCTGCTGATGGCAATCCACAGATGGAGAGATCGCACATCGCACCACGTCCACATGCTTGAGCTGTTCATCTACAAGGCAGGCTTGCTTGCGTGGCACAGTCATGCCCAGTGCACAGCTGCCCCTTGACAAGGTCCACTCGTGGTGCTGCTTCTATTCTAGAACAATCTTGGGGGTGTTGAGGAGCCCAGGCCGTTGTCCTGGCGCCCCGGAGTCCCCGGGTCATCAGGAAGTTGGACTCAGGTGACCAATGGGGGAGCCCATGGCCCTTTGAGGGAAGCTTTGGTGGGGGTAGCTGTGGGGACTCAGCAGTGTGGCTCTCAAGATGGGGGTTAATGGGCGGGGCAAGGCAGCCAGGCCCTGGGTTGGGCCCAGCGTGTACAACTCTGGCCTCATTCAGAAGTCCAGCCCGTCAAACATTGACTGGAGGTTCAACAGTGTGGCTCTTCCCACTCAGACTGGAGGCCCAGGGGTAGATGCAGGAATTGGGGGAGGTGAGACATGGCACCCAATCCACCTGGGAGAGAGAGAGACAGACAGTGGGAGACAAATGAGACAGACAGGGAGAGAGGACAGAGAGATGGGGGAAAGAGAGATAAAGAGAGACAGGGAGAGACAGAGATACAAGGAGAGACAGGGAGAGAGAGAGGGTTTCAAGGGTGATTGTGATTTTGGAGCTGGGCTTGTCCTGTGAGAAGCATCTCAGATCTTGGGTGAGGAGTGTGACCCTGGGATTAGCAGTATCCTAATAAGGTCGAGGGGGAAGGAGTGTCATGGAAATGGGGTCAGTGCCTCCTGGATCACTGTGAGTCTCAGGACAGCCCATGGGGTCACTGTGCGTTCTTGACTCCAGGGCATGTTCGAAATTTTCCATAACACAAAGCATTTTAAAATGATCTCTGGGCTCCTGGGTCTGATCCCAGGCCTGATGTCCAGGATGGAGGGAAATCTCAGCTCTTCCTGGAGACCAGCCCAGAGGCGCTAGAGTGGGGGATGCCGAGAAAACTCTGAGAATGCCCCAGGCCTGAGACAGAGGCGCCAGGCAGCCTCAAGGAGGCGGCTCGGAATTCTGCTCCTGGCATCTCCCTGCCATTTCGGGAAGAGGTGGTGCACACCCCCACACCTGCTGGGAGCGAGGCTGGAATGACCCGGGCAGTGATGCCTCTTTCCTTACCCTGGGGTGTCACTTGCAATATACAGAGTGACCACCCCCCTATGAGCTGCCTTCTTGGGAGAGGCTGGGCGGGGGAAGGCTGGACAGGGGGAATGAGGAGGAGCGAGAAGTAATGGCCTGAGTTTTAGGGGATCTGGGCTCTCATCGCATTCCCTGAGACTGGGGGACTGGGGCTGGCCTTATCATTGATGTCCCTGAGGAAATGGGCTGGAATCCAAACGATCAGATCTGGAGAAACCCATCATTTCACCAGGACAAGTCTCTGAACCATGGCCTCCACCAAGAGTGGGAACAGGAGGACAGATAGGCCAGGAGCTTAAAATGAACTTGATACGCACCCCCCAAATCGACAAGGGAAGATGCTTGCCATGTGAAAACAGGTCCAATCAAAAACAGACAAACAAAGCAACTCAGTGATATCAGGAATGTAGTGGGGGAAGCGATAACCTGGTGAAACAGAAGGTCAGTTGGAGGACTCCCTACATGGGAAAGAGAAATAAATGAAATAAATGGTGTTCTCAACCCTTCAGGGAAACAGAAATGGCTGTCTTAAGAGATCCCAAGGAGAGTGCCTGGGTGGCTCAGTTGGTTAAGCATCTGCCTTCGGCTCAGGTCATGATCCCAGGGTCCTGGGATGGAGCCCGAATCAGGCTCCCTGCTCAGTGGGCAGTCTGCTTCTCCCTCTGCCCCTCCCCCTGCTCATGCTCTCTCTCTCTCTCTTTCAAATAAATAAATAAAATTCTTAAAAAAAAAAAAAAGAGAGAGAGAGAGAGAGATCCCAAGGAAGCAAAAGGGATGGTGGATGTACCATATTCATGGATGGGGAGGCTAAAGCTCAAAGGATGCTGATTCTCCCCATCTGAAGGTTTGGTTTTTTTTCCCCCATCTGAAGTTTTAACGCCATCCCAATCAAAGTCACAGCAGGGGTTTTCCCTCGGGAACTTGATAAGATGATTCAAACATTTACCTGGAAGAGCTGACAATTGCAAATAGTCAGAACACTTACACAGAACAAGCGGTGTTACCTGTCCTACCAGATATGGGAACCCATGACAAAGCTTGCAATTAAGTCAGAGGGATATTGGCACAGGGAGAGACAGGTTGACCAATGGA
Organism: Phoca vitulina; assembly: GCF_004348235.1. Classification (NCBI taxonomy): domain Eukaryota; kingdom Metazoa; phylum Chordata; class Mammalia; order Carnivora; family Phocidae; genus Phoca; species Phoca vitulina. Next base: position 2,664,326 of record NW_022589716.1, read on the forward strand.
CTGGAATTAAATGCCCACAGACACCCTGTGCAGGTCAGGAATTTGCTGCAAGATGGAGAAGATCTATCCCAACAGTGGGGAAGGGAGACTATTCTATAAAAGAATCTCTGAAGTGAGAGTCCATGTTGAAAACAATTCACTTGGGGGCGCCTGGGTGGCTCAGTCGTTGGGCACCTGCCTTCAGCTCAGGTCATGATCTCAGGGTCCTGGGATCGAGCCCCACATCGGGCTCCCTGCTCCGCGGGGGGCCTGCTTCTCCCTCTCCCACTCCCCCTGCTTGTGTTCCCTCTCTCGCTGTGTCTCTCTCTGTCAAATAAATAAATAAAATCTTTAAAAAAAAAAAAGAAAACAATTCACTTGGGTCCTTACATCACTTCATACCAAAAACTCAGTCTTTGGCCCCAGGCTCTGCTTTCATTTTACCTGGCCTTCTCTGGTCTCAGATCTTCCCCACCTTTCTCTTATCTTATAAGGACACTTATCATTGGATTTATGGTCCACCCTAATCCAGGATGATCATATCTCGAGATCCTTACCTTAATGAAATCTGCAGAGACCCTATTTCCAAATAAGGTCACATTCACAGGGTTCTGGGTGGATATGTCTTTTGGAGGACACCATGCAGCCCACTTCGGGGGACCCTTGATTTTAAGATCACACCCTAACACACTGAACATCCATCAGCCTGAGGTTCACAGGTCATGTCCCTGATGCTGCCAATTCTTGTTTGCCTCTGTGTCCCCAGCTTCTGGCAAGGACTTGGCCCACAGTAGATAGGAGGTGATTACAGAGCAGTGAAGCGAATGGATTCAGGCTCCCGACAGCCAGGGTTTAAGTCCTAGCCCTTCAGATCAGCAACCTGATCTCTCTGTGCCTCAGTTTCCCCTAAAGTAGCACTAATAATACCTGCCTGGAGAATGTTAGATTGTGGCCCCCAATGTCTACCCAGAACCTTGGAACATGACCTTAAAGAGTGTTAAAAAGAAAACCACAGGCCCAAAATGGTTTCACCTCGGCCAAGTCACCACAAAGGGGCTTAATACCTAACCTAATTGCAGTTTCAACCTCCCCCAGGATGTAAGTCTTAACCATCAGCCGGCAATTTTCTGATCAGCACCAGTGAGCTGTCTGACATGTGGGCCCTCTCCATCCCACCCCCCAAGGGAAGAAGAGATAATCCACCTAACCAGTCCCCCTGCTCTTCTCCCTAAGGGAAGGTGGCCCTGCCTGGAATAACCCTTTCTTTTCTTTTGCTGATAACTGTCTTACCCCATCCTCCTTCCGGTAAAAACCATCCGTTTTGTACAACTCCTCAGAACTCCCCTCTACTTGCAAGGTGTGATGCTGCCCCATCCATGCATGGCTTGATAAGTCCAATTAGATCTTCAAATTTACTTGGTCCCGTTTTTACAAGGGTCCCTGCAGATGTCATGAGTTATGGATCTGGAGACAAGATCATCCTGGACTCCAGGTTCCTTAAATGCAATGACAGGTATCCTTATAAAAGACAGAGAAGACAAAGAGAGACAAAGCCCATGTGGAGATGGAGGCAGAGATCGGGGTGATGCAGCCACAAGCCAAGGAACCCCACGGGCTGCTGGAAGTCACCAGAAGCCGGGAGAGAGGCCTGGGATGGGTTTTCCGTCTGAGCCCCCAGAAGCAACGCACCTGGCGACCTCTTTGATTCCAGACCGCCGCCCTCCCCACCCTCCACCACCGCCCCACCGCCCCCAGACTGTGTGAAAATAAGTTGGTTTAAACCCAGGCAGGGTACATGGGCATTTGTTCCAGCAGCCCCAGGAATCTCACACATTGCCTTCTACAGGGCTGTGGGGGGTGATCAAATGAACCAGCACCTGGGACACAGCCTGCCAAACAGTAAGCACTTAACACACGCTCCCTGGGAGAATAAAATGTGCTAATTCAGCAAAGCATGAAGTAATTGTCGCCTGTTGATTGAATGAGTGATCCAAGCTCAGTGGGGAGGACGGCTCGAGGCCCTCCCCGCACTCCCGGGCCCCTGGCTCCACCGCTCACGTGGGCCGACCGCAGACCCCTGACCTCCCCTCCCCGCTCCGCCCCGGGTTGCGCGGCGTCCCCGGAGCTGCCGGCTTGTTGAGCCACCTCGCCGGCAGACGGTGGCGCGGCAAGCCCCCCGGGCTGTGGCTGCGGTGGGCAGGCAGGCAGGCAGGCGGTTGCAGCCAGACGCTATCTGCAAACCGAAACTGGGACTGAGGCTTTGGCCACCCACTTGTGAAAACAGCGGCTATTTCCTCCCTGTGAGAAAGTCCCCCAGTGAGGCTGCATCGGGGAGGGGCAAGGCGAGTGGAGGAGGGCTGACTGTGTTCCCGGGGACCTTAGGAAGTGACGGCACCTTTGTACCTCAGTTTACCCGCCTGCAACTGGGCGGCACTGGGTGGGGGGAAGGGAGGGATTTGCAGGCTCCTGGTTGGAGATACTGGATTCGGAGATGCTGGGTAAGTGATTCACCTCCCTGAGCCTCAGTTTCCCCATCTATGAACTGGTGAGACCCACACAGCTGCTCTTTCCCTTGGGAGACATGAATCAAATCCTATCACCTGCCTTGAGACGTCCCAGGGTGCCAGTTGCTCTGAACGTGAAGAGCAACCCCCTCCCAGTGGCCGCCCCCCCCCCCCCCCGGGCCCCAGGAGTCCAGGCTTGCTGTCCTCCCCACATCACCTCCCTACACCTCCTCCTCACAAAGAAACAAGCTCATTCTCATCTCGGAGCTCGGGCCTCAGGCCTCAATGCCACCCACCTCTTCCAGGAGGTCTGATGGGGGAAAAGACCCTCTCTCTGCTGCATCTGGCCACATGTCCTATTTTATTCATTCTGTCCATCTCCCTCCCTGCCCCCAGGCCATATGTCCCACCAGGGCAGGGATATGTCTCAGTTGTCCTCAGCTATGGCCCCATACCCCCGGCCCAGGGCCTGGCACACAGTAAGCGCCTGGTAAATGACTCTTGTTACAAATGTGATTGTGAGCACAATGATTAAGCGCATTGGTTTGACATGGCTGTGAACAAAACAGACTATTGATGGCAAGAGAAAAAGAAGGGCAATGTGGGCGGGCATCGGAGCTGAGACCTGAATAGAAGGAGGTGCTGGAGACATGCGGGTGTCTTGGGGAAGACTCTCCCAGGCAGAGGCACAGCCTGTGCAAAGGCCCTGGGGCAGGAATGTGCCGGATGTGGAAGAGTTTCCAGGAGGTCAATGTGGACAAAGCGGAGTAAGGGTTGTGTTAGAGTAGGCAGCTAGTTAGGCTTTAACAGGATGCCTGGAGGCCAGCAAAGTGTGAGTCATGGTCAGCTATCTGGAAAGTCAGAGGTCTGTCCTGGCAGCTCTCCAAAACAAAGCCACAAAAAGCCGGATCGAACTAGACAGACCCAAGACAAAGAAAAAGAAAAAATCGCAAAACCCTGCTCCCCAAAAACTCTCCTCCCCAAGAAATAAATATTCCACCCCTTAGTTAACAACTGTCAACAAAGGATAGAGACCAAACCCCAGGCCCAAGAGCTCTCCCTTGAGCTCGCCTGCTCTCACATCTCAGAGAGTGTAATTTTGCTTTAATTGTATGTTCCTTCTCGCACCACTCCACTGTTATGTCTGGTCTCTCCTTGAATTCTTTTTTTTTTTTTTTTAAAGATTTTATTTATTTGACAGAGAGAGACAAAGCGAGAGAAGGAACACGAGGAGGGGGAGTGGGAGAGGGAGAAGCAGGCTTCCCGCCGAGCAGGGAGCCCGATTCGGGGCTCGATCCCAGGACCCTGGGATCATGACCTGAGCCAAAGGCAGACGCTCCACGACTGAGCCACCCACGTGCCCCTCTCCTTGAATTCTTTCTTGCAAAGAGACCAAGAGCCTCTGGCAACATCCTGGGGTGGGGCTGGGAGGTGGGAAACAGCAAGACCAGCAGGGTCCTGTGGCTACAAGGCGGACTTCGGCTTTTACCCTAAGGAAGATGGGAGCCATAGAGGGTTCTGGAGAGAGGAAGGACGAGTCTGACTCGGCCACCACAAAGGGGAGATTTTATGGGGGCTGAGAGCAGAAGCAAGGAGACCGGGGAGGCAGTGCCTGTGCTGGTCCCAGGAATAGATACCGGGGCTGGACCAAGTAGGGAGAATGGGTCAGGTTCAGGAGCAGTTTTGCTGGAGAATAGAGAAGAGAGTCAAGGATGTCTGTTTGATCCCACATCACAGGGAGGTAAACTGAGGATCTGGGGGCAGAGGGATCTAAGTAAAAGAGAGACTGAAAGCGACAGCAAGAAGTGAAGAGGTGGCCAGGGTCTGGGAGGGAGATTCGGGGCCTCCTCTGACTCACCAGGCCAGTCAGCCTCCTCCTGATACAAACACCATAGCTCCATCTCTGATTTTTCTCTATAATTTCAATCTTGTCAGAGGGAAGACGCTCACCACTTATGGTTGACAATAGGCCTAACCCAGCTTCACACAGGTTCATTTACTCCCCTCAGCGACTCTGAGACCAGGGCACAATCTCTGTTTTACAGAAGGGGAAACTGAGGCCCAGAGAGACAGAGCAGTCATGCTGGTTGATGAGTGGCAGAGGGGGGAATCGAACCCAGGACGTCAGGCTGCAGACCCTATTGTTGGGATTCCTGGGGGCTGGGGGGCGGGGCAGCAGCAGCAAATGTCCCACCCTAGAATGTATTATTTAGTACCCCCATTCAGATGGGGGCTGGCGTGGGAGCCCCCCAGGTGTGCTAGGAGTTCAGGTTTCGATCTGTGTGGCCTTCCATGTCTGTGGTTGTAGGATTGTTCACTCTTTCGTTCATTCATTCTTAGCCACCTTCAGGTTCCTGCCTTGTGCGGGGAGAAGTCCAAGGTCCCAGGTTGGGAGGGTTCGGGCCTAAATTCTCCTAGTTCCATAGAGTCCAGGCCAGAAGGAGGTACCCAGAGCTGGGGATCCCCAGGGGTCCGGGGGTTTCCTGAAGAAGGGACCCTCAGCCTGAGACCCCCTTCCTGCGCCACCACCCCCACAGTTAGGATGAAAGGCAGGGAATGGGGCCAATGAGGCGCTTCGTGGGCCAGAGGCTCCCCCTTAGACCCTGCCTCGAGCCCCACTCCTGGCTGGCAGCAGGCAGCCTCCAATGCCGCTGGGACATGACTTGGGCCACCCGCCAGACCACAGCCACTGGGAAACCAGCTCGGGGAGGTGAGAGTGTCACTGCCCAGCCTTCCCCGGGTGGAAGCGTTTGCAGTAACTATTTATGGGGCAGGCCCAGGGGACAGCAGACTGGAGCGCAGTCTGAAGCCACGGAGCCTGGTGGCTGGACCAGAATGACCAGTGATGCCCCTGGGGCTGGAAGCTCTGGATGAGACTCTTCGTGATACAGGCCTCAGTTTCCCCATCTAAAAACGTGGTGGCGGGGAGGTGTGCGTGTGTGTGGCTGTGTTGTGAGACTGTGGATGTTGAGCTGCTGGGTTACTGAGGTTTGAGAGGGATTCTTACGCAGTTTGGGTCTTCTGGACAGCAAGTGGGGGCCCCAGGCTTCCTGGAGCCACCCCCGAGGCCACAGTGGGGACAGATGCAGGGACATTAGGATCTGGGCTTTCAGGAAGCGCCTAGACTGACTCCCCCCCCCCCCCCCCCCCCCCCCCCCCCCCCACTGGAGAGATCACACAACCACCCAGGCGCGAGGGGGGGGGCGAGAGGGAACGAAGAG
>NW_022589716.1:2670129-2689152 GCF_004348235.1 Phoca vitulina
CCCCCCCCCCCCCCCCCCCCCCCCCCGCTGGCTCAGGGGTAGTCTGCAAGATCCTCAGGCAGGCTTGAGGGAGAGAAAGGGAGAGAAACGGGAAGGATGGAGGGGGGATGCAGTCAGGGAGACACAGGCCCTCCCCCGCCCTGCAAATCCATGGGAAGCTGGGGGCTCAGGATCAGCCCCCCTGACCCCTGGACCAGAGCAGCTCCCGAGTGGAGCATTAAATCTCTGTGCGCTCTTGAGCAAACCATGGCTTTTTTTTTTTTTCTTAAGATTTTTTTGTATTTATTTATTTGAAAGAGAGAGAGCACAGAGACAGAGGGAGAGGGAGAAGCAGACTCCCCGAGGAGCAAGGAGCCCGATGCCGGGCTTGAGCCCAGGACCCTGGGATCATGACCTCAGCGGAAGGCAGACGCTTCACGGACTGAGCCACCCAGGCGCCCACAAACCACGACCTGAATATTATCGTGGATGACGTTAGCGACAGCTTCACCTTGCTCCCTCTCCCCGCCCCCGTTCCACCCATGGAGAAACTGAGGCTCAGAGCGCCCCAGGCTGCACAGCCCGCTGGGGGGTTGGTGCCGAGCCAGGGCAGCCCCGCATCCGCCAGACGTTTGTGCGCAGACGGTGTGACCCTCCCCCCAGCCCCCCACCCGAAGGCACATCGGCGACCGCCCGCTTCCCCCACCAGCCCTCCCGGAGTGTTTTTCTTCCCTCCTCCTGGGTGTTTTGGTTTCGGCAGGAGCGGCCCCGCGGTAGCAGGCGGTTCCCGCCGGCAGGGTCAGCCCAGGGCGGGCGGGGAGCCAGGAGCAGCTCCCGGCCAGGGTGGGGAGGACTCAGGGCGCGACCCACGCCCTCGCCCCAGCACGCGGGCCAGCAAGTGCCGCCTCCCCCCACCCCACCCCGCCCGGGTCTTGCTCGGTCCACCGAGACAGTGGGGCCCAGCGCGGTCGCGATCCCCACGCGTGGCCACAGGGGGCGCCAAGGGGCAGATGGTTCCGGGCGGGGTTTCCCACGTCGGTGCCAAGGTTCCGTGCGCTCCGTTCGTTATTAAACATTGATGGAGGCGGCTGGGTGCCTGCCCGGGAGGCCTCCCGGTTGGGGGACTAGGGCGCAGATGCCCCAACGCCAATGGGAGGGGGTTTGTGGACCAGAGGAAGGCGCCGGGGGTAGGAGAATGGGAGAGATGCGCGAAGACCAGGCGCATTCTTGGGTATGACACCTAATCACAAGCAACCAAAGGAACACGTAAGTTGGTCTCCATCAAATTAAAAAAAAAAAGTTTTTTTTTCTACAAGGACACTTTTTTTTTTAAAGATTTTGTTTATTTTTTTGACAGAGAGAGACACAGCGAGAGAGGGAACACAAGCAGGGGGAGTGGGAGAGGGAGAAGCAGGCTTCCTGCAGAGCAAGGAGCCCGATGCGGGGCTCGATCCCAGGACCCTGGGATCATGACCTGAGCCAAGATGCGGGGCTCGATCCCAGGACCCTGGGATCATGACCTGAGCCAAGGCAGATGCTTAACCAACTGAGCCACTCAGGCGCCCCTCTACAAGGATACTCTTAAGACAGTGAAGAGGTAACCCACAGAGTGGGAGAAAATATTTACAAATCTTCTGACAAGGGATCAATATCCAGACTATATAAAGACCTCTTAGGACTCAATAATAAAAAGATAAATAACCCAATTAAAAATAAGGAAAGGATTCAAATAAAGATTTCTCCAAAGATATAATAAATGGCCAATAAGCACATGAAAAAGTGCTCAACTACCAGCAGTCTTCAGGGAAAGGCAAATCAAATCAGAGTGAGACACCACCTCACCCTAGGATGGCTCCCCGCCCCCCCAAAAGGGAAATAACAGGTATTGATGAAGATGTGGGGAAATCTGAACCCTCACACATTGCTGATGGGAATCCGGCAGCACCTCGAGAAGGAAAGTTAAACACAGAATTACCCTATGACCCAACATTTGTACTCCTAGGCAGATACTAAGAGAACTGAAAACGTGTTCACACCAGAGCCCGTAAACCATACTCACAGCAGCGGAAACGATTGCTCACAATCGCCAGAAGGTGGAACCCCCCGGGGTGCCCATCAAGGAATGAATGAAGAAATAAACAGCGATCCATCCACACAGTGGAATATTATTCAGCCATAAAAAGGAATGAGGTTCTGATTCATGCTACAACGGGGATGAACTTCAAAAACATGGTGCTGTTTCTTCCACAAAAGAACAGACACAAAAGGCCATGTGCTGTGTGATCCCCTGGATAGGAAATGTCCCAACAGGCCAATCCATAGAGACAGCAGATTGGTGGTTGCCAGGGATTGGGGGAGGCGGGAGGGGGAGTGACTGCTCATGGGCACAGGGTTTCCTTTTGAGGTGATGAAAATGTTCTGGAATTAGACAAAGGCGGTGATTGCACAACATTGGGAATACATCAAATGCTACGGAATTGTTCACTTTGCAAGGGTGATTTGTATGGTATGTGGATATCTCTAAAAAAAAAAACGCAGAAAAACAAAAAAAGGAGGAATGAACAAAGGCGCACAGTTGGGGGCAGGGCATCCCTGTCATCTGCAGGGCTCGGGCAGTTATGTGTGAGAGGCCAGGCCACGGCTGTCCTGTGTGTCATCTCCCACAGCCCAGGGTCCCCGGGGGCCGCTGATACCGCAGCCCCATCCTGGCTCGAGGGCAGAGACAGAGACAATGTTTCTTTCTGAACAAACCCAGAGGCCACTGGAGAAATAGAGGAGGGAGGTATCTGGGGAGGTAAACTGAGGCAGCCTCTCTCTCTGATAAGACTTAAGAGAGGTAGAGACAGAGGAGAGGGAGTGAGAAGGGGCCAAGGGCTCTGGAGAGACCTCCTTATCCATTTTACAGACCAGAACACTGAGGCCAGTAAGGCTGAGTCACCTGCTCCTCTGAACAGCAGCAGGAAGAATCTTTGAACAACTCACAAATTGGGCCTCAACAATCCTGCTCCAGGACACCCCCCCCAGCCTAGGAATAAACCCCCTTGGCCCCAGTAGTGACCTCTATCCCCCTGGCTCACCCACTCCCCCATCAACCACATCTGCCTCAGGGCCTTTGCTCTCTCGTTTTGCTGACCTCCCCTCACCATCTTGATATCACCCCCTCCAGGAAGCCCTCTCTCACCCACTGTTCTTCACACTTTCGCTCGTCACTCTCTCAGGGTTATTGTAACTCCCTGTATGGTGATTAGATTAGCGTCTGCCTTCCTCACCCCACCAGAAGCCCCTCATGACAGAACTGATTCCGACCTGTATAGGACAGGGCTTGGCATACGGTAGGTGCTCAACACTGACTTCACAAATCAAGGAATGAATACAGATGTGAAATGGGGTCTACTACAGTCCTGACTCCTGGAGCTTCTGGGAGGAGCTGAGGGATGGACATTCAGAGGGCCCTAGAGTAATGAGTACACAGCAGGTGCTCAAAAAACGTGGGGCCAGGGCTCCGCTAAGCAGGGTTGCTCAACCCATTGAGGTAGGGACCCCAAACCAGTGCTCTGAACCCCTTCCTATTATATAGACAGGCAAACAGAGACCCAGAGGGGTATCTCCCAGATATATATATATATATATATATATATATGGTGGGCTTCAGGCATGGCTGGATCCAGGGACGAGGGAGCCATCTGTTTGGGCTGCTGTCCTCCCTGAAAGCTTCTTTCCCAAGGCAGTTTCAGCCTCCCTCCCCCCCCACCCCCAGTGGAAGCAAGGTGTCTATCTTCCCCATTCACAACCGCAAGAGTTCCAGATGGTGCTCAATAAATGTCTATCTCCTACTCCTTGGACCCAGGGGGCTGTGCCTAGGTGTGGGTTTGTTAACTCCAGGGCCCACCAAACAGGGTTCTATTGTTCTGTGTGGGCCCAGGACTGGGGCAGCCTACATGGGGGCTTTTTGCTTTCCTGGAGGTTTTACAGGGGCGGTAGGGGTGGGTGTGGGGTCCTGGACTTGAGGGGGTAGTTCTGAGCCAGGGGCTCAGGTCACTCCGGTCTTTTTTATAAGCCGCTGACCCAGCATCCCTTCCTGTCTGCCCACTTGGTCCTGCCACCAAAGAATGAGAACTGATTCACAAGGGAAGGCCTGCCTGGCAGGGAGGTGGCAAATTCAAGGGAGGGAGCATGCGCGGAACAGGGAGCAGTCACTGGGGCCAAGGCTTCTGTCTCCCCATCTAGATGCATATATGGGAAACTGGGGCCCCCCAAAGGGGCGGGGCCTGGACCTCTAGTCTCCCAGCCTGTAGGGCCAGACCCCTCTCACCCAGAGGCTTCAGGTCCTTTTGCCACAACCCAGTGGTTCTGGGTTCTAATCTCCACCCCTCCTTCCCCCTCCCGCCCCCACTTAACACCGGAAAAGTCTGTTTTGCAAGCTCCGCAGCGGGCGGCGGCGGGGGGGGGGGGGGGGGCCCCCCCCCGCACCCGGTCTAGGCCTGGGAGACGCGTGTTGCTGTTGCCACCTGGTGGCCACGGGGGGAATACGAGACGACTCGTTTAACAATGGGAGGAGCTCGGGGAGGAAGAGGACAGGAAGAGGGCAGATTCCGGGGGTGAATGGGGGGCACGCGTTCCTGCTGTGGGGCGTTGGGTGTCAGGAGAAAGGGGGAACCCCAATTCCCGACCTGAGCCCTGGGCGGAGGGCCGATGGACCCCTAAGAGGGGCGGAGCTGGGGGAAGAACCAAGGCTCCTGTTTTGGGGGGACCAAATCCCACACCCCCTCGGGCCGTCGCTCCCCTTGCCCAGTCCTGACTCTGCAGAGCTCCGAGTGATCATCCCGCTCTGTCTCCCCCAGACCGGGTGCTCCTGGGGGCGCCCAAAGGGAGAGATGAATAAATGCGTGTGGAATGAGTGAATGAACTCCCCTACTGGGGGGTTTTGAACAGTCCGTGCAGGTTTCAGCCAGGGGAAAGTTACGCAACAGAAGGCCCATTTATTAAGCCTATTATTAAGCCGTAGACCCCTCTCGACAGACCTGCGAGTTCAATATTATCCTCACCCCCATTCTACGGGGGAGGAGACTGAGGCTGAGGAGGGGCCAGCACCTCCCTCAGAACGCTTAGGGCCCCTCTTGTTTTCCCACGACTAGATCCTCCTCCGGGGCTGGACCCTGCAGCGCAACAGAGCTCTGTGCCCGGACTCCCCGTCGAGTGCTCCTGGGACACAACATCCAGCCTAGGGTCCTGGGATCAGCATGAGCCCCCCTCTGGGTCCCCCCTCCAATCTATTCCCCATGGGAGTCAGGGGGTGTGGCAGCTTCCTTTTCACGGTGGTTCCTGGGTTCCCACCACGGGCTGTGGTGCAATCTGTGCTGGCCGGAGGGGAGGGGCCGGGACGGGGACATGGGGTCTGGGTCACTCGGCCCAGGTTTGACTCCTGCCTGTGCTCCCCTATCTTCAGGCTAGCCACTTGCTCGCTCTGAGCCTCAGTGGTCATGTCTGTAAAATAGAAGAGCCATGTACCTCTCGAGGTGGTTACGGGGAATCAGGACATCACGTGAGTGTCTAGACGGAACAGGCTGGGTATGCAATGTTTGCTTGATAACCAGCCGCCTTCCGTCTTCCTGCCTGAAGGAGGAGGCCGACTTGCCCCTCTCTCCCTCAGGCCTCCAGGCCCACGTGCGAAGGGCCACTGAATATGGGGGTCTGTATCAGGTCTCCCAAGGGCAGTGAGAGTCCAGCCACCTGGGCAGGGTTGCCCTCCAGACCCTCCTGCCTGCCCGGCCCCAGAGCCAGAGTCTCGGGGTGGCTTTGCACCTGTCTCCTGTCCTCCAGGGGCAGCTCTGTGTCCAAGGCCAGTTCAGGAGTGGCCCGAAGGAGCTCTGTCTTCACCTCCCCAGCAGGTGTGTCCGGGTCAGTTCCCTCACCTTTTTCCCAGGACGTGTTCACCACCAAGGCCTCTTTCAGGGACACCTCCTCTGGGAAGTCTGCGGGGCTTGCCCACTGCCAAGCCTAGATAGGAAGGGTGGGGCCAAGGCTAAGGGCAGGGCCCTATTTTCCAACCACACAGGGGGCAGATCAGGTTCCTGCTGGCTTAATTCCCTAAAATCCTGAGACCAATTTGAGGATCAGCTCTGCCTCAATGACACCCCCCCCTTCAGCCCCTTTTAGGAAGCCCCCCTACCCCCACCCTCACACACACCCCATTTCTCTTTGGGAAATCATTGCTCCTCTTCTCACTATTGATGTGGTTGGGCCTTGGCCCCACCACAAGTTGAGTGATGGACATGTGACCTGGCCCAGCCAATCAGAGCACTCTAGCCCCTGATACCCACAATAGGCTCAGGGATGAGCATGTGACCCACACTAGGCCTATCGGTGATGGCCCTGAGACTTTTGCTAAAGTGAATGGGGAAAATGGACACCCTTCTTCCACTGGGGAAAGGCTGAGCCTGAGTGGGAGGGAAGCCTGCAGGCAGAACAGCAGTCCAGACAAATGGATGCCCAGTCTCTGGATTCCTAGACCTAGCCATGCCTGAAGCCCACCATCTGGGGAATCCACCCCCATCCCCCATCAGGTTCCCGTTTTGTTGAAGCCACTTTGAGTTGTTTCTACTGCTAGGAAATGACCCACAGGAGGTTCCTCTCTGGGCCTCTGCTTGCCTATCTGTGAAATAGGGCAGGGTTTTGGAGTCCCTGTGTCAGTGGTTAGGGGAGAATAAAACGAGTTAATGCATGGCCATTACTCTTGCCCAGAATATAGACCCAAGAAATAGAACTTTAAATTAGAAAAGGACAGGTTTTTAGAGTCCCTGTATCAGTGGTTAGGGGAGAATAAAATGAGTTAATGCATGGCCATTACTCTTGCCCAGAATATAGACCCAAGAAATAGGACTTTAAATTAGAAAAGGAGCCCTTACCTGCTTGCCCTGGCTGCTAGGGAACTCGATCACAGTGCTGGCGCAGGGTGTGGGCAGGGGTGGGCACAGGTGCCGCGCAGCCCTGGGGAGGGAAGGAAGCTGGTCAGAGGAGCAGTGTTTTCTCTCTGTTCTTACTTTTTGATTGTTCTGACTTACTCTTTTCATCTCTGCTAGGTTATAAAGGGAGAATGGATGTGGATTGGGGGTGGGAGGTGCGGGAGTCTGACAGACCTGGGTTCAAATCCCAGCTCTGCCCCCACTGCTGGATACCTTGGGCCTGACTCTCTGGGCCTCAGTTTCCTCATCTGTAAACTGGGCACAAATACCGACTCAGTGTGAGCAGTTACTATGATCACTATTGCCATTACGGATCATCTTGGGGGAGATGGTGCAAATTACCTGTTCAGGCTGAGGTACCCAACGACGCCCAGGAGAAGGATGCTGGCGAAGCTCCCCAGAGATACGAGGAGTATGGACAAATCGAACAACCGGGAAACCTGGACTTCTGGGAGTGGGAGAGGTTGAACTGGGGGAGGGACACCTGCTGCCTCTCACGGGGAAGGGAGCTGGGAAGGAGTTGCTGGGACCCTCCAGCAACTCCCTGCTGACCATGGCACGCCGTGGGTCCCTCTGTGCCTGGCTCCTCATGTGTGAAGCAGGAGGCCAGGGAACCCACTTGCCCCGTGTCTGCAGGATAAAGGCCTGGCGCACAGGGCTCAGGACACTGTAGCTCCACGTGCCCGCAGGTTGTGCTCACGTGATTGCTCCCCTGGACCCAGACCTGCCGCCCCATGCCAAGCCTGACTCACTGGTTCTCTTGAGACCCGACTGCTCTATAAGGGCAACAGGAAAGGACCATGGCAGGAATAGGGATCATTTGGTTTCCAAATATCTTCCGGCCACACACCCCAAGACAGCAGAGCCCACCTCCTTATCTTTGTGACAAGAGAGACACTCATTCATTCATATTCATTCATTCACTCAACAAATGGCCCCCGGCCCCCTCCCCTGGAGCCCCCCAGGCTGGGGGAGGCAGAGCCTGGACACAGACACCCTCACCCACTCCCAAGGTGTCAGGCCAGGAAGGAAGAATTGTCACAGCTAGGGGCGGGGGGAGGGGAGGGTGGGCACCCAGGGGAAAGCATGGAAGGCTTCCTGGAGGAGGAAGCTTTTGAGCTGAGTTTTAAGGATGAATAGGAGTTAGCGGGGAGAACAAACATCCCAGGCAGAGGGGCTTGCATGGGCAAGGCAATGGGAGTGTGAGAGAACGTCCCTGAGGGGAAACTGCACAAGGAGGGGGGAGCAGAGTAGGCTGGGGCCTTCTCCTGTGGGAGATACATGGGGAGCAGGGCCAGGGCGGGGCTGCCTGCGGAGGCTCGGGATGGGGCAGTGCATGCTGGGTACATACCCAGGCCCTGCTCTCCTACTCACCGATGCTGAATGGCTGGGGTTGACTCCAGGCGCCTTGCAGTGTCGCCGTGTCTGCTCGAACCTGCACGGTGTAGGTTGTGCCAGCCCGAAGGCCACGAAGGGTGACCTGGGTCTCTGTGGGCTTCACGGGCAGCTCTGTGGGAGGGAGGCAGCCCTGGGTCCCCAGACTCCTTTACTCCCAGGAGGCCAGGCTCAGGGGTGGGATGCCCAGGTCCTGGCTGGGCAGCCACACCCTGGGAGTGGTAGTGGGGACTCAAGCACATTTTGCTGAAAATTCTTTTTTTTTTTTAATTTAAGATTTATTTATTTTAGAGAGAGAGAGAGAGAGCATGAGCGGGAGGGGCAGAGAGAGAGGGAGAGAGAATCTCAAGCAGACTCCGCGCTGAGCGTGGAGCCTGAGGCAGGGCTCGATCTCATGACCCTGAGATCACCACCTGAGCCGAAACCAAGAGTGGGATGCTTAACCGACTGCGCCAGCCAGGCGCCCCTGCTGAAAACTCCGAATGCACCCATTCACCTCAACTTATTTGGAGGAATATTCTTCCCCAAACTATTCAGTGAATGATGCTATCTTTCTCAAATTCTGACCTCTGCTGGCTCCTTGCTCACTCCCGGACCCAGCCCCATCGTCCAAGCTCCCTAAAGGTTCAGTCGCACCTCAGGGCCTTTGCACTGGCAGTCCCGCCTCCTCTACCTTGCTCGCCTTTCCCCAGATATCCCCATGGTTTCCTCCCTCTCCTTCTTCCCGTCTTTAGGGTGAAGATCAGCATTAACTTTGCCTATTTGTTTCCTCAGTGTCCCTACAACCTCAGCACACAGCAGGACCTCAGCACACGCTGTGGAATTGGATGGCTTTAACAAATAAAGCTCTCCGTAAAAATCCTTAAAATGAGAATACAGTTGTTGGCTGTTATCCAGAAGAAAACGATTACTAGAACCCTAAGTCTATATTCTTCGTATATACATATATTCAAGAGGAATATTCTTCAAAAGAAATTGGAGCGGGGGAGGGGGGAGGGGGATTGGTCAGTTTGGCCAATGGGCATTGGGCGCATTCATCTTCAGCATTTTGACTTTCGGCAAATTGGTAAAAGGGCTGCTTCCAGCTGCGCCACCCTGAATAAGACCCTGAACCCCACTTGGCCTCCTTTACCCCCTCTGAACAATGGGTGGTCAAGCAGATGGCAGGATGTCTGTGTCTCTGAGGTTAGAGCATCCCCCCAGCAAGCCCCGCCCCCCGCCCCGGCATTCATGCCTTGACCGGTGCTGGGTGCTTGGTGAGAAGGCAGAGACACGAAGAGGCAGGTGTTGCTGGCCTGGCCTGTTGCTGCAGGAGGTGACTGGGGGAGGCCGTATCCAAAAGACTGTGTTCCCCGCATGGAAGGTGGAGCCCCCAGTGTGTGAAACAACAGGAAACCCCAGCACTGGTGAGACTTGCCCTGTATGTTCTGCTTTCTTTCCCTCCCAAGAGGCGGGAAGGAGCACCTGACTGAGCCCAAATCCAGGCTTGCTTAACCCTTGGGGGCAGGAATCCCTCTCCAAGCCTCAGTTTCCCCATCTGTGAAATGGACACCATCGTCCCGCTCCATGGGAGTCTAGTTGCCGATACGCACGAGGGGTTGCGATCCATACACAGAGTCCATTGTGAGCCCACAGTTGCTGCCCACTGGGCCCTCCTGGGGGTCCGGAAAGGGCAGTCTGGTGTCTTTGAGTCGAACAACTCTTGTTTTATGGGTGGGAAAACCAAGGCCCAGAGAGGGCCAGTGAGGTGCTCAGGGTCCCCTAGCAAGGCAGACATCGACCCCAGGCCCCTTCTTCCCCCCGCCCGGCCCGCGCTGCCTCACGTACCAGACATGAGGTTGCCCTCCTCATCCTGGTAGCGCACGACGTACTCCTTCAGGACCCCCGGGCAGGTGCTCAGCGGGGATGGTGTCCAGTCCACAGACACAGAGTCCTGGCTGAGCTTCTTCACCAACACGTGTTGTGGGCGTCCGGCCCCCGAGGCTGCAACTAGCACCGTCGCCATGGTCAATTCCAAGAGCACCGGCTGAACGTTTCCTGCCTGCCCAGCCCGGCACCGTCCAGAGACCCACGGAAGCTTGGCAACAGAGTCAGGCAGGCCTGGGTTTGAATCCCGGCTCCACAACTCAGGCCCCATCGCTGCCCCTCTCTGAGACTCACTTTTCTTATCTATGAAATGGGGCAATGCCGCTTGGGGCGGGGGCGGGGGCGGTGTCTTCGGGATCCCCTGGGACTTCTGCACGCCTGGCTTCTGGCCAAGGCCTGACCCAGAGTAAGTGCCTCTAAGTGTTCATTCCCTCCTCCCAACACCCAAGGCCACCACCAAGCCCTCCAGAGAGACCACCTTGCAGGTATGGGCTACTCACCATCGCCCCCAAAGTGATAGGTGGACAAGACCGTGGACCACGAGATGGGCTTCTCTGGGCGTGGAGAGGCAAAGATCGTGATGTGGTAACACACCTTCTGCTCCAAAGGTCCTCTGCTCCAGCTGTAGGTTGCTAGAAGGATTGACAAGGCCCAGGCCGGTAAATAGGTTGTATCTCCACCTCCGCCTCTTTGCACTGGCCGTACCGCATGCCAGGAACTCCTAGAGCACTCCTGCTCATGCTTCAAAGCCCTTGCACCAATGTCCCCTCTTCCAGGATCCCTTCCTTATTCTCCCCTTAGCCCATCTCCCACCTGCAGCCCAGCCCGGACTCTACGGGGCCAGGTGCGTCTGGATCCAGCTCTTGTCTCCCAAGTCCAGGAACCCGTCAAGGGCCAGGCTGAGGCTGAGGTTTCCGGGGGCCCTGGCCAGGCCCAGGATAGGAAGTGGGAGAGTGAGAGGCTGCCGGGGCTCTAAGGCTCCCCCTTTTTCTCCAGAGGCCTCATTAATTTGCCACCAGCATCTTGTGGGCTGCCACCTTCTCTGGCGCAGGTGGCTGTTTAACAAACACCCTGGGATGTGAGACTCATTACCTATTGGGGTGCAATCTGCCCGGAGCTATAAGCCCTGACACCTCAGGATACTGGCAGGAGGCTTCAGACCCGCATGGGTGGCAGGGTCCAAGTCTCAGCCTGTTCCCACCTCCGTGTGACCTCGGGCAAGGAGCAAGACCGCTCTGGCCTCAGACACCTCACACGCACAGCCCCTGTAGGTTGGAGCCGCCCGGGGGTCTAAGGGAGGAGGCAGAGGCGGGGCTCCTGACGTTACGGTACCCATTCCGGTAGGGTCCGGGTCCTGGGGCGGAGTCAGTGCGCAGTTGGTAAGGTTCCTGTGCTGGCCCTGGGGCTGCCACTCAATGCAATATGCCTTGGCCCCGGCCTGGGCTGGCCAGTGCATGGTGGTCCCATTGGCTCCCACACTGATATTCAGAGCCCCTGGTTCTGGAAGCAGATGAGAGAGGCACATCAGAACAGCCGTTCCACTCCCCTCCCCCGCCCCCCCCCCCCCCCCCCCCGCCGCAGTCCAAGGCTCCCATAGCCCCATCCCACCCTCTCGCCAAACTCTAACCCCACAGGGCTGCGAGTTTCTGTATCTAGCTCCGTCTCCTCAATACTGGGGGCTGCCGGGCTGGGGGCCAGGCACAGAGGCAGGGTTAGGCTAGCAAGGGCGGTTTGAATGAGTTAGGTCTGACCGTGAGTTCCGTGCCAAAACGCCACCATCAATGCTGCCTGTACTGCCCACCTCCCCCCGCCCCCCCCCCCCCCCCCCCCCCGGGGGGCCCCCCCCCCCCCCCCCAGACCCCCGCCCCCCCCCCCCCCCCCCCCCCCCCAGCGGTGGGTGGGTGTGGTGCAGGATGGGCCTCCCAGACCGACTGGAGCTCAGTGGCCTGAGGACATACCCACTCGGTCCCCAGGGCTCATCTCTCCCCGCTCCCTCCAGCAAGGGCATCGGCAACAACCTCAGGGAGGCGGGCACTGTTTCCAATTCCGGGGACAACTACCATTTATTGAGCACCAGCTGTATGCGCCAGGCCAGTGCTGAGTGCTTGACGGGTGCCACTCTGCTACAAAGTGGGACCGTGAGCACCCCAATCATACAGAAACTGAGGCTCAGAGAGGGAGGGCCACTGGCGCACGGTCACACAGTGGGGCCATGACCCAAACCGGGCCAGGAGCTGACAGACTCGCGGCTGTGCCACCATGACAAGGGGCTTTCTGTCTCTGAGCCTCAGTGGTCTCATCTCTGAAATGGGCATCACTGTACCAGCCCTGTCCTCACAGGACTGCTGGGTGCTCGGTAGGCCCAGGACCAGGGTGAGGTGAGTGAGGCACGCATCAGGCACAAAACTGGAGGCACCAAAGAACTCAGTCATCACGATAAACTCTGTTTCGATGCAATATTTTTTAAGAATCAAAAAATGAATGCAAAAATGTGTGATGAGTGCTCTTCCTAATCGCCAAAAGGTGGAAAAAGCCCAAATGTTCATTAATGGATAAACAGATAAACACCACGTGGTCCATCCGCACAGTGGAACGTTACTCAGCCACGAAAAGGAAGTGAAGCCCCGACACACGCTACGACATGGGGGAACCTCAAAAACATGACGCTGGGTGAGAGACGCCGGTCACAAGAGGCCACAGGGTGTGTGACCCCATGTATATGGAATGTCCAGAACGGGCAAATCCACAGAGACAAAAAGCAGATTAGTGGGTGCCAGGGGCCGGGATAAAGGACGGGGGGTGACTGCTAATGGGCATGGGGTCTCCTTTTAGGGATGATAAAAATGTTCTAGAACTAGACAGAGGTGATGGTTGCCCATCATTGTGAATGTCCGGAATGCCACTGAATCGTACCTACTAAAGTGATTAATGTTGCTATGTGAATTTCACCTCAATAACATATGTATATGTATTCACATCCTTGTATACATAAAGGTAAGTCTTGATTTTTTCCTCATATCTATAAATATAGGTACATCTTTAAGCATGTCTATACATATATAAGATTTTAAATGAAGATAGGATCAATCGTGTACTTGCGCCATCCTGCCTCACTCACCACACCCTGATCCCCGCCCTGGTCCCAGAAAATTTTATTTACCAAGACAGGTGGTTGGCCTGGGCTGTAGTTTGCCAGCTAGAGTTTGTTAAAAAAATATTGCATTTTAACAGTATGTACCTTAATTAGTGATTTTGACACATTCCTAAATTCGACACCTGTTTGATTTTTGTGCCTCACCTGCCTCACCCTAGTCTAGCGGAGGCTCAGAGTAAGTGCTGAGCTCTGAGAGGCCCTCCCGCAGCCCTCCCCGGCCAGAGGAGGCACCTGTGTGGGTGTGGGTTTGGGCAGGAATGTGCCACGTCTGGTTGGGGCCGGGGCCGAAGCGATTCTGGGAGACAATAGCCAGGTCATAGGCCGCGCCAGAGAGATTGAGCGGTTTCCTCAGCTGAAAGGTCATTGTGGACTTGGTCTTACACGTGCAGGACAGCATGTGCAGGCGGGCGCGGTAGGTCACCTCCCCGCCAGAGTTGGACCCGAGGCAGCCTTCTGGAAGCTCAAGCTGGGGCAGCTGTCGTGAATGTGAGAGATGGTTTGTGGAGACCTGAACACAGTCATCATGCCCATGGGCCAACATCAGGGTGCAGCCCCTGAACAGACTCATCCATGGACCACAGTCTGTGACATGAGCCAAAAGTTTTTAAAAAACAAACAAAACAAAACAAAACAAAACCCGTGGTGCTGGCGAGGCTGCTGGGAAATAGGCATTCATGGCCAGTGCATGTTGGCTTGGAGGGAAAATAATTTGGCAAAACCTACTGAGAGTCAGGAAAAAAATGTTTTTTCTATCTTTGGACCCAGTTACCTCAAGCCTGGAAATGTTTCCTAAGAAAGGGAATTCAAATGAGAGGAAAGGCAGGAAGTAAAGCTTTACTTCAGCCTTACTGTGCCAGCCCATTAGGGACCCGACCAAGTTAGTTATGGTAAAGCCAGTGGGTGAAACATCTGATGGTTTTGCCCCTGACTTGGGCAAGAGATTTTCCCTCTGTGCCTCAGTTTCCTTCTCTGTAAAACGGGGGTTAATTAGACAGCTCTTAATGGATTGTTTGGGGGATTTCAAAGAAATTATCTCCCACCCAGACCAACATGGCCCACCCCGGCCTGCCTGCTTCCACCCTAGCCCCTCACAGTCTGTTCCCCCCATGGCAGCCAGGGGAAGTCTGTGAACACCTGAACCCAGTCATATTTCTCTGCTCACACACCCTCCATTGTTCCCCATTAACTGCAGAGTTAAACCCACAGTCCTTGCAGTCCTTGACACCTCCACGTCTCTTCCCTCACCGTATCCCACTTGCACACCCCGACTCCAGCCTCTTGTCTCCTTCTCCCCATCTCCGGCCACCCCACAGCGTTGTGATGGCCCATTACCTGCCCATGCAGGGTGACCTGCCTCCTCCCATGTGGACGGAGCGCCTCCACCGAGAACCTCAAGGTGGGCTTTGGGGGATGTTCTGCAATGGGGTGGCAAGACAGTGATGCTGGGGGTTGTCCCTTGCTCACCGCCACCTCCTGCAGACCCCGCACAGGGACCCAGGACCTTTTCCTCCCCTCCCTTGAAACACAGGATTCCCATGGGTCGTTAAATAATTTTCAAAATCGGAAACATGGAGATCTAGTCTATGACAACGTGACTATACTTAACTCCATAAAACTGTACACTTTAGAGGCACCTGAGTGGCTCAGTCAGTTAGGCATCGGACTCTTGATTTCAGCTCAGGTCACGGTCTTAGGGCTGTGGGATCGGGCTCCAGGCTTGATGGGGAGTCTGCTTGAGATTCTCTCTCTCCCTCTCCCTCTGCCCCTCCCCCTGCTATGCGTGCGCGCTCTCTCTCAAATAAATAAATAAGGTCTTAAAAAAAAAACCCTACACTTTAAAATGATTAAAGTGGAACATTTTATATTATGCATTTTCTACTACAATTTTTTTTTAATTTTTTTATTGTTATGTTAATCCCCATACATTACATCATTAGTTTTAGATATAGTGTTCCATGATTCATTGTTTGTGCATAACACCCAGTGCTCCATGCAGAACGTGCCCTCCTCAATACCCATCACCAGGCTAACCCATCCTCCCAACCCCCTCCCCTCTAGAACCCTCAGTTTGTTTTTCAGAGTCCATTGTCTCTCATGGTTCTTCTCTCTACTACAATTTTTGTTCTGAAGTCTGAAAATAACTCTTGGAGTTGTTTCCCACAGATAATGGCACTGGGGCCGGAGGAGACCCCAGGTCACAAGGCCAGGGGCAAAATGTTGACAATCACCTCATCCTTCCTTGCCTCTTGGGCCACATCTCCACTTCGGAGCTGCCCAAACTCCAGCTTCCTGTGTCATTTGGGAAACTACGTGTTCTCGACACAGCGGTCTCCCCCTGCCAACTCCCTGTGTGGCTTTAAAAGAGCAAAACCAACTGGACACATTGGAAGGAGAGAAAGACTGGAAAACGTTTCTTTTTAGATTATGGATTCTCCACATTTTACAAAGTGAAACTCGCTCACTGCCCCACCACCTTTTTTTTTTTTTTAAGATTTTATTTATTGATTTGAGAGAGGGCGCGCATGGGTGGGGGGGGGGGGTAGGGGGACCGAGGGGCAGAGGCAGAGGGAGAAGCCAACTCCCCGCTGAGCAGGGAGCCCAAGCCGGGGCTCGGTCCCAAGGACCCTAGGATCATGACCTGAGCTGAAGGCAGATGCTTAACCGACTGAGCCACCCAGGAGCCCTGCCCTGCCACCTTTTATTAATTACTACGAATTTCTCCTGCCGCCTTATTTTTAACACCTGCCACCTTATTTCTAATCCCCACTGCTGTATTTCTAATGCCTGCCCCGTTCCTGTGGCTCTGAGCGCTCTCACCAGGGGGGACACACACGGGGCTGCTCCAGCTGCTCCAGGGGTCTTCTGGGGCTCCCGGCCTGAGTCGCCGCCTGCGTAGCTGGAATTCCTGGGCTGCATCTATCCACAGGGGGCATAGGCAGGACTCTGGCAGGGAAATAGGCCAAACATCAAGCTGAAGGGCTGTCCCATACCTGGGGGTGCCCGGGGCTTGGCACTCGTCATTTAGCCATCATACACTTATTGAGTGCCAACTGTGTGCTGGGCCCTGGGGCCACCAGGGGAATAGGTCAGGCCACGTTCTCTTGGGGGGCCTCAAGATCTCCTATTCTTGCCCCAGCCCTAGGTCAGAGTCGAGACAAGGCCAACCCATTGGGATGTGACCCTGATCAATGAATGGCTTTTCACCCCCAAGGCTGTTTCCTCACCTGTGAAATGGGAATAATCCAATACTGAACTACAGGGCGGGCCAGCAAGCATACAAAGAATTTAGCACTGGGCCTGGCATACAGTGGGTGCTCAATTAATGCTAGCATGCTGCCGCTGTTGTCGGTACTATTATGCTCACCGAAGCCAGCATCCTCCTGACGTCCGCAGTTGTCCTAGGACCAGATCATATATATGTATACATAGTTTTACCTTTTGGTAAAAGGTAAAAAAAAATTTGAAAAAAATATTAGCTCTTTAACCATTTTAAACAATTATTCTAAGCGCAATGTGGGAGCTTGGATTAGATCCAGGAACAGAAAGAGGACATTTGCTTAAAAAAAAAAAAAAAAAAAAGAGGACATGCGTGGAAAAACGGGGGTATCTGCATAATCTCTGGTTTAGTCCCTAGCAACATGCCAATGTTCGTCTCCGTTGTGGACAGACGCACTCAAGAACGTAAGATGTTCACATGTAGGGAGGCTGGGGGCCGTTTCTAGGGGAGCTGGCTACTTCCTTGGAACTTTTCTGAAAATCTAAGATTATTCCCAAAGTAAAAGTTTTGCTTAAAAGATTTCAGGAGGCAAAATTATTATCCTGTACTTTCCTACAAAAATTATTTTAGGAGGGAAAAACCTGTATGTCAGTGGTGTTGGGGGTCAGGAGAGTCAGGTTTGGGACACGGCCTGCCCCCCATGCCCTGTTTGATGTGGAGGGGTCCCCCAACATCCTGAGCTTCAGTTCCCTCCTCTGCAAAGGGGGGGATGCAGGGTCTACTGCAGAGTGTGCTTAGGGGGCTGGAAATAAAAAAGAGAGAGATGCCCCTCTCCAGCAAGGGTCCCATATCACCTGTCTCTAACTGATCCCATTCACCTGATGGGGTCACTGAGGCTCAGGGGGGCCCGACATTGGGAGGGAAGATGAGGCTGAAGCTGGAGCGGCTCCCTGGCCTCAAGATGCTCCCTGTCTGAGGGAGGAGGAGACACCACAATTCAGAGGCTGGAGGTCTCTGTCTTCTCCCAATCTAAGGGTTTCTTGGGGCCTAATAAGCAAGGGCTGAGGTTTCTTTTTTTTTTTTTTTTAAAGATTTTATTTATTTGACAGAGAGAGAGATAGCAAGAGCAGGAACACAAGCAGAGGGAGAGGGAGAGGGAGAAGCAGGCTTCCCGCCGACCAGGGAGCCCGATGTGGGACTCGATCCCAGGACCCTGGGATCATGACCTGAGCCGAAGGCAGACGCTTAACGACTGAGCCACCCAGGCGCCCAGGGCTGAGGTTTCTTATAGGCCCCGCTTGCTCTGCGTGAGGGCAACAGAGGGGGCAGCAGAAGGTAGCTGCGGAATGAATGAAGGTCCACGGAGGACATGCAGATGGCCAACAGGTAGATAAACCGTGTGCAACATCACTCATCATCAGGGAAGTGCACATCAAAACCACAAGATATCACCTCAGTTTGAATGACTATCAACAAAAAGACACAAGAGAGGGGCGCCTGGGTGGCTCAGTCGGTTAAGTATCTGCCTTCGTGATCCCAGGGTCCTGGGATGGAGCCCCGCATCGGGCTCCCTGCTCAGCGGGGAGCCTGCTTCTCCCTCTCCCTCTGCCTGCCGCTCCCCTGCTTGTGCTCTCTCTCTCTGTCAAATAAATAATAAATAAAATCTTAAAAAAAAAAAAAAAAGAACTACAATATGATCCAGCCATTCCACCTCTGGGCTTTTATCTGGAAATGAAAACACTAACTCAAGATATATCTGCTGCCATGTTTACTGCAGCATCATGTCCAATAGCCGAGGTACAGAAGCAACCTAAGTGTCCAGGGGCGGATGAACGGAAAAAGAACATGTAGTATATATATATATATATATATATATATATATATACACACACACACATATATATATAAGATGGAATATTATTCAGCTGTAAAAGAAGGAAACCCTGCCATGTGTGACAATGTGGATGGGCCTTGAGGGCATTATGTTAAGTGAAATAAGTCAGAGAAAGACAAATACCATAGGATTTCTCGCACACATGGAATCTAAAGCAAAACAAAATCGAACTCTTAGATACGGAGAACAGATTGGTGGTCGCCAGAGGCAGGGGTTGGGGGGTGGGTGGAATGGGGGTCAAAAGTTACAAACTTCAGTTATAAAATAAGTAAGTCCTAGGGATGTCATGTACCGCATGGAGACTATAGTTCATAACACTGTATGATGTACTTGGAAGTTCCTAGGAGAGTAGATCGTAAAAGTTCTTCCAAGACATAAGGTTTGTACTTCAGATGGTGACGGAAGGTAGCTAGACTAATTGTGATCATTTCACAATATATACAAATATCAAATAATGATGTTGTACACCTGAAACCAATATAATGTTATATGTCAATTATATCTCAGAAAAGAAGAAGAAGAAGAAGAAGAAGAAGAAGAAGAAGAAGAAGAAGAA
>NW_022589716.1:2689162-2820587 GCF_004348235.1 Phoca vitulina
AAGAAGAAGAAGAAGAAGAAGAAGAAGAAGAAGAAGAAGAAGAAGAAGAAGAGGAAGAAGAAGGAGAAGAAAAGGAAAGAAGGAGAAGAAAAGGAAAGAAGGAAGGAAGGAAGGAAGGAAGGAAGGAAGGAAGGAAGGAAGGAAGCTGAGTGAGTGGAAGGGCAGCTTCCTGGAGAGGTGGCCCTTGAGCTGGACCCTGAAGGTGGGCTGGATTCTCATGAGCTCAGATGGAGAAGGTGTGCAGATGGAGGAGACTGCATGGGCAAAGGCAGAGTCTGGAAATGCAGGGCATGGGCGGAGAATGATGGCCATTCAGAGGGGGCCAAAGGAAGCATGAGGTGGGTGAGGGTACCTAGGGCCAGCTGAGGAAATGATCCTCCTGAAGGTAATAGGGAGCAATGGAGGGTGTGTGAGCAAAGGAGGTCATGATGAGATCTGAGTGTCAAAGAGACTCCAGAGGCTAGCTACAGGGCAAGAGTGGAGGCCAGGCAGGAAGGGTGATGGATGTAGAGATGGTGAAACTGATTTGGGGGTCATGTTCCCCGAGGAGAAGCTTGCTTTCTCTCCTGACCTGGGGAATAAACTCACCAACTTCCACAGGCTGCCGGCTGTCCGGTGCCGGAACTGCACCTCGGCGCCATCCTGGCGGGCTGGGGTCTCCCACTTCAAGAGCACCTGCCCCGCGGACCCAGACACGGTGATGTCTCTGGCTGACGGAGGGTCGTATTTAACTGGGAGCAAAGATGGGGGTTGGGGAGGGGAGCCAGCATATGTGCGAGTTATTGGTCCTGAAAATTTCAGAAAATCTGCCCCACCCAGCCCAGGATAACCGACCAAGTCCCCAGTATGTGCATCAGGGAAACCCTTACAGGTTCCATCTAAGCCTGGGATTCTATGGATCAAAGATTCAAGACTAACACTCCTTGTAGCAGCATTTTGGTGAGACGGGCACTTTTGTGAATTGCTGACAAGAGGATAATTAATTGAATCTACTTTTTTTAGAGGACTATTAGGGAAATCTTACTAATTTTTTAGACACAGACCTAAAGAGAAACATCTATCATTCTTTCTGCATCTTGGTCGTACCATGCCTGATTCTACCTCAGGGCCTTTGCACTTTCTGTGCCCTTGTGCCCTCTGCCTGGAACACACTTCTCAACACTTTATTCTTGTTGGATCCTTTCTATCCTTCCAGGCTCAACTTGAGCTGGAGGCCTCCTTGACCTCCCAGCAGTATCTCCTCATATGTAATAATCATTCCTGTTCATCACTCCCACTTGAATCTGGGCTCCATGAGGGCAGAGACAGGGACAGGACTCCAGGGAGGCAAGAAAGACAAGGCTGTACAAATACACGGTTGGATCCTGTCTTCATCTTAAAATTTGATATTTTGTTCATCATGGATTTTTTGGCATTAATTTTGATTTTTTTTTAAATATTGCTTTACAGAATTACTTATGTTGACTACTGAGTTTTTTGGCACCCCCTTACAATTTCGTGCCCAAGGCAGGTTCCTCCCTCACCTCACCCTAATTCCAGCCCAGAGCTGCAAACTTTGCTGGCCTCGCTCATGTCCCCTGTGACTCAGCGTAGCAGAGTAGGAGTGCAAATTCTAGATATATGTACGTGGTTGCGTCGTGAAAACAGATATTGAAGACCCAAAAAGGTCCTGGCAGTATTACAGTTTCAGGGAGAAACCAGAAGCAACCGAAGTATCCAGCAGCTGGGGATTGGCGAGGGGACTGTGAAAAACTCTGCCATGTCCCGCAACAATGTCTGATGTGAAAATCGTTGGCATTATCAAGCCCCTGGCCCAAATCTGCACAGGTCTAGGCTCAGGAACCAGAGGTGTCTGTGGGTGAGGAAGGGGCAGCAGGGAGGAGGAGGAGAACAGGGTGCTGACCTGCGCTATGAAGCTTCAGGGTGATCTTAGGCGACTTCTGCGTCTGGTTCTCGGCTCGAGATTCCACCCAGAGCGTGACAAGCTGGAGCACAGCTACACCATCCTGGTCAGAGAACTGCAGGCTGGTGGCTGAGCCCGCGGCAAAGTAGCAGCAGTGCTCGGACTTGAGGCTGCACGAGGGGAGTGTTGGTGCTGAGTTTGGGGTCCTAGGGACCCGCAGGGTGGCTCAGCAGCCCCAGCAGATGGTGCGCATCACATCCCAGCATCTTCTTCTGCCCCTTTGACTCCCCCCTCCCCAGCCTGGGGACTCTATGGGGATCAGCCCTGCAACTGAGTGGTTTGGGGGACCCCAGAATCTTGCAAGATGGGCTGCCACAGGCGGAAGGAAGAAATGAATGAATGGATGGAAGGATGGACAAATGAGTGAGCGGGTGAGGAGGAAGGAAGGACTAGAAGGACCTTAATTGCCACCCAACCTGGATGCCCACCTATGCTGACAGCCCCCCCAAATAGAGTCCTTACCCTCCCTTCTCACACGAGACACTCAGCCTCCAGGAAGGGCAAGGACCCTGCTAAGATCACACCTCTGAGAGCAGGGGAATGGGGGCAGGAGCAAGTGCGGGATGATGTGTGAGGGTTTGGGGACTGGGGCAGGGTCCTCACCAGCACCTCAGGAAGTGGCTGACCCCAGCCGTGGGGCCCTCATACTTCCAGGAACATTCATAACCAGCGCTGACTATCCGGTAGCAGGTCAGGTCCTTGGGGCCTGAAGCTGAGCCTGGAGGAGATCCCAGAGGTTTGAGAATGGACCAAGAGTGGGGAGGGGGGCCCTCCTTGCTGGTGCATGCTCAGGATGAATCTTTGTGACATTTAAGTAATCCGGTGTCAACCTCAGCCTCAGCCCACTCCCAGCACCCTCCCTGCGCCTTTTCCTCCTGTCTCCCGCCTTCTCCCCTGCTCCCCCTGCTCCACCCACACCAGCCTCCTCACCAGTCCTCAAACACACCGGGCTCACTCCCACCTCAGGGCCTTTGCACATGCTGTGCCAGCTGCCTGGAATGCTTTTCCCCCAGATCTTAACATTCCAGTTTCTCCTTCAGTGTCACCTCCTTGACCACCAGCCAGCCTGAAGCAGCCCCCTCCTCCATCCCCCACCTTCCTCCGTCTGGTTTCTCATAGCACATTCTGGTATGCTATCTGTGTGTTTGTTTGCCTTTTATCCACCTCCCACACTAGGCTGTGACCCCAGGAAGTCAGTTGGGCTTGCAGCTGATTCTTTCACACCTAGAACTGTGTCTGCACACAGTAGGTGCTCGGTAAATAGTTCTTGCACAAGAGAATGGACGAAGTGCCTGCTCAGTGGCAGACCCTTGGTGGGGTCCCCCAGGACGCCCGAGCTTGGTGAGGACAGGACAGTAGGCTGTCTGAAAGTAGGCTGACAGTAGGCTAGACCTCAGGTGGGCCTGAATCTTTGGCTGGGCAGGAGGGAGCTGAGAGAGGAGCTGCTAGGGAAGGATCAGTCAGAACCCAGCATGACCTCTCCCCACAACAGGGAACTGTCCCAGACCTGAGTCTGCATCCGGATATGGCGGGTCCTGAAAACAGCACCCACTGGTACTGCAGGCTTCAGCTGCAAAGACAACGAAGAGATAATGACATTCCCAGTCTTTCACTGCATGGGGAAGGGGCTCAGGCTGGGGGCTTGCCAAGCGACCATCCATCCACC
Source organism: Phoca vitulina (assembly GCF_004348235.1). NCBI lineage: Eukaryota > Metazoa > Chordata > Mammalia > Carnivora > Phocidae > Phoca > Phoca vitulina. The sequence continues at coordinate 2,692,792 of NW_022589716.1, forward strand.
CATCCGCTCTCCCATCTATGGATTCACCCACCCAGCCTCCCATCCATCCACACATCCAACCTTCCACCCATCCACCCATCGTGCATGCATGCATTCATCTGTCCTACTATCCATCCATCCATCCATCCATCCATCCATCCATCCATCTATCCATCCACCCTTCCATCCATCCACCCATCTACCCATCCATCCACCCGCTCACTCATCCACTCATCAACCTCTTAGGCTGCTCTTCCAAAGCAACCTAGGATCCCCTGTCCTCCTCCCAGTCTCTGGTCTCCAGCCCTGCCTGACCCCTGAGGGCCCTGAAACCTTGCTGATCCTCAGTTTACAGAGAGGGAAACTGAGGCACAGAGAGGCAAAGTAGTGGCCCGAGGTCACACAGCAGCAACAGCAGAGCTGGAATTAGAGTTCAAACCCAGTCATCTGCAGGGGTCTGGACTCCTTCCCATCCAATTCCACGAGATGGAGAGACAATATGTGCATATATTTAATATAATAATATAATATACACTATAAACATAATCAGTTATCATGTATATCAATTATCTACATAATTTTCCTTATCCTTTTTCTTTTTTTAAAGATTTTATTATTTATTTATTTATTTTTAAAGATTTTATTTACTTACTTGAGAGAGAGAGCACAAGCAGGGGGAGCGGCAGGCAGCGGTAGAAAGAAGCAGGCTCCCTGCCGAGCAGGGAGCCTGATGTGGGACTCGATCCCAGGACCCTGGGATCATGATCTGAGCCAAAGGCAGATGTTTAATTGACTGAGCCAACCCAGGTGCCCTAAAAATTTTATTTATTCATTTGACAGAGAGAGAGAGCACAAGCAGGCCGAGTGGCAGGCAGAGGGAAAGGAAGAAGCAGGCTCCCCGCCGAGCAGGGAGCCCGATGCAGGGCTCGATCGCAGGACCCTGGGATCATGACCTGAGCCAAAGGCAGACGCCCAACTGACTGAGCCACTCAGGCGGCCCTCCTTATCTTTTTCTTAGCATTTCTCACAGAACTCCCGGAAGTGGGAAAGATTCAGAGATTCAGCCCATTCCACAGAAGACAAAGTCGAGACCAGAACGCAGATGCCCAAGTCTGACCCTAGAAGCCAATCTCCCATTTGACAAGAGGGAAAGACTGAGGCACAGAGACACAGAACCTACCCCAGATCCCAGGTCCACAGCCCTCCACACACATGCCGCCCAGCAAGAAGAGCCCTGGTGTCAGGGTGGGGCACTCACCGCCTCGCCCTGGGAGCAGGAGCAGAAGGAGGGGGAACAGCCTGGCCCACGCCTGCTCCATTGAGCCCACGCAGTGGCCTGCAGGACCAGATGAACTTCTGCCAGCCACCCCGTCCTCGCCCCTGAACATGTTGAAGCTGAGTAAGAAAGAAGACTTAAAAGACTAAAAAAAAAAAAAAAAAGTTAGGTATCATGGCCCCTCCTGGTGCAAGTTAAACTGAAAGAGAAACCCAGGAAGTCAGCTCGGTGGTGGTGGCCTCATCCCGGCCACAAACCCACCCGTGGGGCAAGTCTGACCCAGGGCCACAGATCTGGGGGTCTATTCTGCTGGCCCAAGCCCTAGCTGGACAGAAGGTGCCAGCCCCATGAGTAGCCTGTTGCCCTGAGCCCTTGCCTTGGTCTCCAGCCCTCTCTAGCTGACTTCTGAGACTCAGGTGCCAAATGGGAGCCCAGTGTTCTCCGATGTCTGCGTTCACTCTCCCAACAAATCGTTATGAAGTGTTTGCTCTCCACTGCCCCCTCCCCAAATGCCCCCTTCCCCGTTTCCCAAACTCCAGCCCCAGGGCACCCTGGGTCCCAGCTCCTGAAGAGCCCCTTTGCTTCCTTCAGACTAAGCTTTGTCTCTTCTCTGCATCTGTTTCTTGGCATCTGGCTGTCTCAGTTTCTGAATCTTTCTCCCCACTGTCTACAAAGGCCCAAAATGTCCATGGAGAAGGACTGATTCATGCTACAGAGTGGATGAACCTCAAAAACGTCATGCTGAGTGAGAGAAACGAGACACAACAGCTCACATGTTGTACGCTCCCAGGTACATGAAATGTCAAGAACCGGCAAATTCAAAGAGACAGAAAGATTAGTGGTTGCCAGGGGGTGGCAGATGGGGGTTGGGGAGTGACTGCTAATGGGAACGAGTGTCCCTTTGGGGTGATGAGAATGTTCTGGAACTGGACAGAGGTGATGGTTGCAGAATATAGTCAAAGTTCTAAATGCCACTGTATTGTAGCTTTTAAAATGGTTAATTTTATGTTATGTGGTTTTCACCTGTAAGAAAATGTTCATGGAGCACAAGGGGACTGAGGAGCATGATGGGGGTCTCTTCTGGAACAGCATCCGGGGACTGGGGCCCAGGCGGGCTGGGAGGAAGCCCAGTCTCAGAGGAGCCCTGTCCCCGGGGGCAGCTGGGCCAGTCAGGGTCAGGCGCCCAGAAGGCCATGAGGTCAGAGCCATGGGAACAAAGAGGCAGTGTCCCAGGCCTGGCACAGTGGGGACGGGGACCCCGTGACCCTGCACAGAGCAGCCTTGACTGGGAGTAGGGCCCAGGCCAGGCCAGAGGGTGGAGTGGGCTGCAGGACTGATGTGTGAGGCCTGGGGGAAGGGCAGAGACAGAGAGAGAGAGACAGAGACAGAGATAGAGACAGATTGAGAGAAACATAAGGAAAAATGGAAGAGATGGTTAGAGATAGGGCCAAACCCTTGGCCTCCTCTCGAGGATCCTGAGACCCCTACCCCAGGAGACACCATCTATGTGTCCCATTTCACAGATGGAGAAACTGAGCCCTGAAGTGCCCAGACCCCTCGAGTCCCCAGCTGCACATGAAGAGATGGATTCAGACAGAGGGCTCCCCCCTCCTCCCCAGCGAGGCTGAGCTTTGCATCTCGGGAGTAAGCCTCATGCCCCAGGGCTGCCCCACCACCAAGGTTGGCCCCTCCAGGCCTCAGCTACCCCATCTGCAAAATAGGCGATCGTGAGGATAAAGGAGGGCTGGGCTCCTGGCAGGTAATGCCCACCAGGCAGCTGGTATAATTAATCATTTTGAGGGGCCCCCAGTGGCCTTTGCAGCTCTTTCCCAGCCCCCCCAAAGTCAGAGCAGCTACTGGAAAGACACTGAGGGAGGGAGAAAAATGGAGGAGGGGGCAGAGCTGGACACAGATGCCCCCAGCTCCTTGGCATCAGGGCTGGGTGCAGGGAGGGGCAGAGGCTGGGGATGTCCCAAGGGGGAGTTCAGAGGGATGCCCAGAGAAGGGGGCTCTTGAACTCGTTTATGGAAAGAGCATTCCTGGCTGAGGGCACAGCAGAAGCAAAAGTTCAGGGGATGCTTTGGGGAACATCAAGATGAACATGGCAGGTCTGGGGCTCCACAGGAGAGACAAAGGTGCTAAGGCAGCCAGGGACCTCAAGAGCCAGGTTGAAGGGCTGGGCTTTCTCCCAAGGGCACTGGGGAGCCATAGCAGGTGTGTGAGCAGGTGAGGTGGTGTTTCTACCCTTATCAAAGTCGGGATCTGAAGCTTGCCCCGAGGTTCACTACACTTCACCTTCCCCATGCCAAATCTGCACACCCAGATTGGCCTGCCTGCCCCCTACTCCAGGAAGCCTGTGACCTACTTGCCCCCTACTCCAGGAAGCCCTCAGGGTGCCTTTATGGGCCCCTTCCTGCTGCCCCAGAAACCCAGCCGGGATATGCCCCTAGGGCTGCCCCACTTTCAGATGCTTCACTAGCTGAGGGGAGGGGGAGGCAGGAAGGACTGGGTTAAAAGGGGCCCCCGGAAATGGAAATCGTGACAGGAGGGACCACAGAATTTCCCCACCCCCTCGGTTTCCGTCTTTCTTCCAGGGTGAGTGACCTGTAGTCAGAGGAGGGCTGAGCTTCTTTCCAAGTGGCCACGAGACCCTAATGCCCCCGGAGGGCATCTAAGGAGAATGTTGAAGGGTAAATAGCAATTTGCAAGGCAAAAATCTGTTAGTTTGTTTATCAAACACATTTGTAGGCATCATTCACCAATAAGAACATTTTTCATTCATTCAACCAGAACTTTCTGATGCCTCCAGAGGATCATTTGAGGATGGTTTTTTTTTTTTTTTTTTAAGATTTTATTTATTTATTTATTCGACAGAGAGAGACACAGTGAGAGAGGGAACACAAGCAGGGGGAGTGGGAGAGGGAGAAGCAGGCTGCCCGCGGAGCAGGGAGCCCGATGCGGGGCTCGATCCCAGGACCCTGGGATCATGACCTGAGCCGAAGGCAGATGTTTAATGACTGAGCCATCCAGGCGCTCCGAAGATGTTTTAAAGAATGCACAGAAGGGGCACCCGGGTGGCTCAGTCGGTTGAGCATCTGACTCTTGATTTCGGTTCGGTGGTGATCTTGGGGTCGTGGAATCAAGCCCCATGCCCAGCTCTGCGCTGGGCATGGAGTCTTCTTGTCCCTCTCCCTCTGCTCCTCCCACTGCTCTCTCTCTCAGATAAATAAATAAATAAATAAAATCTTAAAAAAAAAAAGAATACACAGTAGGTTGGGGCTCCTGGATGGCTCAGTTGATTAAACATCTGCCTTCTGCTCAGGTCATGATCCCAGGGTCCTGGGATCGAGCCCCACATTGGGCTCCCTGCTCCTCAGGAAGCCTGCTTCTCCCTCCCCCACTCCCCCTGCTTCTGTTCCCTCTCTCTCTATGTCTCTCTCTGTCAAATAAATAAATAAAATCTTTAAAAAAAATACACAGAAGGTTATCAAGAAAATAAACTCTCATATTCATTCAACAATCATACTCCCTGTTGCCCCGTAGAGACATTTGAAGAGGGTTTTGATGGATGAGTAGAAGTTCACAGGAAAAAACTTATTCATTCAGTAAGTGTTCTCTGATATTTCTCAAAGAAAATTTGAAGTGGGATTTGAAGGATGCATAGGTGTTCACCATGGGAAAATTTCACTCATTGATTCACTCATTCATTCATTCAGTCAGTAAATATCCCTGTTGCCAATTGAAGGTGTCATCTTGGAAGTTCTATGTAGTTCTCCAGATGGAGTGGGGCATTTGATACCTCTCTAGTGGCTCCCCCTCCGGCAGCTCCCCATTTGCCTGGTCCAACCACCTCTGGTCCAGGAAACCTGTCTATTCCCAGGATCCCAGCCCAAGTCCTCAAGGGAGACTGATTGGCTGAGCTTGAGTTACCTGTCCTCCATGAACCAATCACAGTGGCTGAGGTGGATGAACGTCTCTAGGGGCCCCTGGGTGTTCAGATAGTTAAGCATCTGCCTTCGGCTCAGGTCATGATCTCTAGGTCCTGGGATCGAGCCCCACGTAAGGCTCCTGGCTCAGCGGACAGTCTGCTTCTCCCTCTCCCTCTGCCTCCTGCTTGTGTTCCCTCTCTCTCAAATGAATAAATAAAATCTTTAAAAAAAAGAATGTCTCTAGGTCACATGTCCACCCCAGTTTGGACTCAAGGAGAACTTTTGGTCAGAACAAACCACAGATGAGCCGTTGGTCACTCTAAGGTGTGAGCTTCCCATCGCTTGGGGTAGGCAAGCTACAGCCTGAAGTCCATTTATCAAAGGGTTGCCAGATAGAACATGCCCAATTAAATTAGAGTTTCGGATAAACAACACATAAGTTTTTAGCATATCCGTTTGCCAAGGATTGCATGGGACATATACTGGAAAAGTATTCATTGTTTATCTGAAATTAAACTTAACTGGGTGGCTGTACTAGTTTGCTAGGGCAGCCGCAACAAAGACACTGAGTAGCTTCAATAAGAAATGTATTTCCTTACAGTTCTGGAGGCTAGCAGTCCGAGATCAAGATGTTGGCAGGTTTGGTTTCTTCTGGGGCTTTCTCCCTGGCTTGCAAATGGTGTCTTCCTATATGTTCACATGATCTTCCCTCTGTGCAGGTCTGTGTCCTCATCTCTTCTTATAAAGACACCACATAATGGATTAGGATCCACCCAAATAACCTCATTTTACCTTACTTACCTCTTTGAAGGTCCTATCTCTGGGGCACCTGGGTGGCTCAGTCAGTTAAGCGTCTGCCTTCGGCTCAGGTCACCATCTCAGGGTCCTGGGATCGAGCCCCGCATCGGGCTCCCTGCTCAGCGGGAAGTCTGCTTCTCCTACTCCCTCTGCCCGCCACCCACCCCCCCACTCGTGCTCTCTCTCCCAAATAAATACATAAATGCTTCTCCCTTTCCCTCTGCCCCACCCTCTTGTGCTCTCTCTCAAATAAATAAATAAAATATTTTTTTTTAAAAACCCATAAAGGCCCTATCTCCAAATATAGCCACATTCTGAAGTACGGATGGTGAGGATTTCAAAATACAAGTTTTGGAAGAATGCTACTCAGCCCAAGACAGCGGCTGCTTTGGACTGCCCATAACAGTCTGGCAGTTTTTGAAAAAGTCTGAAATAAAGAGTTACCATATGAGCCAGGAATTCTACTCCTAAGTGTAAACCCAAGAGCACTGAAAGCATATGTCCACACAATAACTTGTGTGTGAATGTTAATAGCAGCACTATTCACAATAGCCAAAAAGTGGGAAAACTCAACTGTCCATTAACAGATGAATGAAGAAACAAAATGTGGTCCATCCACACAATGGAATGTTATTCAGCCAGAAAAAAGGAACCCAGGTACCCTTGTGATTCATCAGTCTTACACAATTCACAGTGCTCACCATAGCACATACCCTCCCCAGTGTCCATTATCCAGCCACCCCATCCCTCCTCTACTCCAGCAACCCTCAGTTTGTTTCCCGAGATTAAGAGTGTCTTATGGTGTGTCTCCCTCTCTGGTTTCGTCTTATTTCATTTTGCCCTCCCTTCCCCTATGATCCTCTGTCTTGTTTCTCAAATTCCACATATCAGTGAGATCATATGACAATTGTCTTTCTCTGATTGACTTGTTTCGCTTAGCATAATACCCTCTAGTTCCATCCACGTCGTTGCAAATGGCAAGATTTCATTTTTTTGATGGCTGTATAATATTCCATTGTATACTATATACAATAGAATAAAAAGGTATGTTTAAAATAAATAAATAAGGGGCGCCTGGGTGGCTCAGTCGTTAAGCGTCTGCCTTCGGCTCAGGTCATGATCCCAGGGTCCTGGGATCGAGCCCCGCATCGGGCTCCCTGCTCCGCGGGCAGCCTGCTTCTCCCTCTCTCACTCCCCCTGCTTGTGTTCCCTCTCTCGCTGTGTCTCTCTCTGTCAAATAAATAAAATCTTTAAAAATAAATTTAAAAAAATAAAAAGATGTATTTTATAGTGTGTGAATTATATGTCAATTTTAAAATGTGTATGAGAAAAACAAGTGTTGTCAGGGTGTCCTGTATTTTTATGTGCTCAATCTGGCCATTGTTATTTGGTAGGAGCCTATAAGAACCTCAAAGGCAACAGGGCCCTCCCTAGGGTCTCCTCCAGCCTGAGAAGATACTGTAAGGCCTAGGTCCAACAGTGGAGTAGCCAAGGGAACCTGCCGCTGCAGAGACAGTGGGAGTCCCAGTGAAAGAGAGAACACAGATGTCGTCTTGGGACTTTGGGCTTTTCCCTGCCTCAGTTTCCCTTTTGCAAAGTGGAGCTGACCAATTATCAACAGATACCTGTGAAAGGTGGTCTTCATGAGGCACTTAGCCAGGTGCCCAGCTGGCTTGGCAAAAGCAGCCATCCTCAAAACAGAAACGGGCAACAACAACAGTGGCCACCTGTTCTTGTAAATAAAGTTTTATCGGGACTAGGGCCAGGATTAGGGTGAAACAAGAGAGGCAGGGTCATGTAAGGGCAGAGTCTGATACTGTCTTTATTTGAAATTGTGATGTTTAGTTCATCACACATCTTTTGCATTAGTTGAGATTCTTTATACTATCGTATTAAAATCTTGTGTCTCTTAATTACTGATATTTGTGGGCTCTCTTAAATTTTGAATGGAATTCACCTCACCCTAGAACCAGCCCTGTTGTGTGCCCTGGGCACATTAATTAACTTCTAGGAGCCTCAGTTTCTTCATCTGCAAAATGGGGATGATAATGTTCTCATCTAGGAGGAGTCATTGAAAAAAAAAAAATGTTTTCATCTTTGCTGGGGGGGAGGGGGGGGCCTGGAAGGGCGGTCCGGCGATCCAATGGAGGCGGGGCCCTTCCAGGAGGGTTCCGAGGGGGGGGCGGGGCCAGGCCACATCAGGTGCCCGGCTTGCCCAAGGGGGGGGGGGGGGGGGGCTTGGGAGGTTGGGGGGGGGCCGGGGGGCGGGCCCGGCTGTGCGGACTAGCGGGCCATGGACGAGCCGAGCCTCCTGCGGCGCCGAGGGCTCCAGGTGAGGCCCCTGCGTGGGCGGGCGGAGGGCACAGCAGAGTAGACCTGGCCTGGGTGCCAGGGGCGGGGCTTCGGCGTCCGGAGAAACTGATGCGGAAGGCGGGGCGCGCGCTCCGGTCGCTCCTTCTGCCCACCCGTTTCTCAAAGTGCTTTTTGCCTGGAGGGAAGGGGATATACCCCGTTTGGCATATGGGGAAACTGAGGCTCCAAGCGCTAGCGTGGGAGAAAGGGGCTGAGGGCTGCGCCCCTTCCCACCAGCTGCTCTAATAATAATATGAGCAACAGCAGTCTTTGCGCGCTCACCATATGTTCATCCTTGTATTAATGTTTTTACTAGTGATATATTAATATTAATTAATGTGTATTATTACCCGCCCCGTGCCTTTGCTGAGCCACCGCGCCTCAGCCTCAGATCACCCCTAAGGTGAGCCGGGGAAGGTTGGGGCTGTCCAGGCGCCCATCTGTCGGACAAGGAAACTGAGGCTCGAGTCTGGAAAAGTCACAAACTCGAGGTGGCCCAACAGGGATTCAGTCCGGCGGCCTTAACTAGCTCTCTGTTGCACAGAGCACTGCCAATAGCTGCGGCAGTTTGGGGTGGGTGGGGGGGAGGGCGGGAACCACTTTTGCTTCTCCGGGCCTCAGTTTCCCCATTTGCCGTAAGGGCCCTCCTTTTCTGACCTCGGGCCCTGGATTTGTGTTTGGGAGGCCGAGTTACCAGGAGGTAAGAACAGGGGTGTCAGAATTCGAACCCACGCAGGGGGCCATGTGACCCCGGTGGGCAACTTCTTTGACCTTTCTGGGAATTAAGGTGATCTAGCCAGTTCCCTCTGGGGCTTAGACCACACCTTTAAGAAGCTCCCAGGTTGCAGGTCGGGAACCAGAGATGCATCATTGACCCAACAAACACGTATTGAGTGCCCGCTGTATGCTCGGCAGGGGAGAGGCAGCGGGTGTTGACCCTCTGAAACCGCTCCCCTGGATCTCCCAGCCTGTTGGGGCAAACAGACGCCTGAGCAGCGGGGACCCCAGGGAGTGGTCAGCTGCAGTGTGGGACGCTCAGGCACACTTGGAGAAGGCGCCTGAACCCAGCGTTGCTGGGCGGCCTTCCAGACGCGGGTGGCGGGGCAGGCGGGGGTGGGTGTATGGGGAAATAGAAGCGTCTAAGGGAAGCTAATCTGAGGGAAGCTAACACCTAGGAAGGACGGGGTGGGAGGTGGGTCAGGGAGGGCAGGGCCAGAGCGGCAGGGCAGAAACACCCCCACCACCCCACCACCCCTGCTCGGCGTGGCGGGGGGAGGGGGCCGAAAGGGGAAAGTCCGAGGCCAGAGGCAGCCGCGAGGGGCCTGGGCGTAGAGGAGGGGGCGGTGAGGAGTGGGGTGTTGTGGGGGGACAGGCCCCGCCCCGAGCCCCAGTTAGACTCCAGCCCCGCCCGCAGCCTCTTAAAATAGAGAAACTGCCATCGGGTAGGCGAATGGGGGCGCTGCTGACGTCAGGAAGTGGGGGCCTGTTCCGTGGGGGGGAGGCATCCGTATCCTGATGACGAGTCCCATGCTACACAAGGGGAAACTGAGGCTCAGAGAAGCGTAGCCACTGTTGAGGTGTCACAGCGTGTAGGTGACAGAGTCAGGATTTGAACCCAGAGAGGTCTGGCTCCCCCTCCAGACCAGCCGTGCACTAGCAGGCCTTACTCCATGGAGGCAGAGGGACAAGTAGGGACGGCCCAGGTGGGCGAGGGAATTCTGGGCAGAGGGCGCACAGCCTGCGCAAAGGCCCAGAAGCATGTAGCTCTATGTGTTATATGGGAAAACTAGAGGCCATTTCTTAGCGCTAGAGCTGGGGCTGTGAGAGGGGACCGTCTGCTTCAGGAGCTTCCAGCGCTGATTTTGACGAGGTTAGACTTTCCCCCTAGGGTGACTGGGAGCTATGGAAAGTGCTGGAGCAGGGGAGGACACAACCAGATCTTAGGGCTTTGAAAGACTCCTCTGGAGCCGATGGAGGGCAGAGAGGGAGCCAGAAGCTTGGGAGGGGCCCGGAGTGAACGACCAAGTAGGAGACAATGAAAATATATATATATTTTTAGATTTTAAATAAATAAAATAAAATAAAATAAAATGGCAGGCTCTCTGCTCAGCGGGGAGCCTGCCTTTCCCTCTCCCTCTGCCTGCCGCTCCCCCTGCTTGTGCTCTCTCTCTCTCTCTCTCGCTCTCGCTCTCTCTCAAATAAATAAATAAAATCTAAATATCTTATTTAATTTAGAGAGAGAGCATGAGTGGGGGGAGGAACAGGGGGTGAGGGACAAGCCGACTTCGCACTGGAGCCGGATGCGGGGCTCAATCCCACCACCCAGAGGTGGTGACCTGAGCTAAAATCAAGAGTCAGAAACACTCAACCGACGGAGCCACCCAGGCGCCCCAGACGATGAAAATAATTTTTAAAAATAATAGTATTAGTATAAATAACGGCTCACATTAACGGGCACCTACAAATGCTAACCACTGAACATGCATTTAATTCTCCTAACAGCGCAAGAGATCAGTGCTATTATTAGCCTCCTTTTTCAGAGGGGGAAACTGAGGATCTGAGAGGGAGAGTAAGAGATTTGGAATTCTAGCCAGTCTGGCGCCTGTGGGTATAAAAATGTTGAGGGCCTCGGTTTGGGGCATTCGCTCTACAGTCCCTTAACTGGAGCTCTGTTAATGGGCCCAGGAGAACCCCCCCCCCCCCCCCCCCCCCCCCCCCCCGCCAAGCAGGTGGCAGCCTACTGGTCAGAGCCAATCAGATACTCTGGAGGCTAACCCTCGCCAAAGGTCAAAGAGTCAATTCATAAAAGCCTGAGGAAGCGGAGGGGACTCGGGTCAGTTGCTGACTGAGCAGTCCAGGCAACAGCTCTGGTTGTGCCAATGTGGGACGCGCAGTTGGCTGTGCGCTGGGAGGTGGTGAACAGGCCCTGGTCTGGCCCTCCGACCACCAGTTTGCCTTGGGTCAAGGCTAGAGCCGGCACCTGGGCCTTCCTGGGTTGGCTTAAGCTCCGTCTTCTGTGCAGTGTTTCTAGGTGCTAGTTCATGCAAACTTATTGCTACAGCTTCTATTCGGATTATTTTATCATTATTTTTTATCATCTCCCGCTTGGACCTTTGCTTCACAAAGGACAGAATTTGAAAACCCCAGGTGCCCAAATCCAGGGGCAGTGAAGGTGGCCATAGCTCGTGTCTGAACTTTGTCTCTGCTGCTGCTGGAGGGGTTCCCTTGAAGGTCCATCCTGCCTCCTCGTGGCCCACTTCCACCTATTCTCTTCCTCCCAAAAGCCCTCAGGCTGGTGCTATGGGGTCCCTGCTGACTTCTCTCTCCCTTCACTGCAGCTGCCAACTTCCCATGGGGCTTGGTGCCAACTGGGCTGAGTCCCACCTCCACCCTACAGATTCCCATTAGCCTGACACCCCCCTCCAGGAAACCTCTTGGCTCCCCGCCCCTCCAGCCCCTTCTCTCCCCCCGGGTCCCCGCTAATGCCTCCAGTATGGGGGTGTCCATTCCCTGCTCTGTCTTCTCCAGATTGGGGGTTCCTCGGGATGGAGCTGAGGCTTCTGGCTGGAAGGCAGCATTGCCCAGCCCAGCCAAGAACAGAAGAGGATGCCGTAAATATTATCTTTAAAGGGCAGTTCCAAGGGATTGGGCCCCCACCTACCCCAGTCTATGCGGGAGTCACTCCTTGGGGAACAGCCTGCAAAGAGGGGGCTGAAGGCGGAAGCAGATGGCTCTGGGAGCAGAGGGTCCGGGGGCGGTGCCGAGAGAGTTCCATGTGGCCCTAGCTTTCCACAGAGCCTTTGCAGGGGGCTGCCGACATTCCCTCTATTCTCTCTGCCACCTCACATCTTTTTGTATTTTGGAAGCAAATTAAAATTTGTGGTTCAGTTGGTGGTAATTATTAACCTCACAAAATTCACTGTCTTGGCTCTGATTTATCGAAGCTTCCCCCAGTGCCAGGCCCTTGGCTTGCTACTGGATTCCTTCCAGGACCTTGTGTCACCAGGAGGCTTTCCAAATGAAGAAACTGAGGCACAGAGGTGTGAGATTGCTTGGCGGGGGTCACACAGCTCAGATGAGGGGGCGCTTGCCTGGGAACCCAGGACTGCCGGGCTTTGGAAGGAAATGGTTGGGATGGTGGGAGGGGTGCAGCAAGTAGCCCTGGGCTCAGATTCCAACTCCTCACTCTTTCACAGGTTAGAGGAGAGGGGTAAGCAGGCATAAGATCCCAAAACAACTGGAGGGGGCTGAAGGAAGCCTTAATGGTGGTGGTAGTTCCTGGGACTATGATCAGTTGCCCTGAATGATAGTGAGCTCTCAGTCCCCAGAGGTATTCATTCAGGCAGACAGAAACATCTCAGGATGGCAGGTCCACCTCTTCCCATCTTGAACAGCTCGGTTTTGTTTTGTGGGCTCAAGGTAGCTGGGGTCAGGCCTCGGGGTGACACCCCAATCCTGTAGACCCTCCTCCCCTTCCCCAGCTGGGGGACCCAGCCAACCTCTCCCAGCCCCGTCCTGCGGGGGGCAGCTTCCAGCCCTCTCGAATTGGCTGCGGAGGCTGATGACGTCAGTGGTTGCCATGGTGAACGCCCCGCTCTGGATGTGGGCAGCCCAGAGCCCACCTAGGTAAAAATAGTCCTGTGTCCTCGACGCGACCGCCCTGGCGTGTGTGTGTGTTGGGGCGGGGGGTGGGGGGAGGAGGGATGTCCAGAGACCTGGATTCCCCACCTTCTCTCTGCCAAGAGACATGGGCAGCTGGCTTCCCTCTGCGCCTCAGTTTCCCAGCCTGTAAAATGGCCCCTGCTCCTGGTCTGTAGTAGGCGACTCAGTAAATGTAAAATATATCAGGTATTATGATAGTCCACCTAGGCCCTGGCTGAGCTCAACAATAACACAGCAACACACAACAGCAACAGTAATACTAACTGATCATTATTACCCTGGACCCCTCCTGGATCATTATTACCCTGGACCCCTCCTGGATCATTATTACCCTGGACCCCTCCACATTATAGATGGGAAAATCAAAGCACAGATAGTACAAGTTACTTGCTTAAGGTCCCACAGCTAGGAAGGAATAGATAATAAGTAGATCTGGACCCAGGTCTGAGTATCCCCAGATTCTAAACTGGTGCTACACGGCCTTTTGAGAATTTAAAAACCTTCTTGGGTGAGCCACATTTGAGGATGGACTCTGGGGTCACCATGGACCCCAAGTGCAGGGCTTTTTGCCCTGGTGAGGACACCCAGGGTTGATGCAAGTCAGCTTTTGAGCTCTAAAAGGGTCTTCAATAGGGAGTCACGGGTCAGGGCCCCCACCCTCCACTGGCTCCCAGGACACAGATCTGCATAGGTGCGGGGGAATGGCTTTCAGATCTGGGAGGGGGCAGGGTGAGGATGAGTCAAGAATTTTCCTTTCCTCAATAGATTGTTAGTATTTAGCCACTATTTATAAGGAAGACATACTTCCTTATAAATATAACTAATTTGTTATTTAAAATAATGAAGCTCTTTTTAGTGCAAGTAGGGTATGAGCTGGGCAGGGAGGTGACTGGGAGTCTGGGAGGGCTTCCAGGAGGAAGGGATGCCTGAGCTGAGGGATGATGTGCAATTAACTTGCACCAGAGGGGAGGGAAGGCAGTCCTGGCAGAACACACAGCTGGTGCAAAGGCTCTGAGGCAGGGCAGAGCCCAATGTGTGGGGCAGCAGAAAGGAGGCATTGTCTGGAGCTGGGTGATCAAGGGGCCAACGGGGTGGCGGGGGGCGGGGAGTGAGGTGAATGGAGGGCCAGGGATGTGAAGGGCTTGTCTCCTCGGGAATGACCCCTGTTTCCTCTCATTGCAGAAGGAGCTGAGCCTGCCACGCCGGGGACGTGGGTGAGTTCATCTAAGGCCAGTGGGCTGGGCCGGGCCCTGTGGTCCTGGGCACAGATTTTTCAGCAGCAGCCTCCAAACTGTGAATTTATTTAATAATTATAACAAAGCTTCTCACCTTGATCCTTTCCCAGTGTTTACAAAATGCTTCAGAAGTGCTTCACTTGGCTCTCACAAGCTGGGAAGCCCATGCCAGTTTGCAATTGAGGAAACAGAAGTGCAGTAGGGTTGTACCACTGACACAAGGGCATCCAGCCTGGAAAAGAGAAAACTGTCTCGCATCTAGAGTCCAAACTATAGAATTCCAGCCAAGTATCCTGGAACCAGCTTGCATGCCTCCCATGATGGGGCGCTCACTCTTGGGGAACACAGGTATAAAAGTGTATCCTTCAGGGTCTCATTAGCGTTTGTCTGTAGGTTGGCATTTTTGGATCCCAAAAGCTCACAGAATATTTTGGTCAGTGCCTTTGCTGGTTTACTGATGGGAAATCAAAGCCCAGGACAGGGAGGGGTTTGCCTTGTGCTGGTGGTCTAGAGGTGTGTGAGTGCAGACACCCCCTCTTTGGGGGCTGTGTTGGCCTGAGGGGTGGGAATTCTTTTGCCCCGCAATGAAATCACCCACTTAACAAACTTTTTTTGAGTGCCTACCGTGTGCCGGGCCCTGTTCCAGGCACGGGGGACCCAGAGACGGGGTCCAATGCTGGATCCTGTCCATGAGCTCACACTCTCTTGGTAAGAGTGATGGTGAAGTGATATTATGCAGGGGAGAAATTAAACAGAGACAGACAGAGGGGCTAGGGGGCAGCTTTAGCCCTGAAGATGTGGGGCCTCTTGGAGGAGGTGACATTTGAGCCTAGATCTGGAAAAGGAGGCAGAGGCAAGGGGGAAAATCCGAGGGGAACGGCCTTCCAGCTAGAGGGAAGAGCATGGGCAAAGGTCCTGGGGTGCAAACCAGCTTGGCATTGGAAGAACACCATGGAGACAGGGGTAGCTGGAATGAAAAGAGCACAGGGGAGGTAGAGGGAGAGGAGAAGGGGGAGGTCCTGGGGGTTAGATGAGAGTTTGAAATCTGATGGTGGGGATGGGGTCAGACTGGCCCCCAAGCCCAGACCATCTGTTCTCGTTGGACTGGGGATAGTGCAGCTGGTGGGGAGGAGCCTGAGGGGCCCAGTAGGGGCAGGGCTCCGACATTGACCAGAAGGCGGGCACTGTCCCTGGCCTTTGCCCAGGCTGGGGGCGGGGTGGTGGACATGAAAAAGTCAGAACCATGGAGGGCAAAGTCCTGGGCTACCGGGGCAGGACGAGGACAGAGACTCCCTGAGGGTTGTCTACTCTCTGCTACCTGCCGTGTTCCTGACTGGGTCCAAGTGGGGTGTCAAGGGAGCCATAGCCAGACACAAACAACCCCGGACTCTTGGGATCTGCGCTGGGCAAAAGGGAGGGTGGGACTCGGGGAGCCATGGGTCGTTGTTTAGGGATGGCTCCGCGAAAGAGGGGCCCGTGGGACTGAACGCGGATGTGGGTGAGGCGGACGACGCTCCTGACAGAGGGAACCCGGTGAAGCAAAGACCTGGAGGCGTGGACCCGGCCTCTGGTGTGCGCCGGGATGCTGAGACCGCCGCGAGGGGCCCCGAACGCTGCGCTGAGCTGCTAGGGGTGGGAGAAGAGGGGCAGGACGCGCTCAGATCCCGGGTGCGAGAGACCCCTCCCCGGGGGCGGGGCGAGGGCAGAGACCCGGCCGCAGCCGGGAAGGGGCGGGGCCAGACGATGGAGCAATATTGCCAATCTGGGAGACAGTGACCGCCCTTCCTCTCCGGCCGCGCAGCCCGGGGGCTCGAGACCCGGCAGCCTTGGCGTCGCTCTCCGGGAGGGGGTGGCACCCGCGACTCCAGCCTCCCGCAACCCGACTTTTCCTGCTGGGCTGGGCCTGCGCGCAGGTGCGGGGCTCCGAGCCCCGCCCCGAGGAGGAGAGAGCCCGCCCCCCGCGCCCCCAGCGGCCCAGCCTCAGCGCCGCGTCGGTCGCGCCCGCCAGGCGTGCTGTCCCCACGTCCGCGTCTGTGGGTCTGTCCGATCGCACCACGATCGGGGTTCGGGGGCCACAAGGGGGGTTTTGGCACCCGGCCGCATAGACGCAGCCCCGGCCTCGGCATGAAGTCTCGCAGGGACAAGCTGCACATCCCGGCGCTGACCCTCGAGTGAGTCCTTGTCGGAGAAGGGGGGAAATAGGGTGGGGGGAGAGAAGCAGACAGACAACCACCCTTCCCCCGCGTCTCTGTTTAAGTCGCCCAGAGTCGCACCGCCGCCTCCGGGGAGCCCTCCGGGGTGCCCTCCGGGGTCATCAGTCAGGCCCCGCCCTCTCGGCCTGTGAGAGACCCAGAATTCCTGGCCTTGGGGCCCCTTCTCCCTAAGGGAACCTAAGTCCTGGTCCCTCTCCGGATTTGGCCACACGCAGGGGCCACCACCAGGTTCACCGTCCCTGGCCCCTTTCTTTGCAGTCTGTCTCCGAGCAGCCAGAGCCCATCTTTGCTGAGCCCCAGCAGCCCGTGCAGCCCCTGCAGCCCCTCGCTGGGCCTGCACCCCTGGAGGTAAGTGACAGCACATGGGGGCGGGGCTTGGACATCGCCCTGGCACCCCAGAGCCTTGGAAGCCGTCTAGACCCAGCCTCCTCACCAAGGTACTGTGAGCTGGTGACATCACCTCCCTGGGCCTCAGTTTACCCCTCCATAAAATGAAACTGCTGTGCACACTAGGACCTTGAAAGGGAAATTCCATTTTCAGCCCTAGCCAACAGGTCCTCCATCCGACAGGTGGCCAAGGTGAGGCCAGAACTTGGGATGTTGCCCAAGGACATCCCTGAGACAGGTGCTGGGTTCCCAGGCTGCTCTGGGCCCTCCCTACTGAATCAGCTAGGACCTCAGGGGCCTTCCCCACACCCAGCTCAGCTGGTTGGAAAGCTCCTGCCTCTGAATGTACACACACACACACACACACACACGCACACCAGGGCTGACAGTTCACCATGACAGCCCGATGCACTGAACCGGGCAAAGTGGTGTAGGGAGGAAGAGCCAGCCTGACTGGGTGCCAGGTCTGTACCAAATACCTTCTGTTTCCTCCACAAGCCCGGGAGGGAGGTGCCCTTCCTGACCCCATTTCTCAGCTGGGGAAACCGAGGCTCAGAGAGGAGACACCAGTTCTCCTGGTTCAGTACATCTGGGGACTAAGTATCAGGGCCAGCATGGCTACCAGCGTCTACTGAGGGTTTGAGCCGCCCTCTGTGCCTGGCCCATCACAGGGTCTCACCCCCCGTACAGGAGGGACTATCAGGATTATCATGGGCTCTTCGCACGGCTTGGGAGAAGTTCAGGGAGGCGACAGAGGTGTGAGTCAGTGATGTCTAGAATTCGAGGGCCCATTAATCATTTATACCTTAGTATGAATGAGCTGCTTAGATTCTTTCCACAGACCTTTAATGGGGAGAAGAGAGAACAATTTGGAGCCCACACTGGGTGCTGGGTAACAGATAGTTACCTTCATTAAGTGGGCGCCTACTGCAAGCCAGGTGCTAAGGGCATAGCTGTGAACAAGACTGACATAGCCCCTCCTTCAAGGGGCTCGCAGTCAGCTCTCAGGAGGTGGGCAATAAAGAAGTGAGTGGACAAATAGGATACATTCAGATGGTGACCTCTTGGGGGAGGTGGTGTTTTATTTTATTTTATTTTAAGATTTTATTTATTTATTTGACAGAGCACAAGCAGGGGGAGCTGGAGAGGGAGAAGCAGACTCTCCGCTGAGCAGGGACCCTGATGCGGGGTTCGATCCCAGGACCCTGGGATCATGACCTGAGCTGAAGGCAGACGCTTAATGACTAAGCCACCCAGCCGCCCCCAAGATTTTTTTTTTTTTAAAGATTTTATTTATTTGAGAGAGAGAGACAGATATAGTGACAGAGAGCATGAGTGGGGAGGAGAGGGAGAAGCAGACTCCCCGCCGAGCAGGGAGCCCGTTGCGGGGCTCGACCCCAGGACCCCGGGACCACGACCCGAGCCGAAGGGACCAACTGAGCCACCCAGGTGCCCCAGGACCAAGATTTTTAAAGCCTCTGTGGCTGCTTTGGGGAAAGAAAGGTCTACTGGGGGCAGGTGACAGTAATGGAGGTGGCAGAGTCAGGGAGGTGGCTAGGACAATATCTGGGTAGGAGATGGTGGGGGCTGGACCAGGTCGGGGTGTCCAGTGGGAGGAAGGGACTGCTCTACCCCCTATTTAGGAGAGGAGGAAACTCAGGACTTAAGAGTGTGTTGTCCAGGGGCACCCTGGGAGAGAGTATCAGGCCAAATCTGACACTGACTCCTTGGCCCCTACCACCTCCTTGGCCTCTACCCTCCCGAGAGTTACCGGATGAGGGGAGGGACCTGTTGTGAACAGCTGAGCCAGTTTTAACCAGGAGCAAATGGAGGCAGAGTGTTTGGGGCTCTGAGCAGAAAAGCCTCCTCACCCACCACCAGAGGGCAGCAGAATCACATCACTTTGGGCCAGGCAAGGAAATGGGTCCCTGCCTCCCCTGCCCCAAGCACCCTAGGAATAAGCCCACATTTGTTCCCTCAGCCTCTGAGGCCCCGTGAGTCTGGCCCCTGCGACTCCCCACCTCCTCCCTGTCTATCTCCCCATCTGCCTTACGCTCCTCTAGCCATGAGACTTCCTGGGCTGCCAGAACACAAGCTGGTCCAATCTCAGGGCCTTTGCACGTGCTGCCCCTCAGCCCAGAGCTCCATTTCCTCCTTTTCCTCCTTTCTTCATTTGTCAAGTCTCTATCAAGCCCCCAGATAGGAAGCTTTTCCAAACCACAGCCCCCCATTCAGGGTCTCCCAAGCCCCAATTACATCCATTACGGCTGTCCATTTCCCTCGTGGACACTGCATCATGGAAGTGATTTCCATGTTTTCTTGTGTGATTATTGGGTTGTTTTTCTCACCCAGAGGCTTGGGAGCCCCTTGAGGACCAGACCTGGATCTGTCCTCTCTCCTAGGGCAGGGCTTGGTATACAGCAGATGCTCAGTTAATGCTTGTGGCATGGACAAATGGGAAGTAGGTAGGAGGGCTCTGCCTGTGGTGGGGGTGGGGGTGGGGGTGGTGGGTGGGAGGTAACTGAGGAAGGCCACGAGTTTGGTCCTCTCTGACAAGGTCGCAACAAAAGGCATTGTCAGAAGACTGTTCCCTCTAAGGCCTTGAATGCCAAAGAGAGGAAGAATTTGCATTTTTCTCTCCAGGGTACTAAGAACCAC
This sequence comes from Phoca vitulina, assembly GCF_004348235.1. Taxonomy (NCBI): domain Eukaryota; kingdom Metazoa; phylum Chordata; class Mammalia; order Carnivora; family Phocidae; genus Phoca; species Phoca vitulina. The sequence goes on from NW_022589716.1 coordinate 2,712,281, forward strand.
ACAGCGGATGGGGCTGGGAGGGGTGCGGACAGTACATGGGCAGGTGGGAAGGGCTGGGGTGGTCGGACCAAGAAAGGGTTGGGGGTAGGGTTCTGTATGCTCACTGTGGCTTTGCCATCTACACAGTCATTAGCACCAGCAGAGGGGGGCAGATCGAGTCACAGACAGGGTGAGGATCTGAGCCCTCGGAGAGGGATTCACCCAGAAGTGTGGTTTTGCTGTAAAAGCAGTGAGGAGCCATGGAGGGTGTGTGAGCTGGGGAGAGACAGGATGTGGTGGGCAGTGGGCTGGTGCCAGAGATCAGTGGCTCAGCCTTTCATGGGAGGCCTTTGCCGTGGCCACGGGCACTCTGGATTGTCAGCTGCAGCCCTGTTCTGCAGAGGAGGAAACCGAGGCCAGATGGGCGTGGGAGAAGTGGCTGCTGGGGATGCCAGAGCTGTGGGCGTAATGGGGGGCATGTAGGCGGTGCGGGGTGCGGCCACAGCTGGGATTGAGCGGGGTAGTTCCTTTCCTGACTGCGCAGCAGTGTGTCCCTGGCACACATGGTGGGGAGGGTTCGTGGGCACAGCATGTCAGCATAGGGTGACACGAGACCATGACTCCATCCCTCCTTGGGTCCCCAGACCTGTGGGATCTTGCATTCCCTGCACGCAGGAGGCCCTGTCCCTGGCCTGTGGCTCAGATGGAATACCTAAGGGTCAGAAGTGACGGCTTCCCTCCTCCCTTCCACATCTGGCCCCTCGGCAGGGCCCATCCATTGGCGTCAAAACAAGTCCAGAATCTACCCACTTTTCTCCACAGCTTCACCCTGGTCCAGGCCTCAGTGTCCCCCCCTCCCAGATCCTGTCACAACGTCTCACTAGCTTCCTGCCATCTGTATTCCTGCGCCTGATAGCTCCTGTTCCCCATGGCAGACATGGAGGGGGGGGGGCTGACAAACAGTTCAGATCACACCCCTCCCCTGCTCACACATCCTCCACGGCTCCCCATTGCTTCCACTGTACAACTGCACTCCTCTTGCAATGCACAAGGCTTACATGGTAAGCCCTGCTGGCATCTTCCCCTCAGTCCTGTCTCAGGGCCTTTGCCCAAGCTGTGCCCTCTGCCTGGAACACTGTTTCCATGGCTGGCTCCTCTTCCTTCTCAACGTCTCGGCTGGCTATAGTGTCACTTCCTCAGAGAGGCGTCCGGGCTAAGGTCATCCTTTGCCATTGTTGCCTCTTTCCTTTCCTTCCTTGACTTCAGTGTTCGAAATTACCTCGATCATTTCGTTGTGTCCAATTTCCTCTCTGCCTCTTCAACCAGACTTGGGGCCTCTGAGGACAGGGTCCTCAGGGTTTAGCACAAGGTCAGGCACACAGTAGGTACTCAATAAATGTTGAGTGAGTGAATGACCAGATATGGGTGTTTGAGACCCAGGCCTGGGGGACCTGGAGATGAAGAGCATTCTGGGGGACACACCCAGGAGATACCTGAGAGTGACACTGGCCATGAAGATAGGGTGGGGAGTCTCTTGAGAGATCCGAGAAGCAAACTTGTGGCAAAAGGGTTGGGGAGAGTTAGGGTTACACACCAGGCAGGAGCACCTCTCTATGCCTTCTCTTCTCAGATGTGGGATCTGGGCTTCAGCGTCAGGCCTCTTGGGTTGGTTCCCGAAGTGTCATGTGGCCTGGGAAGGGGCCACCATTAGGGTGACACTACCCCTGCCTTCTGGGACTGTCATGAGAGGAAGAAGCATTAATTCACTGCCTACTGTGTGAGGCAGTCCTATTTCTATGGTGAGCAGGTACTGTACTCCCAACACTTTCTGTGCCTCCGATTTGATTCCATTTTCATGAAGGGACATCTCTAGATGGAGAAGCAGAGGCCTGAAAGTTAGCCTGACACTAACATTTATCAAACATGTATCAGGCACTGTGGCTGCCACCTTGCAACCCGGTTCCCCTCCCATCTTACAATTGAGAAGACAGGCGTGAGAAGTTAAATTAGGTGTCCGCGGAGTCCTGACTGTAGCCGGGCTGATGGCCTTTCCATCACACAGACAGGCAGAGCATGTCAGGTGCTCTGACTCAGTTTGCTAAACATGCTCTTTCTGGCAGTCTAGTGCTGGGAGATGCTGGGACCCTTGGGAAGACAGAGCCAGACACAACAAAAGGCTCCCTGGGAGAGGGGACCCTGGATTTTGCCAGGCAGGAAGGACGTTCCGAGGAGTGGAGCCAGCGTGGGCGCGGTAGCATGAGCCAGGCCAGGCCGTTGGATAGTTCTCAAGTGCCCCACTCAGAATGGGTTAGCGCGGGGGGGAGAGAGGGAAAAGGGGACGTGAACAGATTTACATTTCCAGGGAAAGGGGCCAAGTTCCACGGCCTAACCTACCAGGCGCCAACGCCCCGCCCCCGCTGCTAGCAGCCCTGGCAACGCCCCGCCCCTCCGCCCGCGGCCCTGGCAACGCCCAGCCCACTAGGCAGCACGCGGGTCTGCCAGCCTCGCTTCCGCGTCGCTCGCCCCGCCCCGAAAGGCCCCGCCCCCGAAAGGCCCCGCCCCCGCGCTCGCCTGGGCGGGGTTCCCGGCCGCGCTCTGGGGCGCGCGCTTCCTCCTCGCCCCCTACCCCCAGCCCCGCGGCGCGCACCCTCTGCCCCGCTCCGCGGGGCTCCCGGGGCCAATCCGGCCGCGGAGGTTCGCGCCCCGCCGCCGCCGGCTGCGCCCCCGCGCCTCCCGGGTCTCGGGCGGCGGCGGCGGCACAAAGAGAAGCAGCATGTCCGACCCCAGCTACTGGACGGCGGTGGCTGCGCCAGGCCACCGGAGCCGCCTTGCCAAGGGCGCGCTGCTGCAGCGCTCCAAGAGGTAGGGGGCACCGTGCGGGCAAAGGCGCGGCGGCCGGCCAAGCAAACACGAGTTGCCAGAAGTATACCCCGGCGGCGTGGCGAGGGCCGCTGTGTGTGGCGGTAGGGGGAAGAGGGTGGACGCTTTGGGATCAAGGTATTCGCTAGGGGCCCAGACACCCTCCTTTCGCCCTGTTACCCGGAGTTGGATGTCTGCCTGCCAGGGTCGCAGCTAGGGTGGTGACACAGGAAGCAAGGAGTTGGGACCGAGTCAGAATTCGAACCCGGGTCTCTAGGCCTGGGCAGACCTGGGGGGGGGGATCTTGGAAAAACTGAAGCTAGTCTGTCCTCGGGGCCCCGTCAGCGGAAATACTGTTTCAGAAGCAGATATTTGCTGCACGAGGCTGGCGAGCAGGTGGCGTGGCAGGAGTGGGTAAATCGGGAAAAATACTGGGTTTAACCACAGCAAAGCCTGGCCTGTCTTGGAGTCTCTGTTTCCCTTTCTGAAAAGCAAAGGCCAAGTAAGGGCTGTGGACTTTACAGGACTTGGGTCCAAATTCCAGCTCAGCCACTGCCTGGCTGTGTGACCTCAGGCAGTTCCTTAACCTCTCTGTTCTCGTTGGGGCATTCGTAGAGGGGAGCACAGGCAAAGGCGGGGCAGGGACAGCAGCTGCTAAAGGACCCCAAATACTTGGTTCAGGGCTTAGACTCTTCTCCCGGGTCCTGTGGAGTTACAGAGGGCTTAGGGGCACCTCAGGGATCAGGTGGGGGCAGCTGGCCTCAGGCCAGTGTTTCCTGCCATATTCTCACTCTGTGTTGTCCCACATGGGTGTTTATTGAATGGCCAGGCAGCTTCTCAGGGTCGTGGGCCTTCTCCAGGGAGGGCTGAGCAAATAGTGGACACTTGACCGATGCTCGGCAAGTGAACAAATGACGCCCAGGTTCCCCTCTGAGACCTCAGATATGGCTGTGTTTTCAAGAAGGCCCCATCTGAGCGCAAGAGGGAGGTGGGCCAAGTATTTCCCCAAGGCTGCTGCTGTGACAAATGGTGCAGCGTGGGGCTGAGGACCCAGATGAGAGCTGGGAGAGGATGTGGGACTGGCTGCTCTATGGGGGGCGGGGGGGTTGTTGGCAGGAAGTTTTGCAGGAACCTGTGGGTTTCACTTTTGCTTCTGCACATCAGACGAACAGGACAGTTCCCTGCGGCTGTTGACATCTGTGGCCTCAGTTTCCTAGGCTGGGAAATGGGTGCAGGTGGCCTCTCCCACCTCCGGGGCTGTTGGGATGGGCAAACGGTGACTGACTTCACTGGGGAGGCATTGCCTGCCCTCCCGCTGTGCGTCCTAGGCCCTGCAGGAGTTGTGGGGAGAGAGATGACACTGTACGTGCCCACCGCAGTCTACCCAGTGCTGGGCCCAAAGCTGAACACTGTGTATGTAGTTCATCAAACCTTCCCGGCACCTTGCAAGGTATATAGATGGGGAAACTGAGGCTCAGAAGGGCAGCTGCACCTGGAGCCGTGGACAGGCTGGATGCCTTGTTGCCTCGGTCGGTTGCTGACCATGCTGTCCCGTGCCTTAGCCTGCACTGTGCCTTCTGCCTGGGACACCATTCCTGGCCCTGTGAGGCCCTGAGGTTTCATCTCTTCCTCCCTGAGCCACTGAGCTGCGTTGGTGGCTCAGAGTATGTGGGCTGATGCTCTTGTCGAGAGCAGGCAGAGCTGTTGCTGGGCGACCGCACCAGGGAGGGAGGGAAGACGGGGTTGCTCTCAATTTCCCTCTGCCAGGGTGGGGGGCTGGGGCTGGGGCACAGGTGGGAGAGGCTGGGCCAGGGTGGGGGTGGCCTGGGCTGGGGGGGGGCGCGGTCTGGAAGAAGGGAACTGGGATGGAGGGAGGGAAATGCGTGGGCAAAAGTTAAGTAGGACGGGACCTAGCTGCAAGATGCTGACTTGAGGGTTTTTAAGGGTCATGTTGGCATTTTGGGGGGATCCGGGGGAGGAGGGTTGCCAAGACATTTGGGGCCGTGGGCCTGGGAAGGGGTGCATGGGATGGAGTGGGGACCTGCCTCAATTCCCAGTGGGCTCCAGGGTCTTCTCCACCCTTTGCCTTATTTGTCAATGCTCCTGGCAGTGGGCCTGGCATAGGCAAGGGTGTGGGGGTGGGATCATGAACACAGAAGCGTGAGAAGGCGAGCCAGGGGCTCCTGGCCATGGGCAGGGTCCATCAGGAGGCCGGAAGTGCTTGATGCCACCACCAATAATAACCACCGTAATCTTAATAATAGGTAATATTTGTCAAAAATGGCTATCCCAGGCCTCAAAGGCTGAGCTTGGGGCCATGTGGGCATCCAGCTGGGGCCAGAGTGGCAGTGGTCACACCTAGCTTCTCGTCCTGCCCCAAAGCCGTATGTGTGCTCTGGCCTGGGCACGTGGTCCTCTGAGCCCAGAGGCCTGGGCCAGCACCTGACTCCGTCCCCGCCTCTCCCGACAGCTGCCGCAGTGGGAACCGCAAAAGCCTCGTGGTAGGAACGCCCTCACCGACCCTTTCCCGGCCCCTGTCTCCGCTCTCTGTCCCCACAGGTGAATGCGGGAACAAGCATGCAGGGGCGGCGTCCTGTCTTTACCCCCTCTGACTCAGTGTCCCCCACCTCCTCCCCAGCAGGCAACAGTCCCCTGGATAGTCCTCGGAACTTCTCAGCCGCGTCTGCTGTGAACTTCCCCTTTGCCCGAAGGTGAGTGGTCACTGGCTTTGAGGGATGGTGTCAGCACAGCTGGTGAGGGGACAGGCAGGGGCATGTGCTTGGTGGCTGGGCCTGCCTCCTCATTCACTTTTTCACCTCCCCTATCCCCTGCCCCGTGGTGGTCTCTCCCTCTGGCTTCTGCCCCTGGCAAACATGCACGGCCTTCTGCAGCCACATCCCACGCGTGGACAGGTAATTTCAGGGAGCCCTTGGGGAGGAGGAGGGCACGCCTTCCAGTCTAAAAACTATTAACTCACTAAAAGTCATGAATTCACTTAATAACAGCTGGTAAAGGACCTGTTGTGTATCGGGCGCTTAAATGTCACTCATTCACTCCGTAACATTTATTCAGTACTTGCCACGTGCCGTACCCTATGCTGGGGGCCGAGGAAGGGGAAGCTGGACTCTGGCCTTTGGGGACTCCTCAATCTGGTGGGGGTGATCAGCATGTATCCCAGCAGCTGCAACTCAGAGAAGTCAGAGCTTTGATGGGGTATGCATTGGCAGCTGGGTCAGGGAGGACTTCCCAGAGGAGATGTCTGAAGGATGAGGAGAAAACACATAGCGGACTTGTTCACCTTGAATCTCTGTTCTCAGCCTTTTCAGAAGATTCCTCCTCCAACAGGGCCAGAATCTGCCAGCCATGGTATCTGTCTTTAGTCCCCACAAACCACGGGGGCCATGCCTTCCTTCCAACTATTCTGGTTCTCCTCTCTAGGGCTGACGGCAGAAGATGGTCCCTTGCATCCCTCCCATCTTCTGGCTATGGAACCAACACGCCCAGCTCCACCGTCTCGGTACCCACAGTCCCACCTTGGCCAGCAGACAGGCGGGTGCGAGGTGGGGCGGGACACGTCTTTGGTTTTTATCAAGGTGTTGGATAGTTGTCCAGTCAGCCAACATCCTGGCTGCCCCCTTTGTGCCCCATTCTGGGCAATGTATGGGTCCCTGAAAAGACCCAGCTTCAGTCCCAAGGAGCCCCCAGTCTGGAGGACACAGACATCCTCGTCCCATGGGGTTAGTGCCTGGCCAGAGGGAGTCTTGGGGTTGCCTAGGGTGCAGGCAGGGAGGCTTGCTGGAGGAGGGGGCATCAGAGCTAGGGTTTTGAGGGATACATAGGAGCCAGGCAGGAGCATATTACCATCCAGTGACCAGCAGGCAGCCTAGGCCTTGACAGGTAATGCTGGGGTTCTGCCTTTGGCGCTGACTGTGAACTCGTGGCCCTGATACCCCCTCCTGCCAGTCGAGCTCATCCTCCCGGGAGCGCCTCCACCAGCTTCCTTTCCAACCGACGCCGGATGAACTATGCTTCCTGTCCAAGCATTTCCGCAGCTCAGAGAGCGTGGCTGACGAGGAGGGCGGCAACCGCTCACCCCACCTTCGCCCCCGTTCCCGCAGCCTCAGGTGGGTCTTGACCTCTGACCCCAGCCCCTCCCTGGGCTGGCTTTGGGGCCCACATTGTGGCTCTTCCTCTATGTCTGCCCCTGACCCTGTCCAAGCCTGGCCTCTGATCCTTGACCCTCCCCTGGACTGGGTCTCTGGTTCCATGTCACAAGCTGACTGTGTGTCGTCCACCCCCCCCAGCCCAGGACGCACAACAGGGACCTTCGACAATGAAATCGTCATGATGAATCATGTGTACCGGGAGAGGTTCCCCAAGGTGGGCAGTGCCGATGGCTGGACCAGCCCTAACTCCCCTCCATATTGTTGTCCCTCCGTGGCATTCTGTCTTCTTGGCTCTATATCCCCCTCTGTCCCATTTCTGTCTGTCCCTATCTCTCTGTCTCAAACCACCGCCCCCCCAACCTAGGCATATTGCTTCTCCCCTCCCCCTAGTTCTCTGACCCCATCGCCACGTCTTTCCCTGCAGCTGTGTCTCTTGCCCCCATCTGTGTGTTGCTCCCCAGCCCCCTCCAATGACCAGGTTGCCCTGTCCACCCTGCCCAGGCTACGGCACAGATGGAAGGCCGTCTGCAGGAGTTCCTGGCTGCCTTTGCGCCCGGTGCCCGGCTGGCACTGGCCGATGGCGTCCTGGGCTTCATCCACCACCAGATCATCGAGCTGGCCCGCGACTGCCTGGCCAAGTCTGGAGAGGCACTCGTCACCTCCCGTTACTTCCTGGAGATGCAGGAGAAGCTGGAGAGGCTGCTGCAAGATGTGCGTGGGAGGGGGGGAGGTTTAGGGGTCCCCGGGCAGGCCAGGGCCCAGGACCTGCAAGTGACCCCAGCACCCACCTGCCCCCAGGCCCATGAGCGCTCGGACAGTGAGGAGGTCGGCTTCATCGTCCAGCTTGTCCGGAAGCTGCTCATCATCATCTCGAGGCCAGCGAGGCTCCTTGAGTGCCTGGTGAGTCTCCGCACACGGCCGGGTGACGGTCCTGCCAAGGTACAGGAGACAGTGCCCCTGGGGTAGAGGTTTGAGAGGCACACAGGGCACCTCCAGGCTGGGCTGGGCTTCTTTCCCCAGGGAAGGGTCAGGCGCTGAGACTCGGAGGGGAGAGCTGGAGCCGCCCCTCGGGCTGCTCCGGACAGAGGGAACAGCATGTGCCAAGGCCTGGAGGTGAGACTGAGCCCCGGCTGACCAGCCTCTCTGCACCCCCAGGAGTTTGACCCCGAGGAGTTTTATCACCTGCTGGAGGCTGCCGAGGGCCAGGCCCGAGAGGGCCAGGGCATCAAGACGGACCTGCCGCAGTACATCATCGGGCAGCTGGGCCTGGCTAAGGACCCCCTCGAGGGTGAGCTGACAGGGGAGTGGAAAGAGAAAACCCAAGGAGAGACTGGGGCAGAGCTGTGATTCGAACCCAGGCCCGTCGACTTCACAGCTGCCATACTGTCCTTCGTCTCTCTGGGGCCCTGCCCTCGGCCACCTGCAGGGCGCACTGTGGGAAGGTGCACTGGGGTTCCTGCGGCAGACAGCCACACGCCAGACCCTCCGACCTGCTGGGGCCTCCGATGCCGAGTTAAGATGGACCAGGGAGCTACCATGAGCAATAGCATTGCTATTATCTCATGAAATACTTTCCCGATGTCATCTGACTGTGGCCCAGGAGGTAGACTCGGAGTCAGACAGGGTGACCCGTGGGCTGGACCAGGCTGGTCAAGAACTCCCCCAGACAGCTGAGGCAGGAGAACTGAGACGTGGTACTAGGGGAGCATCGAACTTGGACCTGGCCTGGTCCAGGTGTGGTCCCAGGCGGCTCTGGTGAAAGGTCGATGTGTAAGCTGAGTGCTGGCGGATGGAGAGGTGACCAGGTACAGATCTGGGGAAGAGAGGCAGTGAACCAGGCAGGGGGAAGGGTGAACGCAAAGGCCCTGAGGTGGAACCATGCCTGGTGCGTGGGCAGAACAGCGGGGAGGAGGGGTGTGGCTAGAGCCAAGGAAGGAGGGAAGCCGGGAGGAGGCGAGGGGGTTGGCAGGGCTTTGCGCTGGGGCCAGTATCTACCCAGCGTCATTGCTGTGTTAACCCTGGGACCAAGCTGCCATTGTCCCCATTTAAAGCTGGAAAGACTGAGGCTCTGGGTAGATGAGGTTGAGCAGGGGTTCAGACCTCGGTGGGCCCAAGGCCAGACCACTTATAGATTTGCTGTGTGGCCATGGCTGTATTCGGCTGTCCAGTGGAGATAATGCAGGTGGCGCCATGGGTGGCCCCAGGGTCAGAGGAGGCAGAGAGTGGCCAGGCAGTTGGCAGCTGAGACTATGGGGCAGATCATCTATCCAGTGCCCCCCCTGGGGGAACCCACTGAGTGAAAGGGGCTGCATTCAAACCCAGGCCTCCTTCGCCCGTGAGACTCCACTGTCCCATCCCAGCCCTGTCCCCTGACTGTGAGACACTGTCTTTATTGCCATCATCATGGCTCATGTTCATCAACCACTCACTCGGGACCACCCCTCTGCCAAGCCCTAGGGCCAGAAAATTGCGGGGGGGGGGCTCCCTCTGGGCCATACCCTAAGCTGAGGAGGATATTAGGAGCCAAAACCCAGAGGGCCCATGTCACAGCCTGTGTTAACAGGCCCAAGGCTTGGAGCCAGGATGACAGCTGTGCCATTCAGAGGCTGGGCTTCCCACTGGTCCTTCTAGAAGGTTCCTCAGCCGTTGCTTAGTCTGGTCTCCTGGGTTTGGCCAAGACCTGGACATCGTAGGGGCTCAATGATGGTATCATGGGAGCTGGTCAGGGAGGCACCATGTCCCCAGCCCAGGATGAGCCTTGGAAGCCGTGGGAAATCTCTGGGGGATCAAGGGGCAGGGCATGGAGGCCCCATTTGAGGCTCCTCCCTTGTCTTACAGAGATGGTGCCTCTGAGTCACCTGGAAGAGGAAGGACAGCCTCCAGCACCTGAGTCCCCGGAGGTAAGTCACAGAGCTTTGATGCTCCCACCTGTCTTGTTCTTTTCAAGGTAGACCAGGAGGCCATGGGAGGGGCTGGGTTTGTTGAGGTTTTGCATATAATAGGTGCTTATTAATGCCAGACTTCAGGGAGAAGGTAAAGGCAAGTGAGACTACCCTGCCATGGTGGTTGCAGACTGGAGGGGGCACCGGAAAGGGGAGTTTTGGAGGATGTATAGGAGTTTTCTGGAAGGAAAACATGGCTTGAGCCAAAGCTCAGGAACTCAGAAGCTGAGCTGGAGAAGTTTGGAAGGAGGAAGTAGCATCAGACGCGAGGCCCAGTGGTTGGGACTCGAGGGAAAGGAGAGCCTGGCCTACTCTGAGGTGGGGCAGGACCCTGACCCCTTCTTGCCCCCTAGAGCCGTGCCCTCGTCGGCCCATCACGGAGGAAGCCATGTGAGAATGACTTCGAGACCATCAAACTCATTAGCAACGGGGCCTACGGGTAAGTCCTCGGGTCCCCCATAGACCCATTTCTCAGATGCCCATGGGGATGACTGAGGTCCAGGTGGTCCCTGAGTGTGGAGATAGGAAACTGAGGCCTGACGAGGGAAGTAGAGATGCAGTACAGCCAGGCCAGGGCCTCAGACAGGCTCATCCATGGTCTAGGCCGTTACCTGCCCCAGGTACAGGGAGTTGTAGGTATTTCGGGACCACGCAAGGAAAAAGATGGCCGTGCGGCAGCAGGGGCATGCAGTGAGCATTATCTTAGTGCCACTTTGATGGATTTGCGTGCAGGTGGGGTGGGAGGGGGAGTCCTGCACAGCATAAGACTATCCAGCGGGGGGACTAGAGAGGGGGCTATGCGTCTAGGTGATGTCACTCAGCAGCGTGGCCAGGAGTCTGGGTCAGACAGCTCCGAAAGGCAGTAGTGGCTTGGGGCCTTCACAGCCCCCAGGGTTTATCTTACCGATAGCTAGTCAGTTTGAGGCAGTTCTACTAGATACACAAACTTGGCAAGCTCTAAATGGTTCAAAATCTGCTCATTTCACCTCTACGTAAAGCGATTTGAGCCTGGTGCCGGGGGGCTTTTGAGCTAAAGGGTCTCCATCTACTGTGAAGAAGTAATGTAGGGGCTATCTTTGGCTTCTCGATGTGACACCAGGGAGGGGCAGCTTAGACCCATAGGGGGGCTGCTTTCGGAGAGGGGCTGGGGAAGGAGAAAGGGTGTCCCGGATGTAGGGCACAGCACGGGCAAAGGCCTGGCTGGTTGGGTTCTGGGCCCAGGCCAGGCCCCACTGCCTGCGGGGGCCTCAGTGTCCGGCCTCAGTGACCCCGGCTCTCCCAGGGCTGTCTACCTGGTGCGGCACCGAGACACACGGCAGCGCTTTGCCATCAAGAAGATCAACAAGCAGAACCTGATTCTTCGCAACCAGATCCAGCAGGTCTTTGTGGAGCGTGACATCCTCACCTTTGCCGAGAACCCATTTGTGGTCAGCATGTTCTGCTCCTTCGAGACCCGGCGCCACTTGTGTATGGTCATGGAGTATGTGGAAGGTGCGGTCTCGAGGGCTTGTATGCCTACGGTGACGGGGAGCTCACCCTCTACCCAAAAGATAGTCCATCCTTTGACCAAGCTGGGGTCTGCTCTGTCCTCCAAGGGGTCCCGGCCTGCCTCGGGGGACCCTCAGTCTGTGGTGCAGGGGCCCATCCTGCGGGGTTGGGGCTGAGGGAGCTAAAGAGGAGTGTGAGAATAGGACCCTGGGGGATAGGGTAAGGATGGACACCTTTGGCAGGGGGTACTAGTGAGCAGAGGCCTGAAGGCCAGAAGTAAGAGCAGGGAAGGGAGGGAGGTGGGGGTTGGAAGGGCCAGGATGGTTGGGGGCCAGGAAGAGGAGTTGTGGCAGCAAGTTTACCATTTAAGAATGAGCAGGCCCTTCAGGTGAGTGCAGCGGTGTGTGTTGATCGAGGTGCTTCTATTGCAAGGAGAGGGAACGAGCACTTAGGAGGCACCAGCTGTGTACAGGGTAAGGGACTGTGCCCTTACGGAGCTGCTGTCCTTCCAGGGGGAGAATCAGGAGTCGAGATCTGCCCTCCCTCCTGCCCCACTTGGTTCCCCACCTTGGTTCAGTACAGACTGGGGACGTTTTGCAGGAGGTTGGAGTGGTCCTGTAAGCCCCGGGGCGAGGCTATAGAGCCCAGGGCCTCTGTGAATGCATCTGCGCCCCCCACAGGCGGCGACTGTGCCACGCTCCTGAAGAACATGGGCCCACTGCCCGTGGACATGGCCCGCATGTACTTCGCCGAGACGGTGCTGGCACTCGAATACTTACACAACTATGGCATTGTGCACCGTGACCTCAAGCCTGACAAGTGAGCAGCCTGGGGCCTTGGGGCGGGAGAGGGGGGGAGCAGCGCCTCTGATTGGGGTCTGGGGCTTCGCAGAGCCCCGCCTGTCTGGATTCTGCTGGCCCCTGGGGCCCCTGGTGACAGGAAGACACAGAACAGTGGCAATGTTGGGCACCTGGTGTGTACAGAGGAGATCAGGTACTTAATAGGCACCTGTTGTATGCAAGGGAAGGATAGTACATTTATGGAGGGGCTGCCAGGCAAAGAGAATGTGCCCTTTAGGATGCACAAAATACACAGGAGAAGGGCCTGTGCACTCACAGAGCTGCTGCTCCAAGGGGAGAGAACGTGCACTTAGGAGGCGCCATCTATATACTGAGAGCAGGGATATGCCCTTTGCAAGACCTTACATGTGAAGGAAGGGACTGTGCATGTCTTGAGCACCTGTTGTATGTTCGTGCAGGCAAGAAAGGAAGAGAATGTGTTTATCGAGAGCCTCGGGAGGTTTATTTTACTCTAGCACCTAAGAAGCACCTACTGCATGCCGGGTCCTCTATGGGTGACTGTAAGACACATGTATGAATAATCCTTCATGCTTTGTAACCCCTACATACTTTGCAAGGCATTCTTGCCTGCATTAATTGAGCACCTGCTATCCATAGATTCAGGGGCTGTTCTTTTTTTTTTTTTAAAGATTTTATTTATTTATTTGACAGAGAGAGAGACAGCAAGAGAGGGAACACAAGCAGGGGGAGTGGGAGAGGGAGAAGCAGGCTTCCTGCCGAGCAGGGAGCCCAATGCAGGGCTCGATCCCAGGATCCTGGGGGATCATGACCTGAGCCGAAGGCAGACGCTTAACGACTGAGCCACCCAGGTGCCCCCAGGGGCTGTTCTTATATCACGTGCCCTGTGGATACCAGGCAAGAACCTCGAGTTTCTCGGGTTCTGGCCTCGTGGAGGTGTGAACAGAAATGTCGAGAGCCTGCGTGTTTTCAGGCATCTTGCAGTTTGTGAGTAGCTTAGAAAACAAAGCGGATGTGTATTTGGCAGCTGCTGTATACCTAGACATGTGCTCGTTTTCAGGAACCCAGATGGCAGTATGACTAACTCCTCTCACAATGATGACCCCTTCGGATTTATAAAGCACATTTTTTTAAATCTGGTGCGTAAATTCATGGGGCACCAGCTTTGTATAAGGTGATTAGAGGAACAGTTACTAGGCGATGGCTGCGTGCCAGGCCCAGAACACTTCAGCTGCCTTTGTGTTAAAGTTTTTGTTTTGAGAGCAGCATTGAGCACCTACTGTCCCTTTCTCAGATGAAGATACTTGCTCCGTGGAGGTGTGAACAGAAGCGTTAAGAGCCCTGCCTGTTTCCAGGGCATCTCGTAGTTTGCCAGCAACTCAGAAGATAAAGTGTGTATTTGGCACCTGTTGTATACCTGGACCTCTGTGTTCGACACTCTAAGGATGCCCTGTGCCCAGCAGACCTCTGTGGATCATCCTAGAGTGGGCTGGGGTCTCCCGAGTGTGTCAGGTTAAACCCCAAAGCAGGACCCGCCCCTCCCAGGCTCGGGACCCTCATCTGCAAAAAGGCTCAGGCAAGTGTCCAGCCCCAGAGGGCTCAGGGAGGTGGGCACACATAACAGGTGCTCGAGAAAAAAAATTTTTTTTTTTCACTTTGGAAGATTTCAAATACATCCCGAAGTCAAGAGAAGGTGCATTCATTTGCTAGGGCCATCAGAGCACAGTAGCACGGACTAGGCAGCTGAAGCCACAGAAGTGTATTCTCACAGTCCTGGAGGCCAGAAGTCCAAGATCAAGGTATCAGCAGGGCTCCCTCTGAAGGTGCCGGGGAAGGATCTCTTCCAGGTCTCTCCCCCAGCTTCTGGTGATTTCGTGGCTCGTGGCGGCATCGCTCCGGCCTTCACGTGGTGTCCTCCCTCTGCATGTCCGTGTCCACATGTCCCCTTTTCATAAGGACACCAGTCCTATTGAATGAGGGACCACTATGTTCTAGGACGTCCTCATTTAACTAGTCACGTGACCATCCTCCCTCCAAATTAGGTCATATTTGTAGTTCCTGGGGGTGAGGACTTCCACATGGGAATTTGGGGATACACAGTTCAGCCCAGAACAGAAGGGTCCAGTGCCCCCGCCGTCTACTCCCCACATCCATCCTGATCCTGCAGCTTCCAACACTCGCCCAGTCCTGCTTCCTCCCACTTCCAGCTCCCCCCTCCCCCCAGGATGGGTAATTTGAAGCATATCCCCGGCATCATAGCATTTCATTTCTAAGAAGGAAAACATTTTTCTTAAATAGCTCATATAGTCAGTGTTCAAGAGGTGAATGTTTTTTAGACAGGCATGTGCCCATAGGAACTCCGGAAGTATTGGTTGTCTTAACAGTGGATGGCCCCAGGCCTGCCTAAGCCCTTGGTTTTTGATATTTTTTAAAATTGTATTTTATTTTTATTTTGTTTTTTTAAAAGATTTTATTTATTTATTTGACAGAGAGAGGCACAGTGAGAGAGGGAACACAAACAGGGGGAGCAGCAGAGGGAGAATCAGGCTTCCCGCTGAGCAGGGAGCCTGAGGCGGGGCTCGATCCCAGGACCCTGGGACCATGACCTGAGCCGAAGGCAGACTGCTTAACCGACTGAGCCACCCAGGCGCCCCAAGCCCTTGGTTTTAACTGCACCTGGGGGCTACACCAAAATGGTTTTCCTCAGTTGATGTACGCAGTAGTTGCTCAAGAAACGTCTCTTATTTTTAAAAATAGTGGCTGCCCATAGTAGGTGCACAGAATTATTTTTTTTTTATGGAGTCGAGGTATGTAGGATGTGCCAAATAAAGGGTTTATCAAACAGCTTGGATATACACAGTGAGTTCTCTAGAAATGAAGCAGCCCGTGTACCAGGAGGTACATAAAAATGTGACTTTATGGGGCGCCTGGGTGGCTCAGTCGTTAAGCGTCTGCCTTCAGCTCAGGTCATGATCCCGGGGTCCTGGGATCGAGCCCCACATCGGGCTCCCTGCTCCGCGGGAAGCCTGCTTCTCCCTCTCCCACTCCCCCTGCTTGTGTTCCCTCTCTCGCTGTGTCTCTCTCTGTCAAATAAATAAAATCTTTAAAAAAAAAAAAAGTGACTTTATAAAGATGGTCCATGTGGTTCTATCACCTAACAAGACGTGCATGTACTTAAGCTGATGGGAAAACTTGAAGAGCAGGGTACATGGTAGGTGTCCAAGTTTTTGCCATTTTTTTTAAATTTTTTTATTGTTATGTTAATCCCCATACATTACATCATTAGTTTTAGATATAGTGTTCCATGATTCATTGTTTGTGCATAACACCCAGTGCTCCATGCAGAACGTGCCCTCCTCAATACCCATCACCAGGCTAACCCATCCTCCCACCCCTCTCCCCTCTAGAACCCTCAGTTTGTTTTTCAGAGTCCATCGTCTCTCATGGTTCGTCTACCCCTCCGATTTCCCCCCCTTCATTCTTCCCCTCCTGCTACATTCTTCTTTTTTTTTTCTTTCTTAACATATATTGCATTATTTGTTTCAGAGGTACAGATCTGAGATTCAACAGTCTTGCACAATTCACAGCGCTTACCAGAGCACATACCCTCCCCAGTGTCCATCACCCAGTCACCCCATCCCTCCCATTCCACCCCCCACTCCAGCAACCCTCAGTTTGTTTCCTGAGATTAAGAATTCCTCATATCAGTGAGGTCATATGATACATGTCTTTCTCTGTTTGACTTATTTCGCTCAGCATAATACCCTCCAGTTCCATCCACGTCGTTGCAAATGGCAAGATCTCATTCCTTTTGATGGCTGCATAATATTCCATTGTGGTATATATATATATATATACCACATCTTCTTTATCCATTCATCTGTCGATGGACATCTTGGCTCTTTCCACAGTTTGGCTATTGTGGATATTGCTGCTATAAACATCGGGGTGCACGTACCCTTTCGGATCCCTACTTTTGTATCCTTGGGGTAAATACCCAGGAGTGCAATTGCTGGATCGTATGGTAGCTCTATTTTCAACTTTTTGAGGAACCTCCATACTGTTTTCCAGAGGGGCTGTGGTAGGTGTCCAAGTTGTTAAAAGTGGGTCTCCTCATGAGGTGCACAGAAAGATTTCTGTATACAGCAGATGCTCAAAGTATGTTCATTGTTCAACAGGGAATGTAAACAATAAGTGCTTGCAAAGCATTTAGTTTGGTAAAAAGAATGGACACATGTACAAACATGTATTTTAGATCCACCCAGTAGGTGTTCAGACGTTTTAACGCACAGTTGGGCGACGGAGTGATTCTCAGGAAATTTGTATTTGAACAGTGGAGTACACAGTTGGTGCTCAGCAGCAACAGCGGACGCATCCAGTAGGTGCACCGAGATGTTTGCCAGATTTGAAATACCGCCCAAGACCTACTGGTTCTTGTGATAATGTGCCTGTGTTCAGGAAGCTCTTTCAGACCCCCTCCGGGGAGTGAAGCTGCCCTGGCTGGACCTCAGCCCACCTGGGGTGGCACCAAGTTCTGGGGTGGCATGAGCGGCCAGGCACCTCGGGCCCCCGGCCCTGAGTGCACCACCCACCCGCCCACAGCCTACTCATCACCTCACTTGGCCACATCAAGCTGACCGACTTTGGCCTGTCCAAGATTGGGCTCATGAGCATGGCCACCAACCTCTACGAGGGCCACATCGAGAAGGACACCCGGGAGTTCGTGGACAAGCAGGTGTGCGGGTGGGCAGGGGGCCGTGGGTGTGGGACCACCTCCCTCTGTCTGGATCCTGACCCTCAGGACATGGGGAGATTTTGCAGCACAAAGGAGAAGATCAACTGCTCCCCCTCCCCCATAATTCTCTCCACCCCTGTGCCCAGCCTGGCCTTGACCTCTCCATCTCTCCCGTGGCCTCTCTGGAGTTGGAGGCCATCCTCCTTTTCCCCATTCTGCCTGACCCAGGTGTGCGGGACGCCTGAGTACATCGCGCCCGAGGTGATCTTCCGCCAGGGCTACGGGAAGCCGGTGGACTGGTGGGCCATGGGTGTTGTCCTCTATGAATTCCTGGTGGGCTGTGTGCCTTTCTTCGGAGATACCCCCGAGGAACTCTTTGGCCAGGTGGTCAGTGGTGCGTTTCCCCCACCATGGCCGCGGTTCGAGTCTTGGCCCCACTGGGGCTCTGGGCAGCAGCCCCCCTACAGGGTGCCTAGCCCCAACCGGACACTGGGGACATAGCCAAGGGCAAGACAGACAGTGAGGGAGATCAATAAGCAAATTACCGAACAACAGATACAAAAAAATGCCAAGGAAAAAAAGCAGGAAGAGGGGAGAGGATGGGGTACCAGATGTGGTGGGGGCTGCCTTAAATAGGGGGTCACGGAGGCCTCGCTGAGGTGACAGTGTGAGCAAAGCCTGAAGGAGCGAGAGGGAGCCACAGAAGTAGAAGAGGGGTACGGCCCTGGTGGAGGGGTACAGCCAGAGCAAAGGCTGTGGGTGGGACTGGACTAAGCCTGGCGTGTTGAAGGATGGCTTGGTGTGCAGTGAGTGAGGGGAGGTGGTCGGAGGTGCTATGAAGGGCTATCCTCACCCTCTCACTCCCTCTCCTATTTTATTTCATTTTATTAATTTAATTTAATTTATTTTAATTTTTTTTCCCCTCTCCTCATTTTAGATGAGATCATGTGGCCAGAAGGGGATGAGGCCCTCCCAGCTGATGCCCAAGACCTCATCACCAGGCTGCTCCGACAGAGCCCACTGGACCGTCTGGGCACTGGTATGTGATGGGGGGGGCAGGGGGGTGGGATGGGGACTGGGGAAGCAATAACTTGAGAGACTACAGAGGAGGGGGGCTTGGGGCTGGGGTTTTGAAGGATACATAGGAGTTCACCAGGAGCTAACAGGTAGCTGGGTCTGATGCAGACAAGGGGCACTGAGGCTGAGTATAGAAGCCTGCAAGGTCATGATGGGCTGTGTCCTCAGGTCCTCAAAGGCCCAGCCCAGTGGATCCCACTGTTCTGATTTCCTTAGCCACCTAATTAATGGTTAAGGGACTGAGACTCTTGCAGCACCCCATTACCCAGCCACTACAGGTCACGTTCATGATGAAGCCTAGCCACTGGAGAGGACCACAGGGGCTCAGGCTGGGGAACAGGATACCTTCACGCAGTCAGTCTACT
Source organism: Phoca vitulina (assembly GCF_004348235.1). Taxonomy (NCBI): domain Eukaryota; kingdom Metazoa; phylum Chordata; class Mammalia; order Carnivora; family Phocidae; genus Phoca; species Phoca vitulina. The sequence continues at coordinate 2,730,710 of NW_022589716.1, forward strand.
CCATGGAGTAGAAATGCATGGAAAAGGCCTGGGAAGGAAGCCCTCCTAGGGCTGTGGGGTTTCCCCGGGTGGTGGGATCTCAGAATCCAGCAGAGGCAAGAGCAGGGCCTGGGTTCTAGCCCCGGCTCTGTCCCTCTTCAGACTCTGAAACAGCGGCTGCTCCCTTTGCCATCTTTATGGTTCTGTGTTGGCCAAGTTTGGGCTCCTAGTTGACCCAGGGGGCAGTGGGGACGGGGGGCTGCAGGGCTGAGCTGGGCATGTCTGTAGGTGGCACCCACGAGGTAAAGCAGCACCCCTTCTTCTGGACACTGGACTGGGCCGGGCTTCTGCGACACAAAGCTGAGTTTGTGCCACAGCTTGAAGCCGAGGATGACACCAGCTACTTTGACAGTAAGTAGGGGTCAAGGGGGCGGACTCTGCTGTCCCACATTCACCTGAGATGGTGTGGGGTGTCTGCCAGGGTCTCCACGCAAGCGCCTCGCCCTGAGCCTGGAGCTTCTGACTTCCTGAGCTTTCTGAGAAATCAGAGCATGTCTGCTGGTAGCTGCCCCACCCCCACCCCCCCACCCCCGGCTGGTTTCCTGTGCATCTGGGGTCAGGAGGCCACGGCATCCTTCCGGATTGCAGGAGGGGAAACCGAGGCGCTGAGTGTGGCAGACCCTGGCCTGGCATCCCTAGCAGGTTCAGCCTCCTGAGTGTCCAGCCTTGACCAGGCACGGAGCCCTGTCTGTCACACAGAAGGGTGGGGCACTTTGCTGGGCTTTGTGGGGGGAACCCCTCCAACACTGTGGGTGGGCTCAGACAAGTCTTCCTCTGCCCACTTGGGGCTCCAGCCAAGCAGATGAAATGCCCTCGGTTTCCAGCACCTCCTCCAGACCTTGCTGTGTGCTCTTGGGCATGTCAGAGGTCCTCTCTGAGCATCTGTTTCCTCTTCTGTAAAATGGGGAGCATCCTTTTAAGATGCCCAGTATTACCTACTTCTGGGTGACCCATCTCAGGGGTGAGAAGACTGAGGGTCAGACACAAGAATTCCCACCCACGATCCTGTAGATCGTAGGGATGCAGCTAGGTTGTTTATTGCCAGGTACTCACTCTGCAACTCAAGCCTCCTGTGGTCCCTAAATACACCAGCCATGGTCCCACCTCGATGCCTTTGCCCTGACAGTGTCTCCCTGCCTGGGACGCCCTCCCCACATCACCCCACAGCCCTTGCGGCCACCTGTGGGTATCAGGTGGGCTGCACGTGCCTTTCCCTCCCCAGCACGTTCGGAACGTTACCGCCACCTGGGCTCAGAGGATGAGGAGACCAATGACGAGGAGTCATCCACAGAGATCCCTCAGTTCTCGTCTTGTTCCCACCGCTTCAGCAAGGTGAGTCCGGGGCCTAGACACAGCTAGCACTCCGGAAACACGCAAGATGTTCACTGCGGGGGGTGGGGGTGGGGGGTGTTCTTCTACCTTTTTTTTTTTTTTAATTATTATTGTGGTAAGAATACATATAAAATGTACCACACTAGCCATTTTAAACGGTACAGTTCAGCGCCATTTAGTACATTCAGAACGTTGGACACCCATCACCTCTGTCTAGCTCTAGAACCTTCCCATCACCCCCGCCCCCACGAGCAATCACTCCCCTGCCCCCCTCCCCCGGCCCCTGGCAACCACCAATCTGCTTTCTGTCTCTGGATTTGCCTATTCTGGATCTTTCACCTAAGTGGAATCATACAGCACGTGGCCTTTCATGTCTGACCTCTTCTTCGACCCGTGTCAGAGCTTGGTTCCTCTTTATGGCCGAGTGCTATTCCGTTGCGTGGATGGGCCACACTGTGTTTACCCCTCTGTCGATGGACATTCGGGGTGTGCCCGTGTTGAGGTGCTTGTGAACAGTGCTGCTCTCTCACTGCTTACTTTAGAGCCTCACCAGCTTAAGCACCTGCCTTCGTTTATAATTGGATGAAAAAAACCTTCTGTGCTGCTTGCGGGCCTGAGACCCACGCAGAGCGTCCCGATCAGCAGCAGGAACCCCGGCTGTGGCCCTGTTGGTAGCCAGGGCCCTCTGAGCCTCAGTTTCTCCATCCGTACAGTGGGCTAAAGACTCTTCTGTTCTTAGGGATGTGGCGAGTATGGATAGAAGGAAATGACTCACAAGGAAGCGTCGGGCTTATAGGAAGCATTCAACTAAGCCGGCTCTTCCCCAGGGGTGTGGCTGCCTGTCTCCGTGTCCTTACTGTTATATTCTGTTGCTGCCAGGTCTATAGCAGCTCCGAGTTCCTGGCCGCCCAGCCCACCCCAACCTTTGCCGAGCGGAGCTTCAGTGAGGACCGGGAGGAAGGGTGGGAGCGCAGCGGTGAGGGCGAGTCCGGCCGCCGCTTGAGCGTGGAGATCCGGTAGGTGGGCTGGGGAGCGTGCGCAGATCCAGCCACCAAGCCTGCCGGGAGGGGGGACCACAAGGTCTAATGCTGGAGAGAGCTTCCCGTGGCCCAGTCGGAAAGGATCAAACACGTGGGCTGGCGTGTCAGAGCCCCGCCAACGTGGCCCCCCTGGCTTTGCGCCCCAGACCACACCGAGCATAGAGCAACTGCGCGGTCCTACTGCTAGGCTTTTGCTTGCCCTGTTCCAGAATACCCTTTGCTGACGAACTCCTGTTCATTCTTCAAAGACCAGACTCAACAGAAAAATAATCAATGTCTGCTAACGGAGGGGTGTTGGAAGCTGGGTTTTTAAAAGACAGACAGAGGGGCGCCTGGGTGGCTCAGTCAGTTAAGCGTCTGCCTTCGGCTCAGGTCATGATCCCGGGGTCCTGGGATTGAGCCCCATGTCAGGCTCTCTGCTCAGCGGGGAGCCTGCTTCTCCCTCTCCCACTCCCCCTGCTTGCGTCTCTCTCTGTCAAATAAATAAATAAAATCTTTAAAAAAAAATAATAAAAGACACACAGAAATTCTCTGGGCAGACAGAGGACCGAGCATGCTGAGGGGATTCACCCTGCATTTACAAATTACCTCTGTTTCTAAGCTGAGAGTTAATATATGGCCACTAGGGGTGACTGGGTGTCCTGGGGCGAGGGTACCTGGCAAGTGTGACTTTGGCTCTCCTCTGCTGCAGACTGAGGTCCTGGACATCCTCTGGTTCTTCCTGCCAGTCATCTTCTTCCCAGCCTGAGCGGGGCCCTAGCCCATCTCTCTTGAATACTATTATCCTGGACACAATGCCCAAGTTTGCCTTCTCGTCAGAGGATGAGGGAGCCAGCCCAGCCTCTGCAGGCCCCAAGAGGCCCATCTTCATTCTGGGGGAGCCTGATCCACCCCCAGCAGCCACCCCAGTGATGCCCAAGCCCTCAAGCCTTTCTGGTAGGTGAGGTCCCGGATGGGAGGGATCGTATTGTAGAAAGTTTCCCAGAGGAGGGACTATTTGAGATGGGTTTTGAAGGCTGAGTAGGAGCTCTCCAGAGAGACCATTCGCTTGTCTAACAAAGGCTTTAAGATAGGAGAGGCCAGGGCTCCAGAGAGGCCTCAGGCCTCAGTGTTACTCCCAGTCTAGGGATGATACCCCCAGCTTCATGGGGTCAGGATGGGACTGGAGAAGGGGATGAGGCTGGGGAGCTCTGAGAGGGGTATGGGATCTGAGGGGTGGGGGAAGGCTTCTTAGAGGAGGGGACTTGAAGAGTGGAGCTTTCCAGGGAGAGCAGGGCAGGAAGGAAGTGTAGAAAGGGGGAACTGCCTGAAGAAAGGCCAGGAGGAGGCTGAACGGTGTACATGCTGACCGGGGAGGAAGGGGCTTTGCCTCCCGAGGGCAGGGGGCGGAGTGGCGAGAGCGGCCAGGCTGACCGCCAACCCTGCTGACCCCTAGCCGACACAGCTGCCCTCAGCCACGCACGCCTACGAAGCAACAGCACTGGTGCGCGACACTCGACACCGCGGGCCCTGGATGCTGGTCGGGGCCGCCGCCTTGGGGGCTCAAGAGACCCAGCTCCCGAGAAGTCTCGGGTCTCCCCCAGCGGGGGCCGCGTGCCCAAGTCTGCCTCGGTGTCCGCCCTGTCCCTCATCATCACAGCCGGTACCGCGCGTGGCCCAGCCTTGTCTTTGCTTGTCTGTCCATGTCTGTTTTGACCCCTGGGTTGGGGCCGTGCCACGGGCCGGGGGAAGCGGCTAGCCCCAGGGAGAGCTGGGGGACTGGCATTCCCGGCAGAGGGCACTGCATGTGCAAAGGCCAGGCGGGGGGGCCATGCTGGGGGCATTGGAACAACAGGAAAGCAGTCAGAGTGATCAGCTTGGTGGGGGGCTGCCCTCCTGGCCCTGGTCCCTGCAAGGGAGTGACCCCCTCCCAACCCTGGTCCTGCAGATGATGGCAGCGGCGGCCCCCTCATGAGCCCTCTGTCCCCACGCTCGCTGTCCTCGAACCCATCGTCCCGAGACTCCTCTCCAAGCCGAGACCCGTCCCCCGTGTGTGGCAGCCTGCGGCCCCCCATTGTCATCCACAGCTCAGGCAAGAAGTACGGCTTCAGCCTGCGAGCCATCCGCGTCTACATGGGTGACAGCGATGTCTACACCGTGCACCACGTTGTCTGGGTAAGTTGGCCTTGGGGTGAGCAGGAAGAGCGGGACCTGGTTTGAGTCTAGCTTCCCCCTGGCAAGATGCTTCACTTTTGGAGCCGCACTTTCTAGTCTCATTGCCTGCAAGGTTTTGGAGCCCAGGGCAGGGAGCTGGTGCCACCTGGATCTTTGCAGTCCCTCTTCCTTATGGGGAGGGCTTGGGCAAGACGGACAGGGATGGACAGAGGGTTAGAGACCTCAGTTGGGCATGAAGCTCCTAGCCCCTGCCCACAGATGTACAGTGGGAGTGTCGTCCTGCCTCCTCCCAGCCCAGGGCCTGTTCCCTCCCCACCAGTCACTCTCTGAACAGCTCCCAAGGTCAAGGAAACAGCACGGGAAGCAGCAGCTTGCTGGGGTCCCATGGCTGACCCAGCTGGCAAGGGGTCTCCAGCTGTGGGGCCCCAGAGCACTGACGCTACCATCCACCCTCACCCCCAGAATGTGGAGGAGGGAAGCCCCGCCCAGGAGGCGGGCCTGCGAGCCGGGGACCTCATCACCCACATCAACGGGGAGTCAGTCCTGGGGCTGGTGCACATGGATGTCGTTGAGCTGCTGCTGAAGGTACGGCGCCCACCACTGCCCACCCTGGGGGCTCCCAGAACCCCTACCCCTGTCCATCCTCAGGGCCCTCAGATCTGCCCCCACTGCCTACCCTCTGGTTTGCTCCTCTGACCCCCTGACAGCCCCTGATGCTGAGGTTCTCGCCCTGGAACCACACCTTTCCACACCTGGTCCCAATTCCAGGCCTTGCATGTCCCCTCCACTCTGCCCAGGATGTACCTCCTTCTTAGTCCCCCAGGTTCCCCTACTTTTGGCCCTCCCTCTGGCTCACCCTGACCATATGAGGCTGGGGATATCCGTACTGTCTTCGTCTTCCTCAGATCAGGCGTCCTCCGGGGCTGAGGCCTGGCAGTAGGGAGGCGGACACAGGCCAGGAGGCAGGGCCTTGTTTGGATAGCTCCTAGGACCGGTGGGTGGGTGGGTGGGTGGGCGGGCAGCTCGTTGCATGGACGGACAGATGGCGGACATGTACCTTTGGCCTACCGGGTGGTGGGTCATTAGAGGAGAAGTGGGCAGATAGGCTCGGGGGCTTCGATGGATGAGGAGGTAGGTGGGTGGGTGGGTGGCTCCCTAGATGGGAGGCATCCAGGTGACCCCTCGCCATCCCTCCTGCAGAGCGGCAACAAGATCGCCCTCCGGACCACCGCCCTGGAGAACACCTCCATCAAGGTGGGCCCCGCCCGGAAGAATGTGGCCAAGGGCCGCATGGCACGCCGGAGCAAACGGAGCCGCCGGCGGGAGACACAGGACCGGTGAGCGGCGGGTGGGCCCTCCACGGAGTGTTGGTAGAGGACCCGGGGGCCAGCTCCCCGGGCTGCTGGGGGCGTGGGTTCTGAAGCATCAGGGCTTCCCACCCTCAGGCGGAAGTCGCTCTTCAAGAAGATCTCAAAACAGTCCTCTGTGCTACACACCAGCCGCAGCTTCTCTTCCGGCCTCCACCATTCCCTGTCGTCCAGCGAAAGCCTCCCGGGGTCACCCACCCACAGCCTCTCCCCCAGCCCCACCACGCCTTGCCGCAGCCCAGCTCCTGATCCCCCAGCAGGTACGTGTGCCACCCCAGGGCAGCTCAGGCCTGTGGTGCCTGGCCCCACTGAGGGAGCCAGCAGGGTTTAAAGGAGGGAATGACATGATGTGGGAAATGAGGTGACCAGAAGGGCCTTTCCGGGCAGCCTGGAGGTGGTAGGAGACAGGTGTGAGAGCAGGGAAGAGTGTACCCAGCAGAGGGAGCATCATGAACAGAGGGGGCTGGGCAGGAGGGTTACGAAAGCAGGGGAGAGAGGAAGTTGGGAGATGAGTCAAGCCAAGGAGCTGGGCTTACGTTGGTGGGCAGTTGGGAGCCATGGAGGGTGTGTGAGCTGGAGAGGGCATGTTTTAGAGGGGTCTGAGTTTTAGAAAGATCATTCTGGGGCAGGAAAGGATGGTGATTTGGCCCAATGCTGAGCGCCCCCAGTCTGTGAGACAGCCAGACACAGACACCCCCAGCCCCACTGGGTTAGCATCCAGCTGAAGGGAGGAACAGGCTGGGGCAACCCAAAGGGGAAGCAGGGAGGGTCTCCAGGAGGCCTGGGCACCCCAGTTGCTACCCCTCTGGCTCACCCTGACTTCATGGGGTGGAGCGTATCTTTGGCCCATTGAGTGGTAGGTCATTAGATGCGAAACGGGTGGATAGGAACTAGGGCTTTGATGGCTGAGTAGGAGTTCACCAGGGAGCAACTTGCACATGGAACAGGAGGCAAGAAAAGCAGGCATACTGGGTGGCCACGGGGAAGGACGTGGGCTTTGGCAGGTGCGCTCAGCCCCAGGGCCCCACATTGAGGCTGGTGGCCCTGACCCTCATCTGTCCTCCACAGACACGGCATCCCCTCCCAGTGCCTCCCCGAGCTCCAGCAGCCCTGCCTCTCCCGCCGCCGCTGGCCACACCCGCCCTAGCTCCCTGCATGGCCTGGCCGCCAAGCTCGGGCCACCCCGCCCCAAGACCGGTCGCCGCAAGTCTACCAGCAGTATCCCGCCCTCCCCACTGGCCTGCCCACCCGTGCCTGTGCCCCCACCCCGCTCACCCTCACCCCTCCCCGGACACCCGCCCGCGCCCGCCCGGTCTCCGCGGTTGCGCCGGGGCCAGTCAGCTGACAAGCTGGGTTCGGGTGAACGGCTGGATGGGGAGCTGGGACGCCGCGGCCGTGGGCCAGACTCGGAGCTGGTGGTCATGCGGCGGCTACACCTGTCCGAGCGCCGAGACTCCTTCAAGAAGCAGGAGGCTGTGCAGGAGGTGAGCTTTGATGAGCCGCCCGAGGAGGCCACCGGGCCGCTCACCTCCGTACCGCAGATTGCCGTGGAGGGCGCAGAGGCTGTGCTGGGAGCCCTTGGACCTGCCGGGAAGGACTGATCCCTCCCACCTGGCCTCTCCCTGGCCTAGAAGTTGGGCTTTTTTTGTGCAATGTTTTTTCCGTAAAGTGACTTCTGGATGGAGACTGAGCCACCAGACTATGACACCTGGAAGGCGAGAAGCCATCTCGGTCCTTACTGGAAGGCGGAGACGGCACCTCCCTCTGTTCTGGTACAGATCAGGGGCCGTAGGGGCAGGAATGGGGGACAAGGGTGGCATTGTAAATAGCAGCAAATCCCTGCAACTAATTTATTACTTTTTATAAGCGATAGGTAGACTGAGCCGCCACTGTGAAGGCGGCTGCCCGGGTCCGGCCCCTTGCACCTGGGACCCCATTTGCAGACGCTGCCCCCTGGGCTGAGAAGGAAGCACTTGGACAAGTCATGTATGTTCATGTTTTCTAGGTTTTCTGTATTTTTTAGTTTTTTTGTGTGTTACTTGATCCCATCCTGGCCCAACACCCACTGATTTGAGGGGATACAGGCAAGCTTACCTGTCCGGGCCCAGTTTGGATATGACTTGGAGAGTCTACAAATGATTCCCCTCTCCCACAAAACAAGCAATCTCGATGATGGACTGGATTCTGAAAGCTACTTCTCACTATCATAGCCTCCATCCCTAGGCCAGTCTTGCTAGAGTTTACTTCTAGTCCTGAAGGCTTCAGCTTGGAGGAGGGGGTGTGGGAACTGGGACTTTCATGGATGAGTAGGAGTTCACCAGATCTAGGCAGAGGGGTCACCCATCCCACAGGGTGACACTGATGCCCTGGGAGGGAGACTCAGGACTCCAAGGGTACTACCAGGGCAGGAAAAGAATGTCCGCCCTGCACAAGATTTCATGTGCTTAATGCCCACCAGGGTGAGCCCTTGACCATGATGTGTCTGAAACACCCCATGGGGTGTCCCTCAATGTGTCACAGCCTTCCTAGAATGAAATTCAAGTGAGAAAACCCAACTGGGGGGCAATGGGGCCCAAGTTTGAATCTTGGCTTCCCTGTGTGGCTCTGGGAAAATGGCTTTCCCGCTCTGTGCCTCAGTTTCCTTGTGTTTACAAAAACTAATCCCAATGACTATTTATTAAGCATCTACTCTATGCCAAACGCTTTTACTTGTGGCTTCTCCCTCAGCCAGCCTTGAGAAGGCTGCAGGTGGTGTCGTCATCCCCATTTTACAGACAAGTAACTGAGGCCTGGTGAGGGGTGGAGACTTGTCCCACAATCACCTGGTAAAAATCATGCAGCCAGGCCCTTTGGTGGGCCTTGTCAACAAGGGAGCTTGAATGGAGGAGAGTCTGGTGCCGGATACAGCGGACTCCATCTCCAGCTCTCTTCCCTAGGATGCTATGTGACCCACTAGGCATGTCAGACAGAACCTCTATTTCCTGTTTGGAGGTGCCTGGCAAGATCACTGTGCCCCACATGGTGAGGGCACTTTCCAGGCACTGCAGCCCACTCTGCATCCCTCCCAGAGACCCCCACCCAGCACTGGCTGGTGTTGGAGCTAGACCAAGGCTGTGCATGACTTGCTCCCTCTTTCCACCCTGGAGCTGACCGTGAATAAAAGCCCACATTTACAAAGAGGAGGTCCAATGTCTGGATTTGTGAGGGGCAAAGAAGGGGGTAAGGGAAGAGTGCGGTGGGGACAGGGTGAAAACTGGCTTCATTTGAAGGGGTTTTGAAGGCTGCATAGGAGTTCACCAATGGGATTATCTCCCTGATGCCTTCTCAGGCCCCTGGCCTCCTGCTGCCCTCTCCCTGAGTACCCATCATAGGCTCTGCCCTTAAAATCTTCATCCAGACACCGATCTGGGGCCCTAAGCTGTGTTAATAAAATAAATAAACCATCTTTGTGTCCTTTCTATACAGGTTTTTGTTTGGACTGTGCCCCATACCACCCCACCCCCGCCCCAATCCCCCAACCCAGCCCAGCTCGAGTGCTTCGGGTTACTTCCTGAGCTCTTGGTAGCACCAGAAACCTTTGACCACGCCCCCCGTTTCCGAGTGTCTTCGGCTATTTCCGGAAACAATCGTCCGCATCTTGGCCCTTGGGCGTGCTCTCGCGCTCGCAGGGCTGCAGTTCGTTCAGCTGTTTCCGGACGCTCTAGGCTGCCATGGAAACGCTTTCAACCCCGGCCTGTTCCGCTCTCCCGAAAAGCTCAGCTTTCTGTGGCGAGCTCCTTTCCCACCCCAACGTCTCTCCTCTTCCCCTGAGCTCGGGGCCGCCTCACTCGCCCTTTGGAGTCATCCATTCTTGGCAATTTCGGGAAGTTAGTGGTCAGCCTCTGGGTCTAAACTTCCAGGGCCTCTATCTGGGTCCAAGCATACTCGGTTCTTTCCAAAACTCTCCGCAGTCCGGAGGCTCAGCCTCTGTTCTATCAGTCCAGCTGGAAGGCACTCGGCGACTTCCGGAATCGCTCGGGCATCTCAAAGCCCAGCCGAGCTTAGGGAAAGGCTTAGCTGACCGATTGCACTCGGCTGTCTCCGGAAATGATCGGCGATCTCGGGGCATCTTCTACCCGCCAGTCCCGCGGGAGTATGTTCGGTTCTTTCCGGAAATACTCGGACGTCTCGAGGCTCCGCCTCCACCTAGCTGCACCAGCCCGGCCCGAATGCGCTCGGCCATTTCCGCCGGGGGCGGGCCCGGCTGTTCGGAACCGCGGCGGCGGTGGCGGAGGCGGGGATCCCGCGGCTGCGGCGACGGCGGCCGCGGTGGAGCCACGGGTCGGGCTCGGCTCGGTGTGACGGCGGCCTCGGCGGCGGTGGCGGCCGCGACCAGGTAAGTCCAGGCCGGCCGGCGTGGCAGGCCGGGCTGGGGTGCGCTCAAATGCGGGGCTCCTAAGTGGAGTGTGGGGCCGAGGTGGAAGTCAGAACGCGAGCGCCGAGCTGCATCGCGCCCCGCGGGAACTGGGGGCCCCAGGGAACGGGAGGGAGGCCTCGGGCTGGACCTAGCAGCAGTGCTGCCTGCCCGGGACCGTGGGACAGGAACGGGGTACCCCTAGGCCGAGATAAGGGGCTGGGGCTGCGGCCTCGAATGGAAGGAGGCCCTGCCTGGAGTGGAGCGTCGAGCAGTAATGAGGGGCACCCAGGCATTGTGTGGGACATAGTGGGATGCAGGAGGGTCGGGGGTCGACTCCACTTCCGGAGCTAGGCTGCCGGGTCCACGCAGGCCCGAGTGCGCGTCTGAACACGCGTGAGCGCGCGCGGGCCCTGCGTCCAGCCGGCCAGCCCCTGGCCAGGCCTGGCCCCTCCACCCCGCCTTTTGGATTCGGGGAGCGCTGGTTCCCCGGGCGCACACACCGGGGCGTGTGCAAACCTGTGCATGCTGGAGCGCGGAGGCGGGCAGGCAAGCGGATCCAGGTGGTTTCCTGGATGTCCCCTCACTGGGCCTCAGTTTCCCCACCTGTAGAATGGGAGTACGGGAGGCCAGGAAGCGGGTAAGTTTGGGCGCCCCGGAATGTGGAGCCTCTGCTCCCTGCTCCGACACCTTCTGGGGCTCTCGTGGTCAGGGGGATAAAGCCCACTCTCTAACTGGTACTCGAGGACCAGCGTGGTGGCTTGGTGGCTTTCATAGAGCCACCCTGAACTCTTGGCAAGCAACTTCCCGCTGTCAAGCCTTTGCACGCACTATTTCCTCTAGCCAGTGCTGTCTCCTGTCCTCTGTGAAGACCCGCCCTCTAGAAAAGCACGCCCTCCCCCACCACCCAGTCTCAGGAGAACTGCACCTGCAGGGCTGACACTGGGAAGGCTGTCTGTGGTGGGCTGTTTCCCCAAGACTTGGGGCTCCTGGGGCTTGAGCATTGCCCTGCATCCAGCAGCCTCCCCCCTTGGCAGCTGTGATGCCCATCTCCCATTCACGCTGTCCTGGCTCCATGTCTGCCTTGGGGCCAAGGTCCCCTTGGTCTCCCATGACCTCCCCACGTGTTTTGAGATCCTGTTCTAGGCCCCTCATTTAGCCAAGCCGGAACACCGTCCCCCCACTTCATTTCTCCCCTGCAGAGACCTTGGACTCACTTCTTAGTCCTTTGCCTGTGCTGGGGCCTCTGCCTGGACCTGCTTTCCTACCTCTTTGCTTCCTGACTGCCTCCTTCTGTGCTCAGCTGGCCCGGCCCCTCCTCCGGGCTCCCACAGTACCCTGAGCATTCCCCATCACACTCCACCCACTCTGGGTATAACTATCTAGCCATGTGGCTGCTACCTCCTGCAATCCATTCTGGGCCTTGAGGTTGGGTGGATCTCGGTTTATGAGTCCTGGCTTCCTGGCCCACTGAGTGGTCCAACAAAGACCTCCCTGAGCCTCAGTTTCTCCATCTCTAATGAAGGGGCAATGAAGAGCTTATTTACTGAGCATGCGTTATGCCTGGGGCAGGTTCTTGGAAGCTCTGCTCCCAGTGACCCCAAGGGAGGGCTGTTGTTACACCCATTTTACAGCTGGGGAAACAACCTAGAGAGGGGCTAGGACTGGCCCAAGGTTACCTAGTGAGTCAGGGGATTCTGACCCCATATTTGGGCCCATCTCTGGGGTGGGGGTGGGAGGAGACCAACCTGGCTGATGCCACCCTGCCCATCTCCCCCTAGGTCGGCGTCCTGGCCAAGCATGGTGACAGCCTGTGCCCTCGGCCCCCTCGTCTGGCGCAGCCGGAAGAGCCGCCAGCCTCGGGCGCCGATGGCCCCCCATGTGAGGGAGTGAGCAGCCTGGCCCTGCCCTACGGAGTGAGGGGGGACGCAGCGGCTGAGTGAGCTGAGACCACGCTGCCGACCCCCTCCCACCAGTTGACGAATGGTGGACCGAGCAATGAATGACCCATGTCAGGGTCATGGAATGATGGTGGGAAGCAAGGCATGAGTGACCCCCGTGGTCACCTGTAACTTCTCAGTAGAAATAGTGGTCTCGGTGCCCCAAGCCGACTCAGCCGATCCTCCCGGCCCTCGCCCCAGCTGATGGGGCCACTGGGGCCCCGAGCAGCAGCTTGACCGTCCAGACCCCACCCTGCCCAGCCATGGCCGGTGCTGAGGGCTTCCAGTACCGCGCACTGTACCCATTCCGCCGGGAGCGGCCGGAGGACCTGGAGCTGCTGCCGGGCGACGTGCTGGTGGTGAGCCGGGCAGCCCTGCAGGTGCTGGGCGTGGCTGAGGGCAACGAGCGCTGCCCACAGAGTGTGGGCTGGATGCCTGGCCTCAATGAGCGCACGCGGCAACGAGGTGACTTCCCCGGCACCTACGTCGAGTTCCTGGGTCCTGTAGCCCTGGCCCGGCCTGGCCCTCGTCCACGTGGCCCCCGCCCACTGCCCGCCAGGCCCCGGGATGGGCCCCCTGAGCCAGGTGAGCGGCAGGCAGGGACCCTGGCAGGGACGGGGTCCCCTCAGACCCTCAGTTTCCTCTTCTTTCTAGTGAGGCAATGGCACGTCTTCCAGGGGAGGAGAAATAAGCACATTTGGTCAGTCGATAAGTGTTGACTGCGCTGCTGTCAAGGGCTGGGCTCAAATCATGGCACTGGGAACACAGTGGCGGACATAGGCCTGGCCCCTGCCCTTGTGGGGCTCCTGGTTCAAGAAGTGACAAGAATGTGATTAGGTAATGAAAAATGCTGTGAGGAAGGAGCCTCACATGGGGAGAGCTGGGGGTGAAGGGCTCCAGGCAGCACGCACAGCAAAGACAGAGGCTGCGAGGTAGGACTGTAATGGCAGGTTTGGGGAACAGCCAGTGGAGTTGAGTGGGAAGGGAAGGGCAATGGGGGCTGTGCCTCAGAGATTCTGTGGGATTGATTTTGAGGACAGCGGGGAGTGTTCAGTAGGATTCAGAGGTTCAATTTAGCTTCATCCCTCAGTTTTGCAGATAGGGTCCCTTGAGAAACCCCCTTTGTTACCTAACCAGGTAACCAAAATGAAGGGAGCCACAAAGCCAAAAGAGGATGGGATGATCCCTCGAGGCCATGCAGCACACTGGGGTATGAGGACCCCACATCCCTCCCCAAAGACCCTTGGCCATCTACACTTCCAAGGGATGTGCTAGGAGTGAAGAATTGAGGGCACTGAGTGTATGTGGAAATTGCTGTATGCTGGGCAGAGCGCATGGGTTCCAGCCAGGGAAACTGAGGCTCAGCTTGTGGGAAGGAGGCTAAGTGCCGAGTGCCTGGTAGTCTGCTCCAACCTTCACAGCAACCCAGGGAGGCCCCGGGTACAGATGGGGAGACCGAGGTGCAAAGGGGTCAAACCACTCACTCGGGGTCCATTCCCCACTGAAGGCCAAGGCCCTGGGAAGCGCCATGGCCCCAACCTTTGGCCTGCCTGGTTTGGGGCTAGAGGGACGCTGGTGCCCCAAGAGGGTCACGCCAGAGCCCCACAGCATGGGGCCAGATGGGAAGCACCGAGGCGAGGGTTTGCAGCATCTGGCGCCTCCAGGGCCGGGGCCTAAGTCCCGCCTCAGCCTGGAGGAGCAGGAGGCGGCCCCATCCGGGCTCCCAGCCAAAATCTGCCTCTCCCCCTGGTAACAGCCGCCTCCCTCCTCTGCCTGGCCCCGATCCAGCCTCTACACACATGCCCACTCTGGGTGGCTGCCCAGCCCCGCCCTCCAAATCCTCCAGGGCTGTGTGACAGCGGCTGGGGCCAGCCCTGCCCCGGCCTCAGTTTCCTCATCTGGCAACTAGAAGGCTTGGTCCTTTGCACGTTCAGGCCCTGCCCCTCTGGGGTCCTAGGACCACCCAGCAACATGCTGTGGCCGCCTGTGTTTCCTCCATTCGACCCTACACCGGGAGCCGAGAGCAGAACGTCCATGTCACCTGGGCCCCCCAGAGGGAGGTTGCTCTCTCTCTCAGCCTCAGTTCCCGATCCATAAAATGGGGGTGACACATGTTCTGATGAGTTTTCCCTCCCCGTTTTGCAAACTCGTCACAGGCAGATTTCGGAACTGTCCCCTCCCCCCCATCACCCACCTCCTCTCCCCTTGTTCTCTCTCTCTTTTTTTTCCTTCAGCGTTTTTGACTTAACTGGGCCTTTCTCCAGCTTGAGGCACCACCTGGCCCATCACTCAGGGAGGCCCTGCAGGCCTGGGCTTGCCCCTGCTGTATGCCAGGGCGTCCCTGCCGACAGCCGGAGCCTGCACACAAAGGGCCCGGTGGAGCGAGAAACGCAGGGCCAGGAAGGCCCCTGGAACCCGCTGGGAGGGGTTTCGGCATTTTTAAAACGGGGGGGTAATACTTTTTTTTAAAACAAGGTGACTTAGAGAATGGAGGAAGGTCCTTGGAATGAGGTGTTCTAACCCGCAGAGGGATTTTGTCCTTTTATTCTTTTCAACCGCTTTGTTGTTCGCCCTAAGGAGGGAGAGAGGACACCGTGAGCCAGTTTCTTACCTGAGGAGACAGAGGCGCAGAGATGGTGGGTCCTGGGCCCCAGGTTGCACAGCAAGCAATGGCAGCACCCTAAACCTGCTCTCCTGAACTCCCACAAGCTCGGTGGCTTCAAGCAACAGTGTACTTGCCTGCTGTTCTGGAGGCCCGAAGTCCAAAATCAAGGTGTCGGCGGGGCCGTGCTCCCTCTGGAGGTTCTTGGAGTGGATGGTTCTTTGCTTCTTCCAGCTTCTAGTACCTCCAGATGTTCCTCGGCTTGCAGCCGCATCACCCCAATCTCTGCCTCTGTCCTCACATGACCTTCTCTTCTTATAAAGACACCAGTCATTGCATTGCGAGCCCTAAATCTCAGATCTTGTCTCAGAATTCTTACTTTAATTATATCTGCATAGTAAGGTCATATTCACAGGTATCAGGGATTAAGATGTGGACGTATCATTTTGAGGGACATTAATCAACCCACTATACCTGGTCTCTGAAGTTGCGTAAACGGATATTTTAACCCAGAAAATTGTTTACCACTAACTCGGCCCTCCCAGCCCCTCCAGCCAGGTTTTGGCTTCCCTAGGATGGTGGTACAGATGCCAGGCACTTGCCTAGACCAGACCCTACCTGGAGCTGCCCAAGCTGAGGTCCAACGGGCAAAGAAAGGGGCTGGGGTCCTTCCAGGGAACCCCACCAACATGCTCTCCCCTTCTGCCAGGCCTCATACTCCCTGACCTGCCAGAGCAGTTCTCCCCACCTGATGTGGCTCCCCCCATCCTGGTGAAGCTGGTGGAGGCCATTGAGCGGACAGGTGAGCCTCAGCCTGCCTACAACCCCAGTATGCTGCTTGCTTACCTCTGGTGATGGGCAACTCATCACCTCATGGGGCTGCCAGACTCACTCTGCATGGAAAGAAGCTGAGCTTGGATGCTCTGGGCCTCTGTGTTGAGTTGGGGCAGTAGTGACTCCTAGGATGTGGATGGGAATATGGTCACCAGACCCGCCATTGCATGTACTGTGCCCTCTGGCACCATCTCTCTCCCTTACCCCTCCCGGCCCCAATTATCTCTGGGAGGTTGAGTAGCCATCCCAGGCCCCACAAGGGCTCCAGGAAGCATTTGAGGGCTGGGCTTGCCACCTGGGGTAGAGCTGAACCACCCCTTCCCCTTTCTCCCCAGGGCTAGACAGCGAATCCCTCTACAGGCCTGAGCTGCCCGCCCTGCGCACAGGTGAGGGGAAGCTTCGATGGGCAGGGGTTGGAGGGACAGCCGGCCTGGACATCCCGACCGACATGTCCCCCTGCACCCGCAGACTGGTCCCTGAGCGACGTGGAGCAGTGGGACACCGCAGCCCTGACAGACGGCGTCAAGGGCTTCCTGCTGGCACTGCCCGCGCCCCTTGTGACTCCCGAGGCCGCGGCCGAGGCGCGCCAGGCCCTGCGGGGTGAGCCTCGCGGGAAGCCCGGGTGGGGAGGGGGCCGGGGCGGACGGGCGCCGGCCCCGGCTCACCCTGCCCTGGCCGTCTGTCCGCAGAGCCCGCGGGGCCGGTGGGGCCGGCGCTGGAGCCCCCGACGCTGCCGCTGCACCGCGCGCTCACGCTGCGCTTCCTGCTCCAGCACCTGGGCCGGGTGGCCCGGCGCGCTCCCGCCCCGGGCACCGCCGTGCGAGCCCTGGGCGCCACCTTCGGGCCGCTGCTGCTGCGCGCGCCGCCTCCCTCGCCGCCGCCAGGGGGCGCGCCCGACGGGTGAGCGGCCGGAGGGGGCGGGGCCCCGGCCCGCCGAGCGAGGGGCGGGGCTTTAAATGGAGGCAGGGCCGGGAGCCTTGGCCCCGGGCGGGAGTCCAGACCCACTTAAAGGAGTATGAACAGGGCCCTGGGGGTAAGAGGCCAGAGCTGTTGTGATAGCAGGACTGATAGGATAGCAAGGCTGGGGCCTGGGCTCCAGGAAGACCCCAGCAGGCCTGAGACGGAGGGATGAGACCTAGACCAGAGAGAAGGCACGTGGGGGGTACGCGTACCTTCACTTCTCCCCACCCCACCCCCCCACACACACCCCAGGTGCTGGCCTCTATGCGTTCGTTGTATGAACATTTACTGAGTGCTCGCTGCATGTACATAAACAGGAGTTGGCCTCCTACACCTGCCTGTCGTCTGCCCTTCTTCCCTACCCGTGCTTTCCCGCACATCTGCCCCAGGCGTGCACACACAGTGCAGGACCGGGTGCACGTCAGGCCCCACACACTACACTCCCCTTCCCCCCAGGACTGAGTCCAGCCCTGACTTCCCGGTGCTGCTGGTGGAGAAGTTGCTTCAGGAACATCTGGAGGAGCAGGAGGTCGCACCCCCAGGTGACCCCCCCCCGTATTATCTCTTATTGTCGGGAGCCCTGAATGCTGACTTGGGGCCCTGCCGGTATCCACAGGCTCTGTTGCAGTGGGAGCCAGCCACAGTATACAGTCGGTACTCAATATGCATTTGTTTTCCTGTCCCCCAGCGCTGCCACCTAAACCTCCCAAGGCAAAGCCTGCCCCTGCAGGCCTGGCCAATGGGGGGAGCCCGCCCTCCCTGCAGGACGCTGAGTGGTACTGGGGTGACATCTCCAGGTAGGGTTGTGGGATGGGGCCACGTGGCGGGCAGGGCCTGAAGGGCAGGGTCTCTGGGTGGGCATCCCAATCCTGGGTGTCCCCACAGAGAGGAGGTGAACGAGAAGCTCCGGGACACGCCTGATGGCACCTTTCTGGTCCGAGATGCGTCTAGCAAGATCCAGGGGGAGTACACACTGACCCTCAGGTGGGGGCCTGTCCCTTCAGGGGGTGACTGGGTGTGAGAGCTGGGAGGGAGGCCACCAGGTCAGAAGGACCGGGGGTGGCATGGGGAGTGGGAAATGTGCAGTGTCAGCCAGGATGACTGGGGGTCCCCCGGCTGCTGACCCCCCCCACCCGCCCCCCAGGAAAGGCGGGAACAACAAGCTGATTAAGGTCTTCCACCGCGATGGGCACTATGGCTTCTCAGAGCCACTCACCTTCTGCTCCGTTGTGGACCTCATCACCCACTACCGCCATGAGTCGCTGGCCCAGTACAATGCCAAGCTGGACACCCGGCTCCTCTACCCCGTGTCCAAGTACCAGCAGGTCTGTGGCCCGGGGGGTGGCAGCCAGGGAGGGCGGCGCCAGCCTCGGGCCTAAGTGTCCCGGGCAGCTTCTCTGATCACACCGGGTGTCCCCAGGACCAGATCGTCAAGGAGGACAGTGTGGAGGCGGTGGGTGCCCAGCTCAAAGTCTACCACCAGCAGTACCAGGATAAGAGCCGCGAGTATGACCAGCTCTATGAAGAGTACACCCGCTCCTCCCAGGTACCACAGGCGCGGAGGGGCAGGGGCGAGGCCCTGGGGACACACGTCTGCTTCCGGGTCACAGAGCAGCCATGTAGCGCCTGGGCTGCCCTAAAAACAAATCAGTGTTTAAAAAAAAAAAAAGAAAGAAAGAAAGAACTGGTGAGAAAGCACCAGCCAGCCCCCTGGGAGCAGCTGAGTCGGGACCTAGGAGGTGTCTCCTTGAGCCCCTGCGGCTCCCTGGGCCTCACTTTCCCCATGTGGAACTGTAAACTGGGGCCATGGTCTGTTTCTCCCTGCTCTTGAACCTGGATGTTACTCAAAGTGCTAGCTAATAACCTGACAAGAGTTGATAGAGACAAAAAGTCAGGAGGTCATGGGAAAGGGCAGCGTCTTTTAAAACAGGGAAGGGGGAGGACGGCTTTATCACACGAGGACTCTGTTAATAAATTACTTTCGTAAGTCGGGATGTAGCTTATTCAGACCAAACATCCCATCTCAGGCAGAGAATACCTCCATCCCCCCTGTTATCCCCAAGAAATTTCTTTCTTGTCTCCATTTTACCTGATGGATCAACGGAGGCTCTGAGTAGACAAGATGCCTGTCTGGGATTGGTTATGAACATCAGAATTTGGAAGTGACGTAGGGTCCCCGAGTCTCGGTTTCCCCATTAATAGTTCTGACTTTGTAGGAGGCTATTGGCAGGTTCTACAAGATGATGTATAGAAAGTACTCCGCGAAGCATCTACCCTGAGAGGGAACCCCACGAACTGTATGTCGGAACTAGATTTGTCTTTAATTCCCAGCAGTGCTAACAGATCCAGTTGTTGGTAAGGTACCCAAAAGAGGATCTAAAGGAAGACTGGGTTTGGGGAATGGGGTTCTGAAGGCTGAATAGGAGTTTGTTCAGTACAGTAGGAGCTAGAGGAATAATGCACCTGATAGAGGGAACAGCTTGAGCAAAGTCTCCATATCAGAGTTGGGATCTGCCTTCATCCCTCATGAGGGACTTGTAAGGAGTCTTGGCAGAAACTAAGATTCACCCCCTTCCCGCAGGAACTGCAGATGAAGCGCACAGCAATTGAGGCCTTCAATGAGACCATCAAGATCTTTGAAGAGCAGGGCCAGACGCAAGAGAAGTGTAGCAAGGAATATCTGGAGCGCTTCCGACGTGAGGGCAATGAGAAAGAGATGCAGAGGTGAGTCAGCTCCTCTGCCCTGCCCTGCCCCACCCTGATCTGGTGCAGTGCAAGTGGGGAAAGAAAGGAAACATGGGGCATCCTGAGTTCCAGGAGGGGGGGTCATTTGAAATGGGCTTTGATGGATGAATAAGAGTTCACTAAAAAGAAATCAGGGAAATCAGCATGTGCAAAGGCTTAGAGGCTGGGAGCCATCTGAGGCCTCAGAGCCGCTCCTCCCACAGGATCCTGCTGAACTCCGAGCGGCTCAAGTCTCGCATCGCCGAGATCCATGAGAGTCGCACAAAGCTGGAGCACGAGCTGCGGGCACAGGCCTCAGACAACCGAGAGATCGACAAGCGCATGAACAGCCTCAAGCCAGACCTCATGCAGCTGCGCAAGATCCGAGACCAGTACCTCGTGTGAGTGCCTGGCTCCGGGCTCACCTGCGGGCCCCTCGGTTCAGGGCCATCTGGTGAGGTGATCTCTGCCGGTGTCTCACTAGTGTTTTCTCCAAGTGGCCCCACCTTGCCCCTGAGACCCCTCACCTGTCCCCGAGCCCCCTCCCTCTCAATCAGGCCCCTCCTGGCCCCCTCGGCAGGGCTCCCTATGGGTTGGCCCCCGCCTCCTAGTTGTCCGTGAAATGGGAGCACTGCTCCCACGCGGCTGGGTCATTGGGAGCCTCCACCAGGATCCACTCCGTGAATGCCAGCTGTATGACCCCGCACGTGCTAGGGCCGCAGCAGCCCCAGCCTGGGCTCAAATCCCGCCTCTGCCCGCTGAACCACTGCCTTAGATGCCTCCACGGCCCTGCCGTGCACCAGGCTCTGTGCTGGGTGCCCTGTGCACATGAGCTCACTCTGTCTTCTCAAAGTTCTTTGTAAAGTTGCCCCTTGGGGTGACTGGGTGGCTCAGTCGGTTGAGCAGTCTGCCTTCGGCTCAGGTCATGATCCCAGCCAGGGTCCTAGGATCGAGCCCCGCATTGGGCTCCCTGCTCAGCGGGGAGCCTGCTTCTCCCTCTCCCTCTGCCTGCCTGCGTGTCTGCCTACTTGTGATCTCTCTCTCTCTCTCTCTGTCAAATAAATAAATAAAATCTTAAAAAAATAATAAAATAAAAAATAAAATAAAGTTGCCCCTTAACAGCTGAGGGAAACTGAGGTACAGGACAGACAGCTGCCCTGTGTGAAGGCACACTGCCGTGCAGCCCTCAGTCCTAAGCCTCTGGTAGTGATAAAGACCTTGCTGGAATGGCGCATTCTGGGGGTTCAATAAGAGTTAACAGACACACAGTAATAAGTAGGGCGTTCCCTGGAAGGCCCCCAGGTTCAAGCTTTCCTTGACCAAGCCAAGGCTGACCCCTCGTGGCAACTGGCGGCATTGCACCGAGAACCGGCCCTCGGACGTCCCCCCTTGGCTCCGGCCAGGCCGCACTGGCCCACCCTGGGCTAGCCGGCCTGTGCTACAGCCTCTGTTCCCCTACCAGCAGAGTGGAACGAGCCCACCTTTCCTCTTCCTCCAGGTGGCTTACCCAGAAGGGCGCCCGGCAGAAGAAAATCAACGAGTGGTTGGGGATCAAAAATGAGACTGAGGAGTAAGTGAACACCTACCTGATGGGGGCCAGGGACGGCATCCCAGAGGAGGGACTGTTTTCAGTGGGTTTTGCAGAATGAGTAGGAGTTCACCAGGGAGGGAGCGTCGTCCAGGCGGCCGGGGAGCCTCAGAGGCTTGGGGGGGTGAATGACCGGGTCCCCTCCCTGCTTCCCGCACAGCCAGTATGCGCTGATGGAGGATGAGGATGACCTCCCCCACCATGAGGAACGCACGTGGTATGTGGGCAAGATCAACCGGACACAGGCTGAGGAAATGCTGAGTGGCAAGCGGGATGGTACCTTCCTCATCCGGGAGAGCAGCCAGCGGGGCTGCTATGCCTGCTCCGTGGTGTGAGTGCCTGGTGGGGGCGCCCAGAGCTAGCGGGGGGCTGGGGGGGTCTGCACACTCCTGACCGCTCTCATGGAGCACCTGCCGTGGGCTGGACTCTGGGAAGAACGGCCAGGAAGGAGCCCCGCCCCCCGCCGCCGCCACGGCTGCCGCCGGCAGGAGGGCTTGTTGGGGGGCGAGGGAGGAAGCTAGGGCAGCGTTCGGGCAGGAGGTGCCGGCATCCGGACCAGGTCGGGGTCCGGGAAGTGGGGCGATGCGAGTCCCGAGCGGAGGTCACCTGAGGGGCGGGAGGGGAGAGCAGGAGCGGGGAGAACCCCTGCGGGAGCCGCCGCCAACCCCCCGACCGTCGCCCCTGTGCCTGCGCCCGCAGGGTGGACGGCGACACCAAGCACTGCGTCATCTACCGCACGGCCACGGGCTTCGGCTTCGCGGAGCCCTACAACCTGTACGGCTCGCTGAAGGAGCTGGTCCTGCACTACCAGCACGCCTCGCTAGTGCAGCACAACGACGCGCTCGCCGTCACGCTCGCCCACCCGGTGCGCGCCCCCGGCCCCGGGCCCCCGCCCGCCGCCCGCTGACGGCCGCGCGCCCGCGCCCTCGCCCAGCCGAGGCGCCCCTGCGCGGCCTGGAGGGCTCCGTCTTTGGGGTTTTCTGTGTGTCTGTCTGTCTCTCTCTCCATTTCTCTCTGTCTGAGCCTCTCTCCGTCTCTCCCTGTCACTCTGTCTCCTTCCCTCCCCGTCCGTCTGTCCTTCTCTCTGTCCCTCCGTGTCTCCGGGTTGGGGGCCCTGCCTCCCCGGCCCCATACGCCCCTCTCCCATGGGCACCGCCCTCGGGCCACCCCGAACGCCGTGCCCTGCCCACCAGAGCCGCCCCCCCGCCAGGGTCCCCGAAGACCCACCTGGCTGCACCTGCCATGTTTACAGAGGCCCCTGGGCTGTGCGGCCCCAGCCTGGGTGCCCCGATTTTTAAGCCATAGACCTGGGGTCACGGCAGGAAGGAACTTTACTTGGCCACTTCTAAGAACCACCTCGGCCGGGATATTCTGGGCCGGGCGGGACCCGCCCCACAGACCCCAACTTCCCCTCCAAACCGTGAAGTGAAACCACCCCTTGGTTGTCCCCACAAAGGGGCCACTGCCAAGAAGTAACCCCCAAAAAAGAAAAGAATTAAAAATAAACGGGGGCGCCGGCCCCACCCGGCGGCAGGCCTCCCAGAGGCGGGGGCTGCCCGCAGTGCCGGTCGCACCACTGCCCACAGCACTTCCACTCGATGGAGGCTCAAGGCTTCTCCCCGATCATGTTCAGTTCTGATTGTATTTTTTCTTGACTGTAAAGCCCTTTTTTCTCTCCTCTTTTGGGACGAGAGCCCTGGTTTTCTACACTACCCGCGGACCCCCCCTCCTGCCTGCCCAGCTAGGCTGGCGGGCAGCTTTTGTATGGTACGTTGATATTGATATGGATATAAAACCTGGAACATGTGGATGCTTCTGTTGTTGATGGCGGGGCTTCTCCAAGGCCATGGTGTGCTGGGGACCCCGGCATTCCCAGGGTCACACAGATCTGGCCCCTGGGTTTATAATTCCAGGGAGCCAAGGAAGGCCGACAACCCTCACCACCCCCCCACCACCCAGTTTAGCTGCTTGTGACCGGAGAAGGTGAGAGACTTGCCCAAGGTGCCAGGGCAGAGAGGCTCAAACCCTGAGCTCAGCCCTACAGCATGGCCTGCTCCAGGCACCCCAGACTCCAACCCAGCTTCTCACCAGTGCCCAGGCTGCACCCCCGCCCCGGCCCCTCAGGCTTGAGTCCCAGCACTGAGCCACCAGCCAGGCTCTCGGGAAAGTCTCCTCCCCTCTGATGTGCAGCTTCATCATTACCAGGTGGGGTCAATAGCACGACCCCTCCCCTGCCGCCCAGAGAGGGCCCCCATGTCCTTAATGCCCTCAGTGCCGGCCTCTCCCCGCTGACTCTCCTCTGACCCCCTCTCTCCACACCTGCCCCTGACATGCAGGCCGCCAGGTCCCAGGGGACATCGACTTGGGGCCTCATGGTGTCTTTGACCTGGACCATTCATCACCTTCCTCTCCCCAGGGTCCCCGTCTCTCGGCCCTTCCCTCCTTAGAAGACTAAGCCTTGGCCCTCTCCTCTCCCCATACCGCACCTGTTAGGGCCCAGCATGCCCACGGCAGCCGGGGGTAAATGAACAAAGCTGCCCTCTGATCCATTTCTCCCCCACTGGGCTCTCAGAGGGACGGAGCTGCCTCCCCTGGCCTCAGAGCCCGCGGGCCTTTCCAGGTGCTGCCCCTGCTGTGTGCCCAGGTCAGGAGGTGCCCCACGAGTAACCCCAGCCCAGATGCTGCCTCCCCTGCAGGCTTCACCCACTGCAACGGGGGACACAGGATAAAGGTCACTTTCTAGATCCCATGACCCCAGCCGGCTGAGCCTGCAGACAGAAGATGACAGCCCACGTGGCCTCACATGGCGTCCTCAGGTGTCTGCTCTCGACCACCAGCCCTCAACCACCAGCCGTGTCTCCTTGGGAAGGTCACCCCCCACCTCTGATCCTCAGATTCCTCTGACCAAGTAGGATCAATAGTTGCTTCCCCCACCCACAAGGGGAAGTCTCTTGAGGGCCAGACAATCAAATGAGTGAGGTTACCTTTGTGAATTCATCCAATAGGTGCTTAGTAACCACTGGAAAAACTGTGGCAATTTCTTACTGTTGTGTCCTGCCCGGCAAGCAGGCTAACTCTGCAGAGTTGTGCTGCTTAGTCTTAGAGAAGCGTCACAGAGGAAATGGGCTTTGCGAAGGCTTCAGAGGCACAGGCTGGCAGGATCATCCAGCCGTGGGGACTTCCCCCATGCCGGAAGAAGACCCAGGAGCCGGGGAGCTGGGGCCTCGGCTGCAATCTGGGCCAGGTGTGGGCGTTTCCTCCCGTGGGATCAGGTCCTGTGTCACGCCTGGCATTTGAGGCCCTGCAAAGTCTGAACATCTGGGTTACTCCCTCACCACCCCGGCCTGCACGCCTTTGGGCGGGCTATTCTCTGCCTGGTTACTGTCCTGGGCCAACACTTTTCCAGCGGTGCCCCCCACCCCCACCCCAGCCTGGGGCAACTCTCCCTCTGGCTCTGAGCCCTCCCTGTGGCTTTATTCCCCAAACTTCACTCTCGTCCCCATTTGACAGAAGGGGAAGCTGAGGGTCCATTGCCTGAGGTGCCCAGTACGATCCAGAGGCAAACCGGGTCCAGGTGACTCCAGCAGGTTTGGGTCCCACACCCCCAAGCCCCCCCAGCCTACCCCCTGTACACAGTATAGGCTTCAGGTAATGACTGCCCCAACCCGGGGCTTCTCTCCTCCCGCGGGAGTTCCCTGCGGGCCTGCTTGCCCCCCCCCCCGCCCACCCCCCCCCCCTCCAGCTTTGGATGCTGGAAAGGAGGAGCCAGCTTTCTTTATACCCCCCACCCCCGCCCCCGAGGGCTGGGAGGGCCAAGAAGCGCCAGGAGCGGCGCTGGCTTCTGCTTGTGGCTCAGCCGTGGCGCCGCCTGAGTCAGTGCCACGCGACCACGCTTGGTGGGACTGCAGCGTCGGGGCTGGGGAGCCTGAGACGAGGACGGGGCGCCAGGGGCAGGTGGCGGGAGGGGGCCCACTCTCCGGCAGGGGATCAGCCGCCGTAAGAGGGCAGGGTTGCGAGGCGAGGTGCCCACGCTAGGAACGGGGGGGCCCCTGGTTCACCCCGGCCGCCCCCAGAGCGGTCCGCGGGGCGGGCGCGGCGAGACCCTCCCGTCTCTCTCTGCGTCCCTGTGTCTCCGTGTCTCTGAAGCCGCCACCTAATCTCGGCTCGCGGCGCTCTGGCCCCAGCCTCACATGACCGGGCGACCCTGCTGGCCTGGAGGGGTCGGAGCGGGGGGCGCGGGGGATGGCGGCGCCACGGCCTCGTGACTGCGGGCCCGGCACCTGGCGGGAGTGAGGATGGGGGCCAGGTTGGAAGGGGGCCCAGACAGGCCAGCCGACCCCGAGGGACGCCCGCCCCAGCCCCCAGGGGCGTGGGCCCCCGGGAGGCGGGTCCGGCCTGGGGGGCTGGGCCACCGCCGGGTTAAAGGCGGCTCCTTGCCGGGCCGCTGCTCCCGCCTCCGCTCCCTCGCTCCGCTGTGATGGCCTCGTCGCCACTCCTGCCGTTCCTGCCCTTCCTGCTGCTGCTGCTGCTGCTGCTGCCGCCGGAGGTCCCCGCGGCGGCGCGGGCGTCCCGGCTGGAAACCCTCCCCGAGGGGGCGGCCGCCTGCGAGGTAGGGACGGCAACGCGGCGGGGGGGGGGCAGCGGGCCCGGGCGCCCGGGCAGCGGGGTGCTGCGGGAGCGGCGGCTCCTCCCCTCTCCCCAGATTTTGCCGGGAAAGAGCGGGGTTCGGGGCGGGGGGACGCTGCCCCGGGTGGGCACCGAAAAGCCCCCGGCGCTGTGGCCCCAGTCCGAGTCGTTTCACTTCCCCATCTCGCGTCTGACACTGAGCTGTCCCCCACCCCGTCCCCGCCCGCCCCGCCCGAGGGTGCGCTGAGCTCCTACAGTGTACATCTGGGGCGGGAAGGGAGTTTCCTTTCGGAGTGCAGGGGAAGCCCAGAGAAGTGGGCCCGTGGCACCGACCCTCCGGGTGCTGCTTCCTGAGTGCCTTTCGGCCAGGGAAGAGCTCGCGTGTTTCAGGTGCGGGGCAAGCGCATGCCCCGGAGGCTGAGCCACTTGCTTTCGCCTGCACCGGCGCTGGCTGCCTGCCGCCCGGCAGCTGAAACCGGAAGTCAGCACATATTAGGCGCCGCCTCAGCAGTAGGGCTTCGGAGGGGGTTCACCTGGGCCCCTTGAGAGGAAGAATAAATAAGGGGTCAGCCCAAGTGTAGGGCCTCGCTCAGCTCAGGGCCAAGGCTCTGGGGATGAAGTGGCCACAAATGAGCATGCATTAGTCTCCTGTGGTATGCACCTCCGAGAAGGCAGGATGGAGAGCAGTGACCAGAAATGTGCATGCGTTGAGTCCTTACTGCATACATTTCCCCTGGGCGAGGGGTTTCACCTCAACTGAAGGAAAGCAAGAGCTGTTCATAAATTAAGTGCCTACTGTTT
This sequence comes from Phoca vitulina, assembly GCF_004348235.1. NCBI lineage: Eukaryota > Metazoa > Chordata > Mammalia > Carnivora > Phocidae > Phoca > Phoca vitulina. The sequence goes on from NW_022589716.1 coordinate 2,757,110, forward strand.
GCAAGTCTTTGTCACATCCGTCTTGCAGAAAAACAGATTGAGGGGCGCCTGGGTGGCCCAGTCATTAGGCGTCTGCCTTCGGCTCAGGTCATGATCCCAGGGTCCTGCTCTGGGGGAGGCCTGCTTCTCCCTCTCCCACTCCCCCTGCTTGTGTTCCCTCTCTCGCTGTGTCTCTCCCTGTCAAATAAATAAATAAAATCTTTAAAAAAAACAAAACTGAGATTGAAGAAGATTTAGGGATGCAGTAAAGCCTGAGAGTCAGGATTTTACCTGGCACTGTCTGAAAGGAGTGCAAGGTGGAGCACCTACTGTTTGTAGCTGCAAGAGAACCAAGCAGGGCTATGCTCCCTTCACACCCCTTCCTCCCGCACAGGCTGGGGGCCTGTGCCTGCAGGTGCCCCCCAGGAAGTCACAAGCACCGCCTGTCAACGTGAGCCTCTACTACGAGGCGCTGTGCCCTGGCTGCCGGGCCTTCCTGGTCCGAGAACTCTTCCCGACCTGGCTGATGGTCCTGGAGATCCTCAATGTCACACTGGTGCCCTATGGAAATGCCCAGGTATGCTGGCCCTGGGGAAACCGAGGCACTAGGCCAGGGAAGGGAGCACCTGGTGCCAGCACTCACCTAGCTGCCTTTCAGGAACAAAATGTCAGCGGCAGGTGGGAGTTCACATGCCAGCACGGTGAGCAGGAATGCAAGCTGAACAAGGTGGAGGTGAGCAGCCCCCAAGGTACCTGAGTGGTGGGAGCACAGGGGTGGGGGGGGGAGACTGCCCATCGTAAGGAAGGCAAAAGCCAGGCTCAGAAGGGATTGGAAGCAGCTCCATCCTCTGCCTGCGTGCCTTTGTAATCACACCTTCATTCACCGCTTCATTAGGTGAACACCCGTGATCACTCGCAGAGTGGTCTAGGGCTGCTCTGGGCCCACTTCATGCCCTTCCCTGTCCACCCCCTATCCCACAGGCCTGCCTGTGGGACCAGCTAGAGAAGAACTTGGCCATCCTGACCATTGTCTGCATGGAGGAAATGGATGACATGGAGAAAAATCTGAAACCGGTGAGCAACACCCCTCACTTGGCCCCGGGTTGGCAGACCCTGGCCTTCCCTGTCCCCAGACAGACCCAGGTTCAGGTCCTGGCCTGACCACCACTCTCTGTGTAGCCCCGGGAAAATGGCCTTCCCTCTGGACACCTCAAATCTCTGAAGCAAGGGAACAGAGATCTTTGGGGGAGCATGGGTAGATCAAGGAGGGCTTTCTGGAGGAGAGGTGCCTCTGAGCTGGTCTTGGATGGACAGAAATGTTCAGGGACACAGATGATGATCCTCCTCTGGGATATGGGGATGACAGGACAGGCCCGCCTACTTCTCTGGAGGATTATGAAAAACACCTCCCAGTGGAGTGACTCATTGACACCAATAGTTTATTCATTCATCAAACATCTGGACCACCCAAAAGGCTCACCCTGGGACACCCCCAGCCCTGCAGTCATAGTGGGGCCAGAGGAGGGCAGAGGAAGAAGGAGCACTTGGAAGATTCTGGGGAAGGAAGGGGAAGGGTGTTCCTGGTAGAGGGAACAGCACATACGGAAGCTCTGAGGAAAATGAGATACCGTAAGGGGTCCGGGGCTGCAGGTCTGGTCTTCTGAGACTCAGGAGCAGCCTGAGCCCCTGCCTTGGGGGCCTCCACTCAGGTAAGTGTTAAGCATATGCTGTTTATGCTGTGGACCCAAATGTCTCCTGTTGTCAGGAAGGTACAAGCTTGGCCCTGCGGGGGCTGGAGGAGGAACCACTGGGGAGTTAACACAGAGGAAGCTGCGGCCATGCTCCCGCTCAACCAGCAACCCTTCTCCACCCTCAGTGCCTGCAGATCTATGCACCAGAGGCGTCCCCAGACACCATCATGGAGTGTGCAATGGGGGACCGAGGCATGCAGCTCTTGCACGTCAATGCCCAGCTTACAGGTGCCCTGCAGCCACCCCACGAGTATGTGCCCTGGGTCGTCGTCAATGGGGTAAGAACCCTTCTAGCCCTCGGTATGGCCACGCGCCAGCACCAGGATGACGGATGTGCCCTCTGGTCTGGGAGGCAGGGGCCAGACTTGGGGCCATTTGCAGCCCCTTCTGGGCCGGACACGGGTTGGTGGGGGGGGGCAAGTGGGACTGGATGACTTCCTGTCTTGCTTCGTGCAGAAACCCCTGAAAGATCCGAGTCAGCTCCTAAGCCTCGTCTGCCACTTGTACCAGGCAAGCTGGAAGGGGACCGGAGGGATCCGCTGGGAGCGCGGGTGGGCAGCGGCTCCTTTCGGGACCCCCAGCTCACGGCCGTCTCCTCCAGGGTGAGAAGCCAGACGTCTGCCAACCCGTGGCCAGCTCCCAGAGGGAAGTCTGCTTCAAGTGACAGCTGGTGCCCGGGAAGGAGCTACTGGAGGAAGAGCAAGAGGGCACCTGTCCCTGTCTTTCCTGATCCCTGACTCTCAGCAGCTGCTTCCCATCATCCAGATAACTTCTACACATTCTATGAAAGCCCAGACTCAGAATCCGGCCCCCAGATCAAGCATCTCGCCCCACTGAGAATGGTGCTACATTGAACGAGTTTAATAAACACTTCTGGATTTTGTGATCCCTTTGATAAGTTAGCAAGTCCCCCTGGACCGACACGCTGCTGGGACCCCCTGAGAAGTCCCCTTTCTAGGAGAGGCAGAGCCAGACAGACACTCTTCGCCCCACGGGGAGCAGACACGGGCCAGAGGGAGGCATTAGGGCTGGAGGAGCCCAGAGAGGGAGTGAAGGCTCTGCTTAGGGAATAGGAGCATTGGGGCTGGGGTTTTGAAGGGTGACTAGGAGTTCATGAGGCAGAAGACGTATTCAGTAATTCAGCAAACAGCCGTAACTACTCCCTTTTGCAGACGCCACACTGGGTGATAGGAGTTGGGCAGATATGGGCCAGAGGGAGGCATACCTCATGAATACATGGGAAATACCCACTAAAACTGAGTAAAACTCCCCAAAGTGGCCCAAGCCACCACTTTATCTTTTTTAAGATTTTTTATTTTATGTTATTTTTAGATTTTATTTGAGAGTGAGAGAGAGAGAGAGTGCGTGCATGCAAGCAAGGGGGAGGGGCAGAGGAAGAAGCAGACTCCCCACTGAGCGCGGAGCCCAATGCGGGGCTCGATCCCAGGACCCCGGGATCATGACCTGAGCCAAAGGCAGACGCTTAACGACTGAGCCACCCAGGTGCCCCTTTATTCTTAAGTAATCTCCCCACTCAGTGTGAGGCTCGAACTCACAGCCTGGAGATCAAGAGTCGCATGCTCCTTAGGGGCGCCTGGGTGGCTCAGTTGGTTAAGCAGCTGCCTTCGGCTCAGGTCATGATCCTGGAGTCCCTGGATCGAGTCCCGCATCGGGCTCCCTGCTCGGCAGGGAGTCTGTTTCTCCCTCTGACCCTCCCCCCTCTCTCTCATTCTCTCTCTCTCAAATAAATAAATAAAAACTTTAAAAAAAAAAAAAAAAAAAAAAAGAGTCGCATGCTCCACCGACTGACCCAGCGAGGCGCCCCCTAAACCACCACTTTATTTTTTTATTTTTTATTTTATTAAAGATTTTATTTATTTATTTGACAGAGAGAGACACAGCGAGAGCAGGAACACAAGCAGGGGGAGGGGGAGAGGGAGAAGTAGGCTTCCTGCCAAGCAGGGAGCACGATGTGGGGCTCGATCCCAGGACCCTGGGATCATGACCCGAGCCGAAGGCAGATGCTTAACGACTGAGCCACACAGGCGCCCTAAGCCACCACTTTATTTATTTATTTTTTTTAAAGATTTTATTTATTTGACAGAGAGAGAGAGACAGCGAGAGAGGGACCACAAGTAGGGGGAGTGGGAGAGGGAGAAGCAGGCTTCCCGCGGAGCAGGAAGCCCAGTGCGGGGCTCGGTCCCAGGACCCTGGGATCATGACCTGAGCCGAAGGCAGACGCTTAACGACTGAGCCACCCAGGCGCCCCTAAGCCACCACTTTAAATACCATCCTTAGCTAAAGACAAAAGAAAGAGGGGGTGTTCCCAGCTTTATTGAGATATAATTGAGAAATTTGTATATATTCAAGGTCTACAATGTGATGATTGGGTATGTGTATATATCCTGAAACAGTTACCACCATCGAGTTAACACCGCTATCACTTCACATAGTTACCTTTTTGTGTGTGTGATGAGAACACTTCAGAGCTCCTGGCTTAGCAACTTTCAAGTACACAATATGGTACCGTCACCTAGAGTCACCATGCTGTACGCTCGAGCCTCAGAAAGTACTCATCTTATAATAAAAGTCTGTACCCTTTGACCAACCCATTTCCCCCATTACCCCGGCCCCTGGCAGCCAATGTTCTTCTGTTTCTATGGGTTTGTCATTTTAGATTCCACGCGGAAGTGAGATCACGCAGTATTTGTCTTTCTCTGCCTGGCTTATTCCACTTAGCATAATGCCCTCCAGGTTCCCCAGTGTTGTCATGATTAGCTGGATTTCCTTCCTTTTCTTAATGGCTGAATAATATTTGAGTTGACCATTTTGTTCAAAGTAATCTCAAAGGAAGACCTTCCTTGGCAGGGCTCACTGGATTTGCCCTGATTATTTACACAAAGGCAGCAGGCATTCAGTTTGCTTTGCTGGGAGTTTCCGTAAGGAATCTCAAGTTTGGACTCTTAAAAACCTCTAACATCCCTTAACTCCAGGCAAGAAACTTCACCACGCCACCGGGTTTCATTTGCAGTATCTATTCCTTCCGGAAAATTGCTCTACTCTGGACATCCCTAAAGTAGCACAAGAATCTTAGTTGACCAGGACCAACCTATAAGACTGACCCTGCCAGCCAGGTACAAGCCAGTTTTCCTGTGAGGATTTTGCAAGCATTGGCTCCCAAAAGCCAAACTTAGTTTCTGGAAATTGGCTGGTCACATCACGTATATAGGTGGTTCGGGTTCTGGAGGAACCTAATTCTAACTCCTCCGCCACCCCCAGCACCTTGAGAGTGGACTGGATTTTGTAACTTGATTCCAAAGAGTAGAGAAAGGGAAAAAGAGTAACTTGACAGTAGAGACACCTGGTTGGTATCACCTTAACCGTGTGATCCGGGTTAGCATGACCCATGTTAAACCATGTACATATCACATGCCCTGATACGATGCAGTCAAGATACTCCATCTCAGGGCGCCTGGCTGGCTAGGTTGGTGGGAGGCTCAGCTTGCTTCTCCCCCTGGCTGCCGCTCCCCCTGCTCATGTGCGCTTTCTCTCTCTCTCTTTCAAATAAATAAATAAAATCTTTTTAAAAAAAGATTTTATTTCTTTATTTGACAGAGAGACACAGCGAGAGAGGGAACACAACAGGGGGAGTGGCAGAGGGAGAAGCAGGCTTCCCGCGGAGCAGGGAGCCTGATGCGGGGCTCGATCCCAGGACCCTGGGATCATGACCTGAGCCGAAGGCAGACGCTTAACGACTGAGCCACCCAGGCGCCCCATAAATAAAATCTTAAAAAAAAAAAAAAAAAAAAAGACACTCCGTCTCTGTGGGACTTTCCTCAAAGACCCCGAACTCCAGTCTAACCATGAGAAAACATCACCCCAAACCAGATTGAGGGACATTCTATAAGATATCTTACCAGTACTCCTCAAAAGTGCCAAGGTCACAAACAGCAAGGGAAAAATGGAGAAAGTGTCACTGACCACAGGAAACTAACTTAGTGGGATCCTGGCCAAATGAACATTTTAAGGAATAACTGGAATTATGACTAACGGTACTATTCTTGCACCTCTAGGAATCTGACAAATAGAAATATATCGCAGACAGTGAGGGCATTAACCAATCTCCCTTTAGATGGACTGATTAGGATAATTATGCCTGCAAAATAACGTAATATCATACTCACATTCTATCATATCGACAAGATCTACCTGCACTGGAGGAGGGCATACAGGTGCACACCTGAGGCGGAAATCTTGGGGCCATCTTAGAATCCCGCCTCTCTCAGGGCGCCTGGTGGCTCAGCCGTTAAGCGTCTGCCTTCGGCTCAGGTCATGATCCCAGGGTCCTGGGATCGAGCCCCGCATCGGGCTCCCTGCTCCGCGGGCAGCCTGCTTCTCCCTCCCCCACTCCCCCTGCTTGTGTTCCCTCTCTCGCTGTGTCTCTGTCAAATAAATTTAAAAAATAAATAAAATTTAAAAAAAAGAAAAAGTTCACTTGTAAATTTTTATCCCATTTACATGTATTTCACTTACTCCTTTTTAACAATTATGTTTAGATGACTTACGAACATTTCATGAGGCACGAGACAGCTAGCCATCATCTTAAGTTATTTTTCTTGTTGACAAATCAGGCAAGTATCAAAAATTACAGACGTAAAGAACCTAAAAAGTTAAACATACAACTCTCTCTTTTTTTTTTAGTGTCATGGTTGATATACATTAAACAATTCACTTTTATTATAGGTTTTGTTCTTAGGGTTGAATTTATAGTTTTATAATCTTAAACACAGAGATAATGAGTGTGTTTGACTAATCTTAATTTATGTAAGCACTTTTTAAACAGGTCAATTAAATAGAGCTCTTGACAATTACTTTTTAGCAATATCTCTGGAGGTAGAAAAATATTACATAAACATAGAGACACATACAATCAGAGATCTTAGAGATCTTATTTTTAAATTTTAGGCCATGAGACAGGTGCAAGAATACAAAACTCACATGTTTAAAAAAATATTAAAAAAATATATAGTTGAGGGTGGGGTGGGAGGGATGGGGTGACTGGGTGATGGACACTGGGGAGGGTATGTGTTCTGGTAAGCGCTGTGAATTGTGCAGGACTGTTGAATCTCAGATCTGTACCTCTGAAACAAATAATGCAATATATGTTAAGAAAGAAAAAAAGAAGAAGAAGAATGTAGCAGGAGGGGAAGAATGAAGGGGGGGAAATCGGAGGGGGAGAAGAACCATGAGAGACGATGGACTCTGAAAAACAAACTGGGGGTTCTAGAGGGGAGGGGGTTGGGAGGATGGGTTAGCCTGGTGATGGGTATTGAGGAGGGCACGTTCTGCATGGAGCACTGGGTGTTATGCACAAACAATGAATCATGGAACACTATATCTAAAACTAATGATGTAATGTATGGGGATTAACATAACAATAAAAAAAATTAAAAAAAAAAAATATATAGTTGAGGGGTGCCTGGCTGGCTCAGTTGGAAGACCATGTGACTCTTGATCCCGGGGTTATGAGTTCAGGCCCCATGTTGGGTGTAAAGGTTACTTAAAAATTAAAAAAATATATATTTTTTAATCTTTAAAAAAAATAGTAGAGGGGGCACCTGGGTGGCTCAGTCAGTGGCGCATGGGACTCGATCTCTGGGTCATGAGTTCAGGCCCCACATTGGACATTGAGCTTACATTTAAAAAAAAAATAAATTAGGGGCACCTGGCTGGCTCAGTTGGTAAAGCATGCAACTCTCACTCTCTGGGTTGTTAAGTTGGAGTCCCACATTGGGTAAAAAGATTACTTAAAAGTAAAAAAATAAAAAGCCTTAAAAATTCTTTTAAATAAATTTTATTTATTTTATTTTTTTATTTTTTATTATTTATTTATTTATTTATTTATTTATTTATTTGACAGAGAGAGACACAGCCAGAGAGGGAACACAAGCAGGGGGAGTGGGAGTGGGAGAAGCAGGCTCCCCACTGAGCAGGGAGCCTGATGTGGGGCTTGATCCCAGGACCCTGGGACCATGACCTGAGCCGAAGGCAGACGCTTAACGAATAAGCCACCCAGGCGCCCCCAATTTTTTTTTTTAAAGATTTTATTTATTTATTTGAGAGAGAGAATGAGAGCGAGAGAGCATGAGAGGGCGGAGGGTCAGAGGGAGAAGCAGACTCCCCGCTGAACAGGGAGCCCGATGCGGGACTCGATCCCGGGACTCCAGGATCATGACCTGAGCCGAAGGCAGTCCCTTAACCAACTGAGCCACTCAGGTGCCCAGGCACCCCAAATTTTAAAAATTAAAAAAAATAGTTTAATCCAAACTGTATTTCTGGCAGATGGAAAAAGTTACTAATATTTGCAAAGAAGACTTTTAAGAGATTTCACATGCTAATTTGTTCCCAAATAGCCCTCTGAGTAGGTAGTTCCATTTTAGCTTCGGAAATAATTCCTGTCAGCCTGGGAATATTAGCCTTCAATTAGGCCAATTTCTGTCCATAGAGTTCCTTTAAGAATAATAAAAAAAAAAAGTCCTGGGGCACCTGGGTGCTCAGTTGGTTAAGCATCTGCCTTCAGCTTAGATCATGATCCCAGGGTCCTGGAATCGAGCCCCACATCCGGCTCCCTGCTCAGCTGGGAATCTGCTTCTCCCTCTGCCCCTCCCCCCTGTTCATGCTCTCTCCCTCTCAGTCTTTCTCTCAAAAAATAAATAAAATCTTAAAAAAAAAAAAAGATTTTAAAAAGTCCTTTCAAATATCTTATCAGGTTTCAGCTCAGACAAACTAAAATTTTCTGGCACTACTGAATTCTTTTTTTTTTTTTTAAACCAAAAGTATACCTATTCCAAGTGATCTAGCACCCAAACCCAAACCAAAGCCTTTTATGATCTAACCAGGGACACAAGAGATGCCCCCAAGAGGGTACAAAAGATGCACTCTTCCCCAGATCCAGAGCCACTCCCAAAAACAGCCAAAAGACAGACAGACAGACAATTCTCTGGAGAGCTGGCAATGACCCTAGCCACAAATAGGAGTACAACTCCCATTTCTGTCTGGTCATCGACATATTCTCAGGGCTCCTAACCTGATGTCTGGTCTCTTGCAGCATGCAGAAAGCCAAGCCAAGCTTCCAGCACACAAAAGGAGACAGACAGAAAGCAACAGCTGTCCCTGGAGGGAGGGATCAACAAGTGGGTACCCAAAACCAAATTTACAAGAGTCACAAAGGATCCAAAGAACTAATCCTTAAAAATGCTTTTCTCTTGCCAATCAGAACCCAGAGGGAACGGACAAAGAGAAATTTTTACCATCCTCTCCCAACGGACAGAGATCCAGAAAGCAAACGAGGTAAAAATTCTTACCTTACCTGATGGCTTCATCGGCCCCAGGACCTCTCAGTGCCAGATCCCAGAGCCAACAGAACCCCAGCCAATGTGATCCCATCCTCATTACCAAACCATAGGGGCCCTTATAAGAAAAAGGGAGACCCAAGAAGTAATTAGGCCTCAGTGTTTACTTACTAGGTTCAACAGAGGGAGACAATGATGGAAAAGCAACTAAAGGATATGCAGAGACTATAGGAAGATAAATTATTTTAACAAGGTCTGTTTGTCCGGATCCCCTCAGCCTCAACTCCCCCTCTCTGGTGATAATGGCGTTTCTTCCTCCTGGTACAGGGAGGGCACCTTCCACTTGGGAATTTTCTCTCCTGCTCTTAGGAAGAGAAAAGCAGCTCAGTATGTCCTTTATGCATCTTGCTATCTTTTAAAAGAATCAATCTGCCAGAGCGGCATATTTTGGGGTGGCATATCCTGACCTCTTTCAACAGAAACACTAAATATCACAGGTCCAGACAGCAAAGGTTCTTCTTCCTGATGGACACCTTTTTTTTTTTTTTTTTTTAAGATTTTATTCATCCATTTGTGAGAGAGAGAGAGAATGAGCGCGCACAAGCAGGGGGAGCGGCAGGCAAAGGGAGAAGCAGGCTCATGCGGGACTCGATCCCAGGACCCTGGGATCATGACCCGAGCGGAGGTAGACACTTAGCCGACTGAGCCACCCAGACACCTTTAGGATTTTATTTTTAAGTAATCTCCACACCCAATGTGGGACTCGAACTCAAAACCCCAAGATCAAGAGTCACCAGCTCCACGGACTGAGCCGGGCAGTGTCCCAATAACTCTTCCGTTGTGAAGGAGCATCGTTAAATAGTTTCATTGTTGCAGACCATACTGTCTTTGTTGCAACTACTCATTGTAGTGAGAGGAAACAATACAGAAACAAATGGGCATGGCTCTGTTCCAATATAGCTTTATTTATGGATTCAGAAATTTGATTTTTGAATAATTTTCATGTCATAGGATATTATTGATTTTTTTCCCCAACCTTTTGTCAACTGAGAAAAGGAGGCAAAACTGAAAAGGAACAAATGTTTCATTCGGGGTCTCAGAATTACAATTCGGGAGCACAGATTCCAGAGTAACCAGAAAAGTGTCTCCTTCATGGAGGGAAAGGGTGTTCATGAGAAAGAAGGAAGGGGTAATTACCTACTTTAGATAAAGAAGAAAGAAACCCTACTAATTTGGTGCTGACTGAGGTAGGAAAGACATTAGGGTTCAAAGCCGATGGCCAAGAAAGAATTCTTGAGACATCTTTGGTGTAAAAAGGTGGTTTTATTAAAGCACAGGGACAGGACCCCGTGGGCAGAAAGAGTTGCACTGGGGTCATGAGGAGTGGCTGATTATATACTTTGGAGTTGGGAGGGGGTTAGGGAGAGTGTAAATCTTTAAGGAATTTTGGAAGCAAGGTTTCCAGGACCTTGAGGGGGCTAGCTGTTGTTGGGAAAAGGCCATTTATTACCGTCTAGTAAAACTTGAGTCATGAGACCCTTCCGATGTATGTCGGTGGGCCATATGCTTGGGGGATGATTGCCAACATGTCTCGTAGGGGATAGAGATAAAGGAAGTTTCCGAAGGAATTTTTATGTTAAAGTAGACTTACAGGATCCTGGGGGTCGGGCTAAGATTGCCTTTTGCCCTTAGCAATGATAATACCATCGAGGCAGCAGCTGAGTCCCTAGAGGAATGTCACTCTCCCTGTTTCAAGGACTTGTCTGTGGGCTGTAGGTAGTAAGGAAATTAAATTTTTCTTTTGCCTTTGTTTCCCACATCACTGACCAGTTGAGTCACTTCTGATTATTGTAATTTTACTGGTGCTATCAAATGAAACTGTCCCGGGTATTTATTAACTTTACTTTCCCCATATGATCTGAATGCCAATTGCTCTGTTGAAATTTTATGAGCTACTGCTTGTAAAACTATTGCTGCTTCTGGCCCAGTTCAAGAGTTCATCCGTTGGAAAGGAAAATAGGGCTTCAAAACGGATTCTTTCACGTCCAGAAATTTTATACTATTTCACACATTTAAAAAAATGTAAGAAACATTTTTACCTCTTGAGCCTCACAAGAACAGCAACGGGATTTGGACCACAGGCCGCAGTTTGCGACACCCTGGTTCCTTGTAAGTAACGCATCCGTTTCCATGGAAACTCCTATTTTTCCCCTACAGGAACACAGGAAGTAAAGTATAGGGATATAGTTGTTTGCAGAGCTGCCTGTGAAATAAATTAATGCACGTAACGTGCCCAGAACAGTGCCTAACGTTTTAACTATTACTATTCTGGAACTGAGGTCAGATACCCAGCTCCAGTCAAGGTCAATGGCTGGGCCACGGTTCTACCGGGCCGGGGGCGCAGCCGAACTGCACCCTGCCCCGACTTCCGTGAGTGTTTGCAGGACGAGACTTCCGCCGCAGGAGCCGCCGACGTCGGGGCTCGGATCCCTTCTCAGGAATTCCGGGAGAATCGGGGAATCTGGAAAGCAACTAGGCGACGGAGCAAGATTGGCCACCTCGGCACGGGAGGCGGGACAACCGGCGCGAGTCGCCCGCCTAAGGCTAGTCTGCGATTGGTCAGTGCGGTATTGGGCGGGTTGCTAGAGTGCGGCGACGCTTGTCCATAGGCCGGCGCAGAAAGGGGCGGGGAAACGATGGTGGCAGTGCCGCTGCGCGTTGCGGAGAGACGCTTATTTGCGATTGGTCCGTAAAGTGCGGAAGGCAGCGTTTGGCTTCGCTCAGCGATTGGCCCGGGGATGGGATGCCGGCCTTTTATTGGTTACTACGTCTGGAGCCCGGCAAAGCGGAGCGCCGAGCGGCCAGCGATCGGCTGGCGAGGACTGGGGCGGGCGTGCAGACCGCGAAGACCGCGTGCGATTGGCCAGCACCGGGACGGCATCCCCGGCGCCGGGGCCCGAGTTGCTGTGGGCTATGGCTCCTGGCGGCTGGCGCTGGCTGCGCGGCCTGCGGGCCGTGGGGCAGCCCCTGTTCCAAGGCCGTGCGCTGCTCGTCACCAACACGCTGGGCTGTGGTGTTCTCATGGCGGTCGGGGACGGCGTGCGCCAATCCTGGGAGGTCCGCACCCGGCCTGGCCAGAAGTTCGATCCCCGGCGCTCAGGTGAGGGGGCCGGCTCTGCTGGCCCTTGACCCCGGGAGACCTTTGACCCCAACCTCAGAATCGGAGACCTGTGGCCTCAATTCCCGGCGGGACCCTTGACGTTGGCGTGCATCCAGGACCCTCATAGCCCACGCTCGGGTCTCCGTCCCCTCTCCCCGCCCCAGGTCTCCATCTCCTCCTACTTCCTGGTCCCTGTCTCCTCCCGGGCCCAGTTTCCGTCCACTCCCGCCCACCCCCTCGTCCGCTTCCTTTATTCCGTCCCTGAGACCAAGCACTGAGCACTGGAAACTGCACCAAGGATAGTCAAGGGCTCAGCGTCTGGACCCAGCCAGCCTGGGATTGTGCCCTGGCCCTGCACTTCCCAGCCTGTTGTGCCCGTTTCCTCCTAAGGAAAGCTGAGCAATGGTAGAACCCGCTCACGGGGTGGTGAAGGGGATGAGGAGAGAAAACGGGAGAGGAGCCACTGGAACGGTGCCTGGTAGTGGGGCTTGTAATGGGAGAACATACAGGTGGGCTCTGGGAGGGCTTCAGGTTTACCAGGGAAGGAGGGTAACCAGGGACGGAATGGATTGGGGGGCTTGCTGGTCCCCCCCTGACTCTTGAACTGCTCTCAGCGAGCATGTTTGCAGTGGGCTGCAGTATGGGTCCCTTCCTGCACTACTGGTACCTCTGGCTGGACCACCTGCTCCCAGCGTCTGGCCTCCCTGGCCTCCCAAACGTCCTCAGGAAGGTCCTCATCGACCAGCTGGTGGCCTCTCCCATGCTAGGCGTCTGGTACTTCTTGGGTAAGGAGCCTTGTGAGCTTGGGCTTTGTCCTTCCCTGTGTTAGGAGGGGCAGAGCCCGTTTTGTGTTAAGAGGGATGCTGACGTGCATTTCTGATGGGCCTCTTCTGTGTGTGGCTCTGGACTGGGTGCTGGGTCACAGTGGTGCCAGGACAGACCCACTGGGGGCAGGTATGAATGGCAGAATCAGACAATGGTGCTTAGTGTAGGAGGGATGAAGCAGTGTCAGGTGAGGCTGCCCTAGGCAGTGGTTGGGAGGGCCATCCAGAGGAGAGGACACTCAGCTGAGACTTGAAGAAGGAGCCAGCAGGCATGAAGAACTGCCCATGCAAAGGCCCTGAGGCTGAAGGAAGAGTTGCTGAGGCCGGGGTTGATGGGGTACAATCATCCAGCCCTTGGCTCTGGGAAGAGTGTCACTCCGGCCCCCCCAGCCTCAGTTTCCTCCTTTTTGAAAGAAAGGAAATAAAACAGCCTCAGCCTCAGGAAGGGTGCATCTTCATCCTTTGCGGTGCCTGTGTGTCTGTCTGTTTTTAGAGAGGGAGGTGGGAAGGGCAGAGGGAGAGGGAGAGAGAGAATCCTAAGCAGGCTCCACGCCCAGGTCGGAGCCGAACTCGGGCGCAATCCCAGGAGCCCGAAGTCATGACCTGAACCGAAACCAGGGGTTGGTCACTTAACCTACTAAACCACCCAGGTGCCTCTAAGGGGGTACGTGTTTATTTATGACCTCTCCCTCACTGGAACCAATTTGTTCTGCTTTCTTTCTCTACACCAGCCACTCTGCTGGGTGTGGCCCTTCCCACCACAAGGCTTTTAAACTTCTTGGTCTGTCTGCCAGGGACACCACTGTCCCTCAGGGTTCCTGCCCCATCTGCTCCATCACCAGTACTCCCCAGCCTCTGACACTCTAATTTGTTGGTCTCCTTCCCAGGCCTTGGCTGCCTGGAGGGCCAATCCCTGGATGAGAGCTGCCAGGAGCTGCGGGACAAGTTCTGGGAATTCTACAAGGTGGGCCACGCCCACCCCTTCGCTCCCTGCCCCGCCCTTCGCAGCCTCCGCCCTGCAAGGCCCCGCCCCTCACCACACTCCGCCCCTCCCCGCAGGCCGACTGGTGCGTTTGGCCAGCTGCCCAGCTGGTGAACTTCCTCTTCGTGCCCCCCCAGTTCCGAGTCACCTACATCAATGGCCTGACGCTGGGCTGGGACACGTACCTCTCCTACCTGAAGTACCGGGTGAGCTCGGTGGGCGGACCAGACACCCAGGGGGCTCCTCAGGGGCCACACGTGTGAACCCCAAATGGCGGTGCAGCTGCGTTCTAGGGTGAGGTCCTCCTAGGCTTGTGATAATCTGCAAACCATAGCAAGTGGGTGGGGAGCTGATCCCCAGCAGGGTGAAGACCCAGCCCCTATCTGCTGTTTGATGTGACCTCCTCGGCCAGGACCTGCTGCGTCTGCCCCGCAGGACTGAGTCCAGCCAGAAGACAGGTGGGTGAGGACTCTCACTTGGTGAAGAGGAATCCAGAGGGGTGAACGGGGTGTGTGGCCAGACTCCTCTTGCACGGACAGATCCTGGGCCCGTCCACCCCTAGGCTGCGTGGCCCTGGGCACTGTGCAGACTGAGCTGCCCCAGCCCTCCTGACTGGATGCCAGACAGCAGGACTGACTCTGAGCAGGCCAGGCCTGGTCCTGGCCCCTCCCCTACCCCTAGGCATCTGGCTGGGCTGCCCCCTCCAAGCCTAGTGTAAGACCTCAGTTTCCCCATCTGGAACACAACCATGAAGATGGTCACCCAGGAGCCCTTCTCACCGCAGGCTCTCCGTGAACCAGTGACAGATGTTCCCATCCGCAGCACTGGGCCCCGGCCAGCCCGTCCCAAGCCCCAACCCCTCAACACTACTATGGGCTGGGCCCTGGGCCCAAGGTGGGGACACAGCCCATCCCCTTGGAGCAGGGCCCAGCCTGGAATTAGCCCCCAGAATCTGGAGCCTTGGGCAGGGCCAGGTGGCTTCCAGTCTCACACTCAGGTCACAGACTGTGGAAATTCTATTAAATTCTCTGGTCATTGAAAATCCTGTGGATGACCAAGGCCACCCTGGCAGGCTGGCACTCATGGGGACACGGTGTCATCCATTCACTTTATTGGGTGTGTGTAGTGTTGTCATGACATCTCCTGGGGATCTGGGGGGAACATTTGACACTCATGACTTCAGAACAGGTCTGGTGTTGGGGGGGGAGGTCCCAGGGTGGCGAGTACCCACAGCAGCCCTCACCTCCAAATAAGGGTAAAACTTTTGGGGTGAGGAGCCAGGCGGGCCATTACCTGGCTCTGATCCACCCCATGGTCCATGCTGAGACCCCCACAGTGGCCTTGGCCCACCGTGTCACAGCCGAGGCTACCTCCCATCACCCAATCAGCCTGCCCTGGCGGGGGGGGTCATCGGGCCCCCTCTGCAAAACCGGTAACTGTTGTTGGGGGTGAATTTTAAAAAAGGTGGGGTCTTGAGAGGAGGGTGAGCAGTGAGTTCACAGGGCCACGACACGCCACGGCAGAGTGGGGACAGGGCTGTATGTACAGGGCGGGACACGGGGTGGGTGGGGAGCCTGAGCCCCTGGGGGACATCTCCAATAAATAAATAAATAACTACGATAATAAATAAGGGTGAGGGGCTAAGTTGGGGGCGGGGGGGGGGTCTCACGCCCTGGGCCAGTGGGGGCTGGATCGGGCCCAGGGGGTGGGCAGGGGTGGGGCCAGGATGGGGCCGGGAGCAGCTCTCAGCAGGCGCAGTCCTGATGTGGAGGCGCCTGCTGGTCCGTGAGCTGCGGGCCCTGCTTGGCGCCCGTGACCGCAGGGTCGGCCGTGTCCAGGGACTCAGACATCTTCTCGCAGATGACGTCTACCAGGCGCTCAAAGGTCTGCTTGACATTGATGTTGTCCTTGGCGCTTGCCTCAAAGAACTCAAAGCCTGTGGGTGGGGAAGGGAGGGGTGAGGGCCTTGGTCCCCCCCCCCCCAGAGATGCTTCTCTGAGGGCAGGGAACATCTGGAGATTCCCGCTGCCAACCACTTGTGAGACGTGCCAAGTCCTGCAAGGAAGCAGGTCAGCCCTGTTTCCCATACTCCTTCCTTCGCCCTAAAACTGTCCCCTTCTCGTCTCCAGGCCCCTGGCAAGACCTATTTCCCTGCTCCCGCCATCCACCCTAACCTGTGCACTGGCCCCTGGCAGCATCTGACACTCCGTCCACCTGTGCCCTCCCTTGCTTACACACCCTCTGGCTCCCAGTCGCCCTTGCAGGAGTCCCAGATCCTCGGCATATGACTCAGGCCCTGCATGATCAGCCACGTTTCCCCCAAGTGATCCTCAAGTTCCAGCCATACCAAATGATTTGCCAGAACTCCCAGGATCTTCCCCGCCTCTGGCCTTTGTCTCAAGTTGTTTCCTCTGCCTGAGAGACCACCCTTTGCTCGAGCACCAGATCCAGTGCCTTCCTCCAGGTCTTACCTACACCAGGCAGACCCCCCTCCGCCATGCATTCCCCGAGCCCGGGTCTCTCCCTCTAGCCCACAAAATGAGGCCTCTTGGCCCAGCAACCCAACACAAGGCTAGCAGTGAGGGTGTCAGAGTGAATCAGTAACTTACTGCACAACGAACTCCTATGCATCCGTCAAGATCCAGCTCCTGGCTCCAGGCCATTTGGAGAAAGTGTGAATTGTCTGGATTCAAATCCAGGCCCTGTCCTGGCTTTGCTGGGAGGTCTTGGGTGTGTCCCCTCCCTTTTCAGGGCCTCAGCGTCCCTTTCGTAGCCTGTAGGTGGGCAGCCCCGCTAGGCACTCACCAAGGTGGTCAGCCAACTGCCGGCCACGCTCCGACGACACCACCCGTTCATCCTCCATGTCACACTTGTTCCCCACCAGCAGGACCTGGGCATTGTCCCATGAGTACGTCTTGATCTGGGTCGACCTGGGGGAGACAGTGACGGGTGGGTTAGGCCCGGGAGGATCCTAGCTCCGCTGACCTCTCGTCTCCCCATCCCTCAGCACCCTCTAGCACCCCACCTCCCCAGTATTGCTTGAACTTGGCAGGCTTGGGCCTTCCTCCCGGCCTCTGTCCTGCCACGAACACGGTCCACGGCTCCCTGACCTTCGAAATCCCTTTCATGAGTCTTGCCCACCCTTCCCAGATCCCTGTCCCCCAGACACAAGAACTTCTCCCTCCTCTGCCAATTCAGAAATTTCCCTAAAATGTACCGTTATTTGGGGCAGAAATGTAAATGTTTCTATCCTTTCATCCTATGCAAACTATCCTTATATTTTCTGCCCCCTCCTTTTTTTTTTTTTACCTATACATTTACAATTTCATTTTTCTACCTGAAACGAAACCCTTTTTTCCCCTTAGTTTGAGCCAGTGCCACCACGTTTTAGTTATTACAGACCGAGAGCAGGTCTGAGAATCCAGCACCAAAGACCGTCTGGGAGGGGGAGAGGGTGTGCTCACCAGTCCTGCACAGCGTTGAAGGACTCTTCGTTGGTAATGTCGTACATGAGGATAAAGCCCATGGCACCCCGGTAGTAGGCTGTGGTGATGGTCCGGTACCGCTCTTGCCCCGCTGTGTCCTGGGGGGAAGAAAAGACGGGTCAGAGAGGCCCCACAGGTGAGCTCCTCAGAGTGGAAACCAACTCCGGGACTGTCCAGTCCAGCCTCCCTGAGGACCGGAGAGAAGCAGGGAGCTGGCACAGTGGGTCAGGGAAAGCGGGCTGGCCACCTACATGGAGAACATGGTGCTCAACCATCCTCCGGAGGCAGGTACCTACAGAATCATTCCATCATTCATTCAACATACCTGGGCGCTGACCTGTGTGTGCCACCCTGGGGACACAGCTGTTAACAAAATGGACAAGAATCACTGCCTCGTGGAACCAACTACGCAGTACAGGAAACAGACAATAAACACACAAAAAAGGAAGAAAATGCATCCTATGTTGGAGGATGAAAAAGACTGAAGGGAAAAATAAAGTTGGACAAAGAAGGCCGGGCAGTGTGGGCGAGGGTATGGTTTTAGAAGCTGAAGGAAGTGAGGATGGAACCATGTGGGGATTAGGGGAAAGACAATCCCGGCTGAGGGCACAGCCAGGGCAAAGGCCCTGAAGTGGGTCTGTGCCTGAATCATCTGAGGAACAGTAAGGAGGTGGGGGTGGAAGGAGACAGACCAGACAAGGTCTCTCAGGCCAGGGGACAGGTCAGGTAGGAGCCATGGGAACGCCATGAGCAGAGGAGGGACAGCTGTGGCTTGGGATTTAACAGGTTCCTTCGGGCCTCCATGGGGTTTTAAGGGAGGTGGCCAGTAGACCCTGGGGAAGGTGTCTGCTCCTGTCCCAGAGAATGCGGTTGGGGGCCAAGATCCAGCTGAAACCTCATACAGACTCACATGAAAGCACTTAAAGGGCGGAAAACTGAGGTACCAAGCCAAGTGATGCTCTCGATAACAGCAGGCAGAGAGGACCCAGTATTTGCTCCTTCCCCACTCCTGGGGAGCAGTAATGAGGCACCCACGGGAGAACAGGGCACTCTCTTCTGGGCCTCCAGCCCCTGATACACTGAAGGCACCTGATAAATGCCCAGGGTGTGAATGAACGAATCCAGACAGGAAAGCGGCAAAGCTGGGGCTGCTTTTCTGGGAAGGTAAACTGATAGAGACAGGAGCTCCCCAGCTGGACCCACCCAGATCTGCAGCTTGATCCTCTTGTCGTTGCGGTAGATGGTCTTGACCTTGAAGTCAATGCCCACAGTGCTGACGAAAGCAGGCGTGAAGGAATCGTCTGCATAGCGGAACAGGAAAGACGTCTTGCCCACACTGCTGTTGCCAATGATGAGGATCTTGAACATGTAGTCGAAGTTCTGGTCCGAGGACTCCTTCTGCCCATAGCGCGAGTCTGTGGCGGATGCCATCTGGGTGTGCAGGGTGTAGGTGAGCCTGAGGAGTCCCCTTCCGCCCCCAACTGCCCAAGCCCCAAGAACAGGGTGCAGAGAACTCCGGAGCCCCTGAGAGGGTCTAGTGTTTAGAGATTACCCTTAACTCGTCAGGAGCCCCAGTACTAACGGTGGGGCCCATGGCAAAGGGCGGGCCGTGACCTTGAAAGGCTGGAAGTGTCAAGGGAGGAGCTCAGAGAGATGGGGATGGGGACACCCCTGTAGCCCCCTCCAGCATGCCTTCACCCCAGATCGAGCTGTAATCCTAACCCCTAAGGCTGAGCGGGTAGGGGTGACTGCGGCCGGCCCCGCCCCCCATCAATCATTCATGTTCCTCAGATCGGAGGCGCGCGGGCGCAAGTGCACACGCGTGTACGTTCCCGCGGGGATGCGCGTCGCAGCACCCCCTTCCCCCAGACTCCGAAGCTGGGAGAGATCGGGCTGAGACAGCTGGTCATGTGATAGGGGCTGGGCGTGCACACGCTCACGTGCACGCAGTAGGGAACACACCCGTACACGCGTGTGCACATGAGAGTCAAATACATTCGGTGCACAGGAAAGAGACACAGACACTTGTCCGCACACCAACACGCATATACAAATGTGCAAACCCACCCGTGCGCGAAGCGCCCTCCACCCATGCAGGCGTGTACACTTCACCCACGCGAACACGCATTCCCGTGCACGTATGCACACGGCGTGCACGCACACGCACAGTCCATGCGTCTCCTTCCACCCGCGTGCGGCACGCACTCACCGGGGTCGGGACACCCACCGGGTCACACGAGCATAGCCCGGTACGTAAGCAAAAGGGTATGCACACAGACCCGCTGGCACAGGCGGGCGCGCACACGCGTGTTCACACCACACGCACGCGCACGCACACAGCCTCCCGTGCGCACAGCTTCCCGCAAGGCACTCGCCTCCCTTCCCCCTCCGCCGCAGAGGCCAGGGGTGGGGGGTGGGGGTGAGCAGCGGGCAGGTAGGGGAAGCCAGGGCCCTACCCCTACAAGGGCTGTGACCGCCGCATCCTTCCCATTTAACCCGAGCCAACCTCGTCCCCTACTCTGGCAAGCCCATCAGTCAAATGAAGGTTATGTAGGTGTTCGGAGAGGCGGGGAATCAGGCCGCCCCGGAACTCACCTTGCCCTGCACCGATGCGGTGGCGACCCTAGCGGCAGCGACTTTTTGGCGGCGGTGGTGACGGGGTCCCCTGCGTTGATGTGGGGCTGCGCGACAGGGGCAGAGGCGGCGGCAGCAGCGGCTCAGGCCCCTGCAGTCCGCGGTGACGTCCTGCAAAGAGTGAGGCGGGGCCTCACATGCAGATACAGTCGTGACGCCATCCTGGGGCGGAGCGGCGCCTGGAGAAGCAGCCCACTGACGCACGCAGAGCCTGGAGGGGCGGGGCTCCCGCGCGGATTGACGCACGAATGGGGCGGAATCAATGTGCTCATCCAGTAGAGCGCGGGGGCGGTGCCTACCTGCTCCACCTCCTGGCTGTGTTAGGGAGGCGGGACTGAGTGGTACCCTCTCACTGGCTTAAGCGCCCGAGCGACGGACTGAGTAGCCAATCAGAGATCATCACCTTTCTGCTCTTGTCCAATGGTGGCTCCCAAGTGGTTGCCGGGATGAGAGGTTGAGGCCTTCGCTGAGCCTGGGTCTTCAGGGGGCGTTCTCTTTCCCCGCCCCCTCCCACCTTTGGTCTGAGACTTCCGCGGTCCCCGCCCTGTCTTGGGTGCCACCACCTCTTGTTAAAAACACTCCCAATTCCCAATCTCAGAAAAGAGGAACAAACATCTGAGAGACGCTCCATGCCCCCTAATTATGAGTTCAAAATAAGTACAAATGGGGGCGCCTGGGTGGCTCAGTCGCAAAGCGTCTGCCTTCGGCTCAGGTCATGATCCCGGGGTCCTGGGATTCAGCCCCGCATCGGGCTCACCGGGGAACCTGCTTCTCCCTCTCCAGCTCCCCCTGCTTGTGCTCTCTCTGTCAAATAAATAAATAAAAAATCTTAAAAAAAAAAAACAAAAAAAACCAAAATAAGTACAAATGGGAAAAAAAGCGAAAATAGGGGTCAAGAGAGACCCCTTCCAATTTCTGAGGTGTAAGATCTCCAAAGAGGACCGGGTTGGTAGATGCCCGATCCTGTTTCTGAGATGAAAAAGAAGAAGAAAAATAGGGATCAAGAAAACTAATTTCTCGAAAAGAAAGAAGGGGCTAATCGACACAAGAACCCCTCCTCTCCCTGAGCCCCACCTTCCGGAGGAAAATTCGAAGATAATGCTGAAGTGGGGCAGAGAAATGGCTTACCTCCTAAATCCCCCCAAACCTGCAGGAAACAACAACAACGCGAAGCAGGGAGAGTCTTAGCGAGGTTCAAAGACCTCGCTTGGGGCTTGGGAGACCGGCAGTCGGTGGCGCCCCAGACAGTAAAGATGGGGCTGGGAGATGCTTAATCCGACCCTGATTCCTGACTTAAATGACAGGGGACCCATTCCCTCCACCCTGGGGAAACAAGACTCAGTGGAGACTTTGGGGGCTGAGATGCTCAGTCGTTTACTTCCCCAAATCTTGAGGGGAAAATATCAGAATGGCGGAAGGGGGTTGGAGAATGAGACCCTATCTTTGGATCCCTGCCCCTCATCTCCGGTCCCCAGAGAATCCTGATCTCCTTGCTTCCTCCCCAGGCGCGGGGCGGGGGTGTGTGGGGGGGTGGTGTTCGTCCTGTTTATAAAAAGCTCGCCAGCTGCGGAGGCGCCTAGAGACCAGAATAACTTAGCGTCTCGAGCCCGCCCTCCGCCGCCCACCTCGCCGCCCCCTGGAAGTGCGGACGTCCCTCGCTTTCCGCAAGCGTTTGGGAAATCTATTTTGATTAAGGGTGACATTTTTGTCCCTCTCCTCCACTCAGGACTATAAAAGTATTACGAACCTACTGCGGAGAATTGGAAAATTGAGAAAAATATAAAAAATAAATAAAAATAAATTCACCCCCAATCTTCCCCTACGGGGAGACCCGCAGTCGGTAGTGCCCCAAACACGGCTGGCCCAGGAACCGGCCCGCGCACCCCGGTGGAGGTGAGGACGTGTAAGGCTGCTCAGCTTCCTCACTTTCCAAACGCATGCTTCGCGCTTTGTACGTGGGTAGCACTTAGAAATACCTGTTTTGGGGGCACCTGGGTGGCTCAGTCAGTTAAGCGGCTGCCTTCAGCTCGGGTCATGGTCCCAGGGTCCTGGGATCGAGCCCCGCATCGGGCTCCCTGCTCGGCAGGAACCCTGCTTCTCCCTCTCCCACTCCCCCTGCTTGTGTTCCCTCTCTTGCTGTGTCTCTCTCTGTCAAATAAATAAATAAAATATTAAAAAAAAAAAATACCTGTTTTGGGGGCGCCTGGGTGGCTCAGTTGGTTAAGCGACTGCCTTGGGCTCGGGACATGATCCCAGGGTCCTGGGATCGAGCCCCGCATCGGGCTCCCTGCTCAGCGGGAAGCCTGCTTCTCCCTCTCCCACTCCCCCTGCTTGTGTTCCCTCTCTCGCTGTGTCTCTCTCTCTCTCTGTCAAATAAATAAATAAAATCTTAAAAAAAAAAAAAAAGAAAGAAATACCTGTTTTGTTCCCCCCACCACCAAAGGGAAAAGGCCTACAACAATGCGCATCAGCTGCTGCACAGAGGGATTTGTATTTTAAAGTAAAAATAATGCAAGGCCTTTATTGTTCAGAATCAGCATTCCACTCCAGAATTAGGGATGGTTGGATGAGGAACTGCTGCGCAGCGCGGAACACCAGAGCTGATGAGGGAAAAGCCTTACCCCTTCCAAGTCCCACCCCACTCAGAGTAAAGTCCAGACTCCACCTCACAGCCCCAGGCCCCCTAGACACTCACTTCCCACCAGCTACCTCCCCATCTCATCTTTCTCCTCCAGTTAGATGCTCCCTTTGGTTCAGGTGCAATCCTCCCTCAGGGACTTTGCACCTGCTATTCCCTCTGCCTGGAGCACTGTTCCCCAACCTCCTTCTAAACCTGGCTCACTCATCCCCTTCAGATCTCTGATGGACACCCACCTCCTTTCAGAGGTTCCAATTTCATGTCACCTCCCTATCGCATCACCATATTTCTCCTTCCTGACACACCCCCTATCAGAAATAATTATTTGAGGAGCGCCTGGGTGGCTCAATCAGTTAAGTGTCCCACCGATCTCAGCTCAAGTCTTGATCTCAGGGTCATGAGTTCAAGCCTCTCATTGGGCTCCATGTTGGATGTGGAGCCTACTTAAAAAAAAAGAAAGAAAGAAAAAGAAGAAAGGAAGGGAGGAAGGAAGGAAGAAAGAAAAAAAAAGAAAGAAAGAAAGAAAGAAAGAAAAAGAAAAGAAAGAAAGAAAGAAGAAAGAAAGAAAAAAAAAGAAATAATTATTTGACTTATTTATCCATTAGCCATCTGAGAGCTCTGAGAGACAGGGACTGGTGTCCCCAGCACCTAGACCTGTGGACACAGTAAGTGCCCTGTGATGGCATGATATGTATGAATGAATGATCAGAGAGAGGGTGACTTTGTCCCAGGAGGTTAGGGCAGACCTCCCTCGAGAAGTGACATTGAGCAGGAGCCTGAAGGAGAAGGAGCTGGCCAGAGGGAGAGGTGAGGGAACCATGCTCCAGAAAGGGGGGACAGCAAGGCAGCTCCGTGCTTGGTTCAGGACACACTCTTCTCAAATGCTACCTGTGGCAATTATGTGATCCTCACAGAGCCCATTTTACCCATGAAACAATAAAAGCTCAGAGAGGTTAAGAGACTTGAAGTTGTCAATATCCATCTCTAGGGGATACCAAGGATGGTGTGGTGGATCTGGCCCAGACCTATGGGGATCAGGGTGCGGAGAGGGTGGTAGACATGAATCAAAGAATCTCCAAGAACTTCCACCAGTGCCAGCCGGGGGGGGGGGGCAGGTCTGGGAGGACTTTGCAGGGGAGCAGGTGCTGAGCTGAGACCCAACGGGTGAGGATGAGGGTGGAGGAGGAGCAATCCAGGTGGTGGGCACAGTATGTGCAAAGGCCCTGGGGTGGGGCCACAGCTTGGGGTATGGAAAGCCAGCATGGGTGGAGTGCAGTCAGTAAGAGGGAGACGGAGAGATGCCTGTGGCCCAGATTGAAGGGGCACATATGTTCTTATAAATCCGTGGAGAAAGAAACAGGGAAATAAGGTGAAATGCTGAAGACAGATGATCTACAGGGAGGTTATAGCAGAATTTTATTTTCTTTTGTATTTGTTTACATTATTTCCAAATTCTCTACAGTAAATACATATTACTTATAACTAAAGGGGGAGGGAGAAAAAAAATACAAATAAAAATCCCTAAATCTCTGCCTTTTACTTTTTTTTAAAGCTTTTATTATTTATTTTGAGAGAGAGAGAGTGAATGAGCACGTGGGAGGCGGGGCAGAGGCAGAGGGAGAGAGAGAATGTCAAGCCGACTCCATACTGAGGGTGAGCCCGATGCGGGGCTCCATCCCAGGACCCTGAGATCATGACCTGAACCAAAGTCAAGAGTCCCACGCTTAACCGACTGAGCCACCCAGGCGCCCCTAAATCTTTGCTTTTTAAAAGTCCGGAAGGAAATGCACTAAGTTCATGACCCAGATGAATTTTAATTGTCCTTTTGTGGAATTTGATCATTACTTGTGATGATAATGAATTATCAGTGGAATGGAATTATCAATGGAATTATTCAGGAATGAAGCCAGCCGTTCTTGAAGCGGGGTGGGGGGTGGGGGGTGCTTCTCGACGACTTGGGTCTTGTTATAATTCTCCAGGCACAGAAGGAGGGGCGGGTGGGGGAGATACTGAGGCTTCTGGAGGCGGGAACAGAACGTGATACTTAAGCAGAGACGCCTCTTTTGCTTCGGGCAAGGCAGGCCCCTTCAGCGCCAGCCCGACCAGGCCAGGAGCCTGAGAAACAGCGGGAAAGGCAAGGAGAATCCCGGGGTTCACCCCGCCTCCCCTCCGTGCCTCCGTCCGCCAGGGGGCGCCGCTGCCTAACGTCCTGCTCCCAGCTGCAGAGCCTCGAGCAGGCACCACGACCCATTTGCAACTCCGTTTCCCCATCCCTGAGGTGGGCATGGCATTAATTTGGGGTAATAGGGTTTATTTAACCCCAGAGACACGTTCAATGCCCCCACATTTCTAAGATATTTTGGAAAGGTCACAGACACCACCCTCCAACCACAATTTACCCAAGTACTAAGATCAGGCCATAGAGGAGAAACTGAGGCCCAGAAGGAGCTATGACTTGGAAGAAAGCCTCAGAGGCATCCTTCCCCCTATGGGGAGTCTGGAGGCAGCCTCAGAACAGACACCTGCCATCGGGGGAGGGGGAAGAATGCTGTGCTTTGTTGCTGTTCTATAAGAGGGAGAAAGTGGGGGGAAGACCCAGCAGGGAGTCCTGGGGCTAGGGAGAACAGAACCCAGAGACCCCAAGACAGAAACTACAGTGACTTAAAGCCGGAACCGGTGCACAGGCAGCCACAAGCTCAGTCAGTCTTCAGAGACGGTTCCCGACACAGAACCCCGTCTTTCCTGCCCCTTACTGCTCCCCACCGGAGCTCCTGAGCCAGACTCGGGTCTGGACAAAGCTTTGGTGCTAAAAATTCTCCCATTCAAGTTTCCATTCTCTTGCATGGAGCTGCCTGGCAGATGAAGGGGAGGCGCCTGAGGGGGGTAGGTCTCCTGGGACTGATTCGCCACCCCCTTGTGCGGGGCTACCCTAGAAGCACACAGCAGGCGCAAGCCTGGCATACAGTAGGTGCCCAATAAATACGTGATCAAGAGTGGAAAGATAAAATGATGGATGTGCCTCCAGAATGACCACTGCAGAAGGTGGACAAGGGGCCTGGCGGACGCCCTCTTTCCACACCAGGGGTGGAAGCCCAGGAGGGAGATCCCAAGGGCGCTGGAAGAGGTTGCTCCCAGCCCAGCCCCTCAGAGAGCTCTCTCGGCAAAGCCCGCGGTCAGACTGGACCCCAGCCAAGTGCCTCCAATTTGGCCCCAAGGTCTGCCTATAACTAGAAGCCTGGTTGTCTCCCTCAATGGGGAGGGGGGTGGAGGGGGGGAGGCAAGGCAAGGGCCACCTGGGACCTCTTTCTGGAAGGTCCATCCATCTGCCAGGAGCCATTAGGTACCAAAGGGCTCAGCCACCACATTGGCCTCGTGGTCCACGCAGGGCTCGCCCCCAGTCCTCTGGTTGTCCAGGAGTAGGGCCCCAGGGTCAGGGCTGGCTTCAGGGGCCAGAAGCTCAGTGTCAGGTGACTCCGAGACCTCCGTGTCCAAAGCTCCTTCCTCCTCCTCCTCTTCTTCCGCCTCCTCCAGAGTCAGCTCAAAGTGGAATCGGTCAGGGCCCCCCTGCTCGGGGCTGGTGCGATCCACAGGACTGCGGGGGATCTTGCTCTGGTACCACTCACGGTTGTCCTCTAGCGTGTCCAGCAGGTCCTGTGCGTCTGGGTGCACCAGATCAGCCCACGTCTCCCACAGCGGGTGCACAATGTAGTCAATGAAACCCACCTGCGGGTTGATATGGGCGGGGGGCGGCGGAGCTGTGCAGTGTGAGTCCCCATGGAATCTAGACCTAGTCCAGCCTCCAGGCCTTTGCCCAGCTTGTTCCCTCTGTCTGGAATGCCATTTCCCGACTCCTACTCATCCTTCAAAACATTCTTCAAACAACCCCTCCTCTAGGGACTCTCCCCGGCCCCTTCTGGACACCCCCCAACCACTAAATCTTTCCTTCTATCCCAGCCCTGACCCCTCAGGGCTGGATGGATGTGTTCCCCTTCAGGGACCCCCACATCACCCAAAACAGACACATTTCCCAACTCCACCAGGGCAGATCCCTCTCCCTGCAGCCCAGAGAGAATGCGTCCCCGGCCTGACGCCACCCAGCCCAGTGCAGACCTCACCCTGAGGCCACCCCCCTTCCCTGGTCAGCTGTGGTCAAGCCAGGACTCCTGGGGTCGGCTCACCCGCCATCTCCCTCCCCTATCTCCCATGTCTGCCGGTGGCTCAGCCCGGGGCCCCTCAGACCTGGGACTTCTCCACTGAGGCAGTGTGCTTATCGCACATGGGGCTGATATCCAGGCCTGACTCCCGCTCCCGGTCGCCCTGCTGGAAGAACTCGGCCATGATGCGGTCCGTCCACCGGCGGTAGAGCTCCAGTGGCTTGGTGGGGTTGCTGAGGTCCGCACAGTGCACCAGGTTCTGCAAGACCTGGGGAGACCACGGCTCAGGAGGGCTCTGGCCGGGCCACCTTCAGGCCTGGTAGCATCCCCCAGAGGCTGGTGCCGTGAACACACCCATCTTACAGGGGAGGAAACTGAAGCCGGGAAAAGAATGGCTAAGGCATAGGCGTGGGATTCTAGGTCCCTCTGTTTCTTCAAGTTTGATGCACAGTCGGTGCTTCAGAAATAAAGTGAAACGAGAGCCATGGACACGGGGGGGTCCCCGGGGCCCTCCCGGCCACACACCTGGATGCGGTCAGAGTAGTTGTCCAACAGCAGGACTCCAAGGCTTGTCACCTTCTTGGTCTCCACCATCGTCTTGAGGTCAGCCAGAAGGTTCATGTGTTTGGACATGTCTGTGGCCAGGACCTGGGGGGCAGACAAGAGAGGATGACAAGTATGAGGACCGCACCTGTTCCATCCCTCACTCCCCACCTTCCAGACACCACACCCACTCTGATCCTAAGTCCCCTGAACCTCAGTTTCTTCATCTGTGAAATGGGGGGCTGTAACAAGATTCACTGCAAACCCAGTTCACAAGGGGAACTGAGTCAATGGTCCCTTCTCCAAGGTTGTTGGGTTCTTGGGGCGCATCCCACATATGGGACCAGGGCAAGGGGGAGGGAGAGTAAACTGGGGACTGAGGTGAGCTGTGCCTGATGGCAGTGGTGAGGCCCAGTAGAGGGTACGGCCTGTGCAAAGGCCCTGGGGCTGGATGAGCGGAGGAACATAGAGGAAGCAGTTGAGGCTTGAGCAAGTGAGTGCAGTAGTAATGGAGGGTGAGGATTGCAGTGGGTCTCAGGGAGGAGTGGGGGATTTATCCAGAGGGCTATGGGAGCCGCAGGTGGATCTAAAGTCAGGAAGGACCTGCCTTGGTGCTCCCCAACCATTCCCCTGTGGCCACCACATGGCCAAAAGGGCTGTTTTCAGCCATTTGGAAGGAAGTTCAGCTCTGAGCACAGCTGTTTAAAAGTCAGCTGGAAAAAAAAATCAACTTAACTGGACCCATGCAGAGCCAGCCCAGGAGTGATCCACATGTAGCCCATGGGCTTCTCTGAGAATCAGATAAAAATCTCAAAAATTCTCCCCAAACTTCCCATCTGCCTCAGTGATGCACCCACTGGGGGTACCTATTGCCCAAGGCCCCAACTCCACCTCACCAAACTTTTAATTGCTCTTCACTCAGAGCCTTGGTTTCCTCTGAGCTATCCGCACATGCTGTTCCCTCTGCTGGGAACACTCCTCCCCCACCTCATGGCCCTCCACACCCTGCAGGCCCCACTGACTTCAGTGTTCCCTCCTGGGGAAGCCCTCCTCCACCTTGAGTATCCCCCCCAGCCCGGCTCTGTCTTCAGGTCTCTCATTATGGCTCTGCCTATGGGTCCATCTCCCTCACAGACCAGGAGTCTTATAAAGGCCAGAACTCTACCGGTCATTGGCACAGGGTAAGCACACAATAGGTGTCCAATAAATGCTTGTTACATTAATGAATGAGGGGCGCCTGGCTGGCTCAGCTGGTAGAGCATGTGACTCTTGATCTCAGGGTCATGAGTTCAAGCCCCATATTGGGCGTGGAGCCTGCTTAATTAAAATAATAATAATAATAAAATTAATGAATTGAGGCACAAGACCCCAAAACTTAATGTTGTGTTCCGATCTGAAAAATATCAAATGGGCAGACTTAGGTTTCAAAAAAATTGTACCTGAAACCCCAGAAACAGTGTGTGAAGTGCAGCCAGGACTTAATTCTGGTGACCCTCGCCCAGGGCTTGGATGGTCATTACCCCATTTTACAGAGGAGGAAGCTCAGGTTCAGAGTAGAGACATGGCCAGGTCCAAATGAACCCTCAGCCAGGCCAAGATCACCCCGTCCCATTCTTAGCTGTGGCCTCACCATGTCGATGACCATCCTGCGCAGACTCAGCCTCTGCTTGGCACTGAGGTTCTGGAAGATGTCGCAGTTCTCTGCCTGCAGCAGCTTGAAGCCCACGGCCAGGTGGTGGTTCTCCAGCACAGAGGCATCATTGTACATAAGTGCAAGCTCTGAGTCTGCGGGGGAGGCAGAGAGCCTCAAGACCTGTGCACCTGCCCACTCCACCCAAAAGCAGGTTTCGCAAGCCCTCGGCAAACTCCTACTCATCCGTGGAGGCCCCACCTCTAATGCCTTCTACTCCATGAAGCCTTCTAGAATTCTGTCTTTCCCCCTAGCTCTGCCCTGACTGCAGGGCTGGGGGCATCTGTGTTCAGCTCTGCCTCCTCGAAACTGGGGACTCCTTGAGGCCTTAGCATGGCAGGAGACAGTGCATACTGAGTGCTGCTTGACTGAACAACTGAGTTGTCATCTTATTAGACTCTGGGATCGTTGAGTAAGAAGGCTCCACTCCTGTCCCCAGCTCTCCAAGGATGTATACAGAAGGCACCCAATAATTATTTGACTGAGTTCTTCAGAAACATCAAAGGACTCTGAGCTTTAAAATCTTTGTGGCCCAGGGCAGTTCTGCCACAGTTGTTATTTTCTCATTTATTGAGCACCTACTGTGTACCTGGAAGCGCTCTGAGCACCTAAGGGAGGGATGGTCTCCGCCCTTTCACAAACAGGGAAACTAGGCTCAGAATAGGAGTGGGTGGGCCCGAGATGATCACATGACTGACAGGTGGAGGCAGGGCCCCGCCCCCAACTCACTGGTGTTAATGAGAAACTGGTTGGAGACCCCAGGATGGTCCACATCATGGATGGCGCTTGCAAAGATGGCAGCCAGGATTTCCAGGTCTGTGAAAACGGCCTGAGCAGGCGCGAGGCACGGGAGGTAAGGGGTGGGCTCTCTGCCCCCTGCACCCACCCTGGCTGCCTCTAGCCTTAGGGTAGTACCTCGAGGGCAGGTGTGGCCAGCAGCACATGCGTGGACTGAGCCACATCAGCGGCGTGTAGGCTGTTGTGGTAGGCCACATCGGCATGATAGTGACTCTCCAGCGTCAGAAGGTAGGTGACAAGTGTGTCCGCTGGGATCTGAAATGTCTTGAGCAGGTCCCGTTCCTGGTCCATCACAGGCCTCCAGTCACTACGCCTTCCCTCCTTCTGAACTCCTATCCATGCCTCAAATGACCCCTCTTCCAGGATGCCCTCCCATCTCTCCCTCTGAATTCCCTTGGTCCCTGTCCTTCCCGTCTGGTCTATCCCTGACCTCACAAGGCTGGGGTTATCTTTGTCCAGTTGTTCCCTCCAAGACTGGGTCTCTTCAGGGCCAGGCTCAGGGCTGAGGCTTGTTGACAATGAATTTTTCAACATGAAAAATCCATCCTTCAATATGTAGCTTAAATTATGCCATTCAGGGGTATCACGGAGGATTTGAAAATGAGTGTCCCTGGAGGTCTTGGGGTAGGAAGATGTGAAGGAAAGAAACTCCAGTCGCCCTGTGAGGGCAGGTAGGTACCTGAAGGATGCTGAATATGACGGTTGTGAGGGGCCGGTTCCCACTTAGTTCCGCCACCTTGAACACATCAAGCCCCCACTTGTTGGTGTCTTCCAGTTCCTAGAATGTGCAGAACTGGAGCTTAACTCCAGCTCACCTTCCTCAGGCCCTGGACCCTCGACACCCCCCACCAGGCCCCAGGTCCTACACTGAGCCCCACCTACCCAGTATACAAGCGGGCAAACTGAGGCCCAAGATAGGGCATCCAAGCAGAGCCACGACTCAAACTCAAGTCTCAGGATTCCAGTTGGGGACCCACCTTGGCCAGCTGCCCCTCCTGGTCAGTCTGGACCCCAAAGCGTGGGACGGTGGCTGCAGAGAGGCTGGCACTGTGGGGGACCCCACGCAGGCTGCTGATCTGGGACATGGGCCTTGGGGTCTCCATGGGGGTCACCCTGGGCAACTCCATCTCAGTCTGCTGGTCTGTAGACGGAGCAGGGTGGGGCTCAGGGAAACTGATTCAGAACCGCTGGGGTCATCCTGCCTAGCCTCAGGTCCTGGATCTTGCCAAGCCTCAGGACCAACCTATTTCCTTTTTACCTGGATCAAAGTAAGCTTGGAGTAAAGTCCCTATCTGGCCTGTAGCTACTACCCTTCTCCTCTGTTCATGGCTGATCTCAGGGACCCCTTCTGTTTGACATTGCCCTTGGGTACCTGGGGTTCAGTATTTTTCCCCAAACAGCCAAATGTCCTTTCCATCTCCCAAGCTGGAGATCTAGCTGTCTCCATGTTCACTCCATGTCCCCCTTGGAAAACTTCTACACATGCTTCAGAACTCTAGCTTTAATGTCCTCCTCCTCCTGAAAGTTTCCTCTGTTCTTCCCTGTGGTCCATCTCTGACCCCTGGGGTTGGAGGTGTCCATGTCTGGCTCTGTCTTCCCCAGATCGAGGTCTGTAATACAAGACTTTCTTTTTCTTCCTTCTTTCTACCTCTATGATGTTGCCCAAGCAGTGACCCACCACAGCTCACCCAGGAATGTTTGGGAGATGTACTCGGACACCTGGTTCCCAGAGCGGCTGGTTTCGGACAGGTGAGTTAACTCCCGGTTCAGCATCCGCTTGAACTGCAGGGGAAGGTGAGGGCAGTGATGATGGGGGCACTGTGGGCAGAGGCAAATGATCTCGGCTATCTGGTCCTCCTCACCTTGTTGGAGGCCATTTCCCCCACTGAGTGCCGTGTCTGCAGTGTCTCCAGCTGATCCAGACACCAGTCCAGCTCGTCCAGTGTCTCCAAAGCCAGCTTCTGCCCAGTGTCCTCTGGGGGCCAAGCTGGTCAGGGGCTGCCTCAACCCCCCTGGAGGACCCTGCGCCCCTCATGCCTCTATCTCTGCATCTGGACCCTGGAGCCCTTCCCAATAAGGTCATTAAGGACCCCAGGATCTGAGTGATAGATCTGTTCCCAAGTAGCTGTGTGACCATGAGCAGGTCTCTGCCCTCCCTGGGCCTCGGCCTCTCCATCTGTAATATGGGCGTGGAAGACTCCATCCCCAAGGGTGTTTTGGGGATTACAATTAGCAAAGCCTAAGGACTCATGGGCGAAGTAGGTCACCATGGAGAGGAAGTTCACAGCTGTCCAGCAGTGGGAGGAGGGAGGAAGAGCAGGCACGTTACCTGTAGGTGGAGGGAGCTGACTGCCAATCAGGGGGTTCTCGACTGATGCCTGCCTGCGGTAGAGATGGCCTCCGTCACTCCGCTCCCACCCAGCATACCCCACCCCTTCCCGGCGAGGTGCGGGCCGCATTCTTTCGGGTCGGGCCCTGCCTCAGCCTGGCCCACCTTGTCTTCAGGCCCCGCCCCTCCAGGCCTGGTCCCGCCCCCTCCGCCAGCCCAGCCCGTCTCTCCCCCAGGCCCCGCCCCGATGCCTGCGCTTGTCGGCCCCACCTCGCTCCGCCAGGCCCCGCCCCCGCCCCGCCCTCTGCGTACTTGGCTGCCCCGCGGCCTTGCAGGTGGGCAAGGGCTGCGACGTTGCTCCGAACTGTCCTCAGACTGGCTAGGACCTGTCGGAAGGGGCGTGATCAGCGTTGGAAAGCAGGGGTCGGATCTGCCTGCTTGGCTCACGGGAGGAGGGGCAATGGGTGGGCACCCACCTGGGCAAAGGGCGTCACAATCATGTCTTCTCCGTGTCTGCGGGGAGATGGGACATCAGGAAGGGCGGCCAGGAGAAGACCTCACGCTGGTTCCCATCTTGCAGCTTTTATCCATACTATGTCCTCACCTGAGCGCGTCCTCCCCTCGTGATTCCTCCTTTGGGTGTCCTTTTGCTCCCCGAGCTCCCCTCACCTGTCTCTTCCCCATCTCACAAATAGGGAACCAGGGGCGGCAGAGATCTTAATAGAGGCAGGGTGGAAATTATTGTATTTCTTTTTTCATTATGGCTACCAGGAATCTCAAATCGAGGTGTTTGTTCTGTTGCTGCTAATTGGAGTTAATGTCTCCGGATTGCCACCCAAACCAGCCTCAGTTCAAGCACAGAGAATTACCGGGTATCATTCTCCGCATGCTCAACCGCGTAAGTGAGCTGTCTGGGAAACACCTAATTAAACCTCAAAGCCCAGTTCAAATGACCACTTGGAGGTGTGCTGAATGGAGGAATTAAGAAAGGAGGGAAGAACAGGGAGGTGTCATCCCACCAGCCTTGGACTCACAGATCGCTAGCCACAGAGGAGTTCCGGGACATGGCCTTGGGGGAGAGTTCGTAGTCACTGTCGGAGCGGTACAGGAAGGACTCTCGCCTCTGGCTGTGCTGAGCAGGGGCCTGGCTGACCCGACCAAGGCCAGGCCCAGCCTGAGGGTCCAGGGTGCTTCTCCCGCATGAGAATCCATTTTCCAGGTCAAAGCTGAAGGCAGATTAGGCTTGGTCAGAGCCTTGGGTCCCGGCATGCGGATGCCTGGCTGTGGCCCACATCCTCCCTGGGGCTTCGATGGGTTGGACAGAAGTAGCCTCCAGTTTGTCCACCTGCCCCACAGTCGCACCCCTACCCAGGGGACCTGTGCTCCTCATTCTTCTGTCTCCACATCTGTACCCCAGAGCCCTTCCCACTGGGACCAATCTGGACCCCGGGACATGAGTTTCAGATCTGTCCCCATGTGGTTGTGTGACCATGGGTAGGTTTCGGCCTTTCTCTGGACATCAACCACCTGGTCTCTAATATGGGCATGGTATACTCCTTCCCCGACGGCGCTTTTAGGGAGTAACCACAGAGCACGAGCGGACTGCCGCTGTGTACCTGTACTAAGCAGTAAACTGAAGTCTATGTAGCATGATAAATTAATCGGGACAGCAAACAATTTCCTGGGCTTTCCTTTCTAGAGGGAGCCTGGGTCCAGCTTGGATCTGACATGCTCCAAGGCTCCCCCAGCCAGCTTTGTCCTCGTTCCGATCACCTGTCCTCACCCCCAGCTCCCAGGCCCCAGGCTCATTCCATATGGCCCTGCCCCAACTTTGTGGACCATGCCCCCACTCACTTGGCCTCGTCCTAAGTTTCCCCACTCCTCCGCAGCACCATCCTCTCCCCAGTGCCCCTTGTTGCAATAATCCCCAACACCCCCTCCCAGCTCTCAGCCCTGTGTCTCTGTCAGGCCACACCCGGACTGGGTAAGGGGGACTACACCCCTATCCTTTGGGATTACAGATCAGAGAAAAAGTGGGAGGGGCTGGGGGGAAATAGAAGTTCAGGAGAGGAGTTAGTAGGAGAGAGAGGGGCTGCCTGTGTGGGGGTCATGGGCTTTTGAGAAGGGAGAAGGGGATAGGCAGGAGAGGCGAAGCCAGGAAGACACCGGGGACCTCCCAAGACACAGGGCTCCTGGCCAAGGGCCAGTGTCCACCTGGTCCCCTGCCAAGTGACCCCATCCCAGTCCACCCGGCGGGATCAGCACCTGCCAGAAGACTCTGAGCCGGGGATTAGGCTCAGACCGCAGTGGGGGTGGGGGATTCGACGGGATTCTGTCCAGTTCGGCTGGATTCGGTCCGGCTCCGTCACGTACAGCCACGTTTGACCCGATTTGGGCCTGATCACACAATGTTTGGGCCTGCTCCAGATAGATTCTGGACCAGATAGGGCCTCGGTGGGTTGGGCAGAAGTAGCCTCCAGTTTGTCCACCTGCCCCACAGTCGCACCCCTACCCAGGGATCCTGTGCCCCTCATTCCCCCCTCTCCACATCTGTACCCCAGAGCCCTTCCCACTGGAACCAATCTGGACCCCGGGACATGAGTCGCGCGAATTCGGTAAGATTCGGCTACGTCCGATCCCGCTCAGGCAGGTTCGGAGGCATACGGGCATATTCGCCTAAATCCGGCTGCGCTAGGTTTACGAACAAGCCCGGGTGGCCCTCGGCCCGAGTCGCGCATTTTCGGCCTAGTCCGGCCTCACTCGGGTGTGTTCGGACGTAGTCGGCTATGTCCGGCGGCTCTCGGCCTTTCCGAATTCGGCGCTTCCAAGAGAATCCCCAGACAGCTGGGGCTTCCGAGCTCCCGCTTCGTGACGTCACCCTGAGGGGCGGGTGCCTCTTAACCCTATCCTGCCCAGGCCGGGGGCTCGGAGGCTAGCAAAGAGACACTCAGGAGGGCCAGCGGCAGCGGATACCCAAACCTGCCCTCGGAAGGGGAGCCTTGGGAGTGGCTACCCCCGACCCCTCCCTTGCCTCTCCCCAAAGTTTCTGGAAGAGCAAACCCATGGATCAATAGGGAAACTGAGGCCAGGAGAGGCAACAGGGTGCTGGATTAGAATCCAAGTAATGGGTGCGGAGGGTTAAGGGCTGGGCGGGGATTTTCGCGCCGCGAGAAAAGCTGTTTTTCTTTCTGCTCTAAACTTAGCCGGGAGCGGTGGGGTCAGACCGTGGTTCCATGACGCGGGCGGCTCGGGGCGAGGTCGCCTGGACTGTGGGAACCGTGCGTCTGTCCATCGGTTGGATAGGTAAACTGAGGCAAGGGGGCCTCAGAGGGACCCACCCTCCTCCAGCCTCACCTTCTGGGACCGAGGGCTCTCCCTCGACGCCCCTGAACTCTCTCCGGAACCCTCCGCAGGGACCCCTCTTCTCAGGCGTCTGGTGCGCTGGTGGCGCTCTCCGGGACCTGGGACACCCCACCCCTCCCGGACTGAAAGGGCGCCATCAAGGACCACGGTCACGACTGCCTCCACCCTGCCAGCTGTCACTGGCCGTGTGACCTTGGTGAAGGGACCTTCAGTCCCTGAGCCAGCAGGTGCCAAATTATCAAGTGAGTGCTAATGTGGCACGAATCCAGAGCAAGGTGCCAGACACAGTCGGCGCCCACAAGCCCCACCTCCGACCCCAGCCTCGCCCCCGCGCCCCACGAGGTCACAGCTTCCTGAAGGGGTCGGGATTAGAACCCAGAACGGTGGATGGAGTCTTCCTAGGACGCAACCGAGTGCGGCTGCGAGGAACCGGCGCTCAGTCAGCGCAGGTCCGCTTTCTGCGTGGGACACGCAACTCGCCCTCTTACACTGCGAACACCCTGCTTCGAAGGCCCCCCGTCAAATCAGGTCTTCCCCTGTAGACACCGAAGGCTTGGTGTTTGGCCCCCGGGCCATCTCGGTGCTGGCTCCGGGACTGATTGGGGAGCGAGAACGAGGGGAGGAGTCATTCCTCCTCCCCTCCCTCGCAGGGCGTTCAGCAGGCTAGGGTCAGGAGGAGACGTGAGCCTCAGCCCGTCCTGCTCTGGGCCACACAGCTGGAAAGGGACAGACGCTGGTCCCTCGGGCCTTTGTACAGGCAGCGGGTGGAGGGAGAGACAGATAGAGATAGAGAAAGACAGAGTCTCCAAGTACGAGAGAGGGAGATAGGGCAGGAGGAGAGAGATACCGAGAAAGAGAGGGAGGGGCAGAGCGTCCCTACCCTGATTCCCGACCCGGCTCCAGCTGTCCCTGACTTTGCCCTTCCCACCTCCAGCCTAGCTGTTCTGGTGACCCCCGCCAGGCCCTCCGTCTCGCCTCACCACAGCGGATGGGCCACAGTGAAGCGCCGCTGCAGGCGGATGCTCTGGTTCACCAGGAGTTTCCTGAAGAGCCCGGGGGAGCCGCGCGGGGAGCCCCGAGGGGAGCTGGACCCGGGGGCCGGGGCGGGCGCGGGGGGTCCCTGCATCGCCAAGATCGCGTGGAGGCTGAACCCAGCGCAGGCTGCGCGGGACCTTTTCTGGACAGCCGCGGGGGCGGGGCCCGGCGGGGAGGGGGCAGAGGGCGCACCGGCTCCGCCTCGCCGCTGGACCTCTCCATGATGCCCCTACCGGGACAAATGGGGAAACTGAGGCACTGAGCTGGCCGCAACTCTCTGCTCCCTCCCTTTGGGGGTGGCCCCCGTGCGTCCCAGAACCCGGATCTTAGCCACTTCCCTTTGTCAACACGGCCACAATTAGGGCAGCTTGTTGGGTTGACAACTTGGCTGAAGAGTGAAATGCGGAAGTCAGAAAGGGAAGTGTCCTCCATTGTGAGAGGGTCACCGAGGCACGGAGTTTGCCAAGGGGCTGCTCAGATCCCGTGCAGTGTTTCCAATACCCCTCTGCCCATTTTCCATATGGAGAATATGAGGCCTGAAGCCACCAAGGGCTGCCCCAAAACTACAAACCCTTAACCCTTTACCAGGTGGGGAAACTGAGGCTTGGAGAGAGGTAGTAACAGGCACGTGGCTTTGCTGCAGGGCAGCGGGTTCGAACCCAGCTCCCCTTCTCCCAGTCTCCCTCCACAAGTCCCCACATGACCCCCACCCGCTCTGACATTCCCCAGGCCCCGTCTCTGGATCCTTTCCCCTCTCTTGCTGTCTCTACTGGACAAACATCCGCACTCCACTCCCGCCAGATCTTCCGTCTGTGAAGCATCAGCTGCCTCTCCCCTGCCCCAGGAAGGACCCCAGGGGGCCTGGAATGGGAGATTCTGGGGGCTTTCAGGGATCTGTACCACGTGCTCTATCCTCTGAATGCTGGCGTTGGGGTGGCCCTGCCCCGTTCCACAGAAAAGGAAACCAAGTCTCAGGGTGTCACACTTGGTGGCAGGACCTTGAATGCCCATGTCTTAAGCAGAGGCAGCTGAGGCCCAGGGAGGCTGGGCCTCTCAGCTGAGGCCTCACAGAAGCTCTAAGTCCAACTGTGTCCCTGCTGGGGGATGACATTCCCTCCCCTGCCTGGGCTTTGTCCCAGGGGACTTCACGCATTTTGGGGTCCCTAGGCAAATGGCACCCACATTTCTGACACTCCGAGGGGAATGTGATATACAATGGGGTGATTAGAGCTTCAGTGGGGGAACCTGAGGTGCCACAGGGAGGAGACTCTGACTCTCTCCTGACTCCCAACCATCCCATTGTCCCCATTGTACAGGTGAGAAAACGGAGGCTCAGAGAAGGGGCACGCTGGGGCCCAGCAGTGCAGAGAGTCTCAAGGACCTGGCTGGGAACCCCCTCCTGCCCCTGTGGCCCTGCAACCGGACACCTGGTGGGAACCAGACTCACTGTCCCAAAGTCAAAAATACCATCTGTAGTTGCTGTGGTTGGACCTAATTATAGCCAGTCCCCAGGGGATAGAGGCTGCCAGGATCAGCCTGGTGGAGGCACTGGGGACAGGGTCAGAGGAGCCTCGATACCACCTCGGCCCCATGGGAGGGGCTTGTAAGGGTCCCATGTCCCCAAGGAGAAACAGGCACGGAGAGATTCAGTCTCTCCCCAGAAGTCACAGACATGAAATGGAAAGCTAAGACGAAATGCATCAATACCAACTGCTTCCTACTTGCCTGGAGCTGAGCCAAGGGCGGCACGTGTGAAAGTCATTTGATTTTCAGAGCAACTCTACAAAGTGGGTACTATCACACTCATTTTGTGGATGGGGAAACTGAGGCACAGGGAGGTGGTGTTCACTTGCTCGAGGTCACATAGCCCTGAGAGGCAGGGCCACGGTCAATCAAGCCTAGGCTGGAGGGCTCCCTAGCATGTGCCCTCTCCCAATTAATGCTTAACTGACTCTATCCTCACTGAAGTCCCAGAGGCTACTCTGACATTCATGTTTTATCAAGAGTTGTTTTTTTTTTTTTTTAAGATTTTATTTATTTGGGAGAGAGAGAATGAGAGACAGAGAGCATGAGAGAAAGGAGGGTCAGAGGGAGAAGCAGACTCCTTGCTGAGCAGGGAGCCCGATGTGGGACTCCATCCCGGGACTCCAGGATCATGACCTGAGCCGAAGGCAGTCGCTTAACCAACTGAGCCACCCAGGCGCCCCTATCAAGAGTTTTAATAGTTTAATGGCTTGAAACATTAATAGATTCAACTTTAAATATTTTATTAACAGTTTTAACAGTAATGCTCTATTAATAGCTTTTGGGATGGAGAAAATGAGCCACAGAGCCAAGACTCAGCATTTGAAGCCTGGTCTGCTTGACTCTGGGAGGCTCCAAACCCAGCCGGGTAAGGGGCTGAGGCTGAAGGAGGGGTGGACAGGAGGACCCCCATCCTGACTTTGTCCCTGTGTCCTGCCTGATGAGGAAGGGCCCAGCATTCTAGTGCCCTTAGCATATCATCAACTGGAATTCCCCCATTGAAGCAGTCCTTCCTTTGGCAGACACTTTTCTCCTCTGCCACCAGGTGGCCCCAGTGAGACAGGAGGTGGGTGCTGTTATGCCCATTTTACAGACAAGTAAACTGAGGTCTGGAGAGGAGAGATGATTTGTCCAAGTCCCTGAGAATCTATTTTTTTTAAGATTTTATTTATTTATTTGAGAGAGAGAGAGAGAGCACATGAGCGGAGGGGAGGGGTAGACAGAGAGGGAGAGGGAGAAGCAGACTCTCTGCTAAGCAGTAAGCCCGACACAGGACTGGATCCTAGGATCCTGGGATCATGACCTGAGCTGAAGGCAGACGCTTAACTGACTGAGCCACCCAGGTGCCCCCTCCCCCACCCCCATGGAGAATCTAGACAAAGAGAGGAGAGCAGGGGCTGAGTCAAGTGTATATAAATGTTCACATGGGTCAGATCTCACCCTCCTCTGCTCCAGACGCTTCCAATGGCTCCCTATTGCCCTTCCATCTCAATCCATACCTCTCTGAGGGCCTTGTGTGGCCTGACCCTTTTGAGGTCTGAGCCTCCGCACCCCCCTCCTCTTGGCTCACTCTGCCCCAGCCTCATCTCCTTCCTTAGTTTTCCTTGAACCAGTCAGGTTCAAGGTCCCACCCCATGCCCTTGCTCAAATGTTCTCCTGCTGACTCTTCATGTTTCAGATCATAGCTGGAGCATGACCCCTCCAGGAAGCCCTCCCTGACCAGCTGGGTAAATATTCTCAGAGCACCCTTTCCTCATGGGTACAATTTTACATTTCCTTGTCATGATTACTTGATCTGGATCTGCCTTGCCCACCAGGCCCTCAAAGGCAGGACCTGCGTTTGCTCACAGCTGCGCCCTCAGTGTCTGGCACGCAGTAGACGCTCAATAAATGCTTGTAAGCAAATAGAAAGTCTCCTCCTCCCTCCCTTCAGCCACAGTGATCTGTGTTGAGCTCTTCATATACCTGATCCTCTTGAGTCTAAGGCTTTGCACATTCTGTTCATTCTGCTTGGCATATCTTTCCCTTCAGTCCTCCTGGCTAAATTTTCTTCATCCTTCAGTTTAAGCTTAGATGCCACCCCTTTCAAGCCATCTTTTCTCACCTCCTACTCACCCAGTGCTGGATCAGAAACCTCCTCTGGGCTCCCCTGGCACCCTGAGCTCTCCCCATCACAGCACAGATCACCCTGTGCTATCTCCACCTGGTGTAAGTGTCTCCACCATGAGCCTGTCAGCACCTGCTTGCCCATTGCTGTGTCTTCAGTACAGGGCCTGGCACACAGTAGGTGCTTAATAAGTGCTTGCTGAACAAGATGCTAGGATCCTCCCAGACCATATGATCTGCCTGGGGCAGTGGGGAGGACAGCCAGATCTGGGAACCAGGCTCCCACACAGAAAGTTCAAGACAAAATGTAGAAAATACGGATTCATGTTTGCATCCCGCTGTCAGCACTGAGGTTCAGAGAAGCACTGTCACTTTTTCAGGACCACACAGTAGGTTGTCCTTAAACTCAGCTTCCCCAAGGGCTGAGCCCCTTCCCACACACCAGCATATATATGCACACGCACCCCTGTGAACACTCACAGGAACACAATCTCCTGCCTTCCAGAGCCACTTAGGGTCTCCCCCCTAAGACAGGCTCAAACCTGTTTGTTCTTTCTTGAAGATGGAAAATCATGAGTCACTGGGAGTGGGGGCAGGAGGAGCTGAGGGATGGGGGGGCTGGTGGGGCCAAGGGGCCTGCTGGGTCACCTGGGAACAGCTCCAAACCCTCTGAGCCATGGGGCCCATCTGTCCCAGATGTATCCCAGAGCTGCTAGGGGACCAGGCTGGGAGTGTTAGGCCAGGGTTGTTGATTAAGTAAGAAGTCAGTGGCCCCAGGATGTGCATGGACCAAGGTAGGAGGAAATGAAAACCAAGATCCAGAGAGGAAAGGAACCCACTTGACGTCACCCAGCCTAACCTCAAACCCCAGACTCTGGATCTGGCCTAGAGTCAGGTGGCTCCCCCTCCTATCCAAGGAGGGCCTGGGGCTCCTAGATCCTGCTCCTCACTCCTCCAGTTCCTCAGCCTTCCAGCCCTGAGACTCCCAACTCTGGTTCCTCTAAGGTCCCTGTTTCCCCTCTCTGTGTTTCTTTTCTGTCTCTTATTCCCCTGCCTGCCCCCCTTGGTTTATATGAAAAAGGAGGAGCAGCCCTCCCCCTTCACTCCCCCCTTCTCCATTCCATCCCTTCTGATGTGGAAAAAACATCCTGTGCTCAGGCTGCCCAAGAGGCTTCCACTCCTCCCCAGGTGACAAGGGGCCAGACAGACCACAGAGAAGGCTCCTTCCCCAGTGCTGTGGACGGCCCCCGCCCTGGTCCTCTCATGCATCCTCCCCAAGGTGCCCTCAGATACTCATGGTGGCCACAAACCCCACAAACATCCTAGGACATTCCAAGATCTGGAGGACCCTCGGACACCCAACTGGATCAGAGTGAAGTCACGCCCAGTCACACACCCATGGGCACCACAAGGGGAAACACAGAGGCACGTACACAGCTGGTGTACACACACCCAAACACATCCAGTCACCCAGAGACACAGCTGGCTGTGGACACTCACACGACAGGACGGAGCACACACGGGTCGCAGCTGCTCAGACTCACACACACACTCAGAGGCGATAGCACCTTAGAACACCCAATCACAGACCCATAAGCAATCATGACACCACCACCCTCCAGCTCCACCCCACATAAAAACAGCTTTTTTCCTCCAGAGAACCAGCTTCAAGCCAAGCAGCAGAGACCCCCGCCCCAGGAGAAGCAAGGACCCTCCCCCACTCCCGCCAGGCCCCGCGCGCCCCTCCCCCACGCCTCGGGAGTGCCCTGCCCCCGCCCACCTACCGCCTGTAGGAAGTGGGCCAGGAGCGCCGCGACTCCTCGAGCCCCGGCCACGGGCTCCGGTCCCGCTCACTGCGGCCCGCGGACTTGTCCGGGTCCGAGTAGAAGCGCTGCTGGATGCGGATGGGGCGCCGGGGCTGACGCCACAAGTGCTTCGGGGGTCTGGTTATGCCTTGGCGGCTGCGAGCGCCACTCAGCTCGCTGGATGCCTCCGCCCCTTCTTGGACCCCTGGGGTCTCCATGCGCCAGAAGAAGGGAGGGGGGAGAGCAGGGAGCAAAGAGAACAGGGCGCGGGAGCCGTCCCTGGGAACCAGGAGTGTCTGCGCCGGGGTCGGGCCAGGGCCGGGGGTGGAGGCGACAGCGAGGAGCTGTCCGCGCCGGAGGTGCTGAGGCGGGAGAAGGTAGAAACAAACAGGGGCTCAAGGTGGGGCTCACACCGAGGAGCTGTCCGTGCCCGGATGGTGCTGAAGGGGAGCAAGGGAAGAAGAACTTGGGGTGGGGGTTGGAAACAGGGGCTGGGGACACCCCCAGAGCAGAGAATGGTTTGCTGTCCCCTCTAGTGCTGAATGAAGGAGGGTCAAGACAGGAGCTTGGAGTGGAGAAGACAGAAATTGTCCTCCCTGTTGCTGCCGAATGGAGAGCAGGGAGACAGAGGCTCTGAAGACCCCCAGCGCTAAAGCTCTGTCCCTTCTCCTGGTGCCGAAAGGGAAGAAGGTAGTAGATTCAGGGGCTCCGGGTGGATGAGGCGCGAGAAGCTAGCTGCAGGAAGCGCAGAGAGACAGGGGTTCAGGAGCACCTCCACACCAGAGCGTCATCTGCCCAGGAAGTGCTGAAAGCTGAACAGCGGCGGGTCCTCAACCCTCCCCAGTGACCGTAGCAAGGAGTCTGGAAGCAGAGTCAAGAGCTCTGGTCTTCAGAGATAGGCACGGATGGTGTTTCTCTGCCAAACTGAGGAAAGTAGGCTTAGCGGTTCAGCCCAAGATGGGGTCTCTCTGGAGCCCTAAAACCCCCACTCACACAGGGCAGGGATCCGGGAAGGGCAGAGAAATGGGGAGGGCTGTAACAGGGCCCTCCCATCCCTAGGGTGGGCACACAGAAGCTGCGTCTAGTCGGGGCTGCCAACAGTGGGGGTGGGTAGAGAGGGGCACCCTTTTATAGCC
The DNA here is from genome assembly GCF_004348235.1 of Phoca vitulina. Classification (NCBI taxonomy): domain Eukaryota; kingdom Metazoa; phylum Chordata; class Mammalia; order Carnivora; family Phocidae; genus Phoca; species Phoca vitulina. The sequence goes on from NW_022589716.1 coordinate 2,800,398, forward strand.
ACACCAACGCCCAGACCCTCAGAGGAAATGGTGGGATCTCATTCGTCCCGCTATGCCTTGGGCCCCACCTCAAGCCACGATTCCTGGCCTCAAATCCCAGGCCTGCCCCTCCCTTCCCCAGTTCTAGAAACTCAAGGCCCTGCCCACCAAGCATCCTAATCTCAGGGGTAATTTCCTGGTAAGTGCCAAAGGGAGAGTGAGAACATTTTCTATTATGGTTAACAGAAGTAGACATGCACAGGAGCAGGGCTAGGTGGGTAGGTGTGGGCTCTGGGCTGGGGCAGGAAGGCATTTGGGGCCACTTGGTGCAGTATGTTTGGGGGCAGGAAGAGCCACGATCTCAGAAGGCTATTTCAAGGCTATTTCTCATAGAGACTATCTACCCTCTACCCTAGTTGTGTCCCCAGGTTGGAGAAATGGGAAATGTTTGGGTCAGACAGACTGAGCTCAAGCCCCAGTACTGCCATGTCTTGCTGGGTGATGGAAAACAAATGACTCTTCTCTGTCCTTTACTTTCATGGCTCAGTCACTGCCCTTCCTCTTAGCCCCCTGCCCTCCAAAGATGACAGTGGGAGACAACTTGGTCCCCTGGTGGGGAACATGGATTCTGCCACTGGCTGGCTGTCACTCCCCCCCCTTCTAAGCCTGTTTTCTATTCTGAAAAATAGGGATAATGATGATGTCCCCACATCTTGGCATTGTTGGAAGGATGAAAAGGGATGTCACAGTTGAAGGGCCAAAGACCAGGAGCTGTCCACACCAGACCCTGCTCTCTTTTATCCCCTGTTGGTGCCCACCAATGCCTGCTGTGTCTACCTCATAAATAACTTCTAAATCTGCCTACTTCTCTCCAGCCCATGGCTCCTCCTTGGTCCATGTACCACCATCTCCTGCCCAGAACTGCCCAAGCCTTGACAATTCTACTCACAGTAGTCACAGAGAATTTTTTTAATGCCAATCTGATCAACTCACTCTCTTGAAAACGTACCCATGGCCTCCCATTGCACCCCATGAGGCCTTGTGTGGTCCAGCCCCTGCCCACATCCACAGGCTCCCCTCCAGTCACACTGATCTGTGTTCAGTTCCTCATACACCTGATCTTCTTGAGTCCAAGGCTTTGTACAATCTGTTCCTTCTAATTGGCATATGCTTCCCTGCGCTTCTGTGGCTGACTTATCTTCATCTTTCATGCTAACCTTAGATACTACCTCTTCCAAGTAGTCCTTTCCTCACCTCATACTCCCCAATGCTGGGCCAGAAGCCTCCTCTGGGTTCCCATGGCACCCTGATCTCTGCACCTGATATGAGTCTCTCTCTATCATCATCCTGTGGGCATCTGCTTGCCCATGGCTGTGTTTCCAGTACAGGGCCCAGCACACAGTAGGTGCTTAATAAATGTTTTCTGAACAAGTTAGAGAAATGTTCAGCTAGATGAGGCACTCTCTCTCTCTCCTGAGACTGGCCCCCTTGATCCCCATCTTCCTCCTCACCTTCCTGGGTCTGGATTGTGGCTTTGCTCCGTCCCTCGAGCCTCGATGGTGAACACCACACAGGCACTGGGCTCAACCTCTCCAGGGGTTCCAAGGCGGCTTGACAGCGGTGGCAGCAGTGGAGTCCCTGAAAATCTTCTCCGAACGACACCACTGCCAAGTGGGCTCATGGGGACCAAGCCAGAATCCACCGACTCCCGGACCCGCTGGGGAGAGATAGTGGTGAGACATAAGCAAGATCCCAGGTAGAGAGCCTCTCTGGGACCCGGGGGACCACGAGGAGGCTCCAAGATGCCCTCACCCAGATTCCTGGTCTGGACCAGAGAGCTGTATCTGAGTCCTTTCTTCCTTCCTTCCTTCCTTTTTTTTTTTATTTATTTGTCAGAGAGAGAGAGAGTAAGAGAGAGCACAGGCAGGGGGAGCAGCAGAGGGAGAGGGAGAAGCAGGCTCCCCGCTGAGCAGGGAGCCTGATGCGGGACTCGATCCTGGGACTCCGGGATCATGATCTGAGCCGAAAGCAGTCGCTTAACCAACTGAGCCACCCAGGCACCCTCTTTCTTTCTTTCTTTTAGATTTTATTTATTTGTTTGAGAGAGAGAGAGCGTGAGTGGCAGCAGGGCAGAGGGAAAAGGAGAAGCAGACTCTCTGCTGAGCAGAGAGAATGATTTGGGGCTTGTGGGTCTCAATCCCAGGACCCTTGAGATCATGACCTGAGCCAAAGGCAGATGCTCAACCAACTGAGCCACCCAGGCACCCCTGAGTCCTACTTCCTCCCTGAATGAATTTACCTCTCTGAGCCCAGCTTCCTCATCTATGAAATGGGGATGTGGATCTCAAACTTGCAGGATATGAATAGTGCCTGGTCCACAGTAGTTATTGCAGAAGTATTTATTAATCAATTAGTACATTGTATATTCATTATTTATAACATTATATGATATATATTGCTATTTATTACAGTAATATGCCCTCTAATGGTATTGTATCATATTATATTTTTATTAAAATATAAAAATAAAATATGCAGTAAGTAAACAAGCGAATAATAACAGTACCAATAGCTAACCTTTCTTGCACACTCACAGAGACTATGGACTCTGAGAAACAAACTGAGGGTTCTAGAGGGGAGGGGGTGGGGGGTGGGTTAGCCTGGTGATGGGTATTAAAGAGGGCACGTATTTTTTTTTACGATTTTATTTATTTATTTGACAGAGACATAGCAAGAGAGGGAACACAAGCAGGGGGAGTGGGAGAGGGAGAAGCAGGCTTCCCGCCGAGCAGGGAGCCCGATGCGGGGCTCGATCCCAGGACCCTGGGATCATGACCTGAGCTGAAGGCAGACACTTAACAACTGAGCCACCCAGGCGCCCCAAGAGGGCACGTATTGAATGGAGCACTGGGTGTTATACGCAAACAATGAATCATGGAACACTACAAAAAAATTTTTTTTTCTTAAAAGATTTTATTTTAAAAAGTAATCTCTACACCCAACATGGGGCTGGAACTCACAACCTCAAGATCAAGAGTCACATGCTCTACCGACTGAGCCAAAAAGACACTCATCATTATCTTCATTTTATAAACAAGGAAACTGAGGCTCAGAGGTTAAGAAATTGTCCAGGTTTGCTGTTGGTAAATAAATCCTGAATTCTGAGCTTCAGTGCCTCATTTCTTGAAGGAAGAACTGAACAGGAGAAATTAAATAAGATGGTGTTGGCAATCATGCCCTGAGTAAACATTTGAGACATTTGAAAATCAAACAGAATCAGGATGAATTGCAACGTGACCTTTCCATCCCAACAGAATTGGGTTTACCCCATGCCATGTGGTGTAGGAAAAGCCTGCCTCCGTTTTCCTATCTGTGAAATGGGATGAAAATGGTACCAATTACTTGGGGTAGTTAATAATGAAAGGACAGACCCACGTATTCTAGTCACAGGCTGAGAGCTGTCAATGGTGCTGACCCCAGGACTTGGCATTCCTGGCACTGCGGGGGGGGGGGGGGGGTGTGTGCTGGGGGGGTCAAAGGAGCAAATGGGATGTGGGAGAGGTGGACCTCAGAGGGGCAGCCCCGCCTTCTCTTGCTCTGCCGCTGAGCCTCACAAATTAATCTATCTCAGCAATCAGACCAAACATTCAGATGGGAAAACCGAGGTCCGAGAAAATATGGCTAATTAGGGCCAGAGCTAGGGCAAGGGGGTTAAGCGAAGAAGGTATGAGGAACACGCATCAGTTGAGCCTCCACAGGGCATATGTCTACAAGGCATTTCTTCACAGAAGAAGAGGAAATGACCGGCTGAGAGTCACACCGCTGGGGGCTGCTCATCTCCCGCCAACCCCACTTAGGTCTTTGCACGGATCTGATCCTTCTAGGACCCAGGATACTTAACCAGTCCTCCCACCCCCAACCTCATATGAGCATGACCCTCTTCCAGGAGTAGCTGAGTTCTAATGTAGAAATCTAAGTGTTCAACGCTAGGCCTCCCCTGGGAGGGTTCCTGGCAGCTGGGAGGATGTGCAGGAAAGCAGAGGGTGGGGTGTCTTGGATACAGTGGGCCCCTCCCAGAACAGGAGGCCCACTGAGCTATCACCTGCCCACTGTCTTCTTGTGGAATGTGAGTTCCAGATGGGGAAACCACTTGCCCACATTCATACTCACTCATTTATTTATTCCACAAATACAAAAAGATAGTTCCAGCACACAGTGCTAGAAAGAAAATTAAACTACATAGGAGCCTGGAGAGTGATGGGAGGGCCATTGATAATGTTGTCCAGGCAGAGTTAGGGGCCTTTCTGAAGAGGTAACTTTGACCTGGGACTAGAAAAAGAGCATACCAGGCAGAGGGAACGGCATGGGCCAAGGCCCTGACATGGGACTGAGCTGGTGGGTTTGAGGAACAGCAGAGGGGCTGGAGTGGGGTGTGGGGATGAGTGGGTGGGGGGTTGATGCAGGGCCTCAGGGGTGGGGAGAGGAGTTGGGAGTTAATTATGGGAATTGACTGAGAGCTTTTGAGGGAAGTGATTTGTTTTATAATTTTAAGAAGCCTCCTGTGTCTATCTCAGGGCAAAGGGGCTGTAGGGGGCAGGGTAAAGGCTGGGGCAGCATCTGGGTAGGTCATGGACCATGGTGGGGCCCATGGGTGGATTTGGGGTATGTTTTGGAGACTGAGAGATGGGCCATGGCCATGGATGTTCAAGGGGATTCAAGGATAAGTCATGGTTATGATGGGTGACTAGTCATTTACCAGATAACTAGTAGCTGCCTAGTTACCTGGAGAGGTGGGGCCACCTGGATGGGGAAGATTTGTCAGGGGAAAGTACCAAGATACTTAGGGCTCAGGGGCGCCTGGGTGGCTCAGTCGGCTAAGTGTCTGCCTTTGGTTCAGGTCATGATCCCAGGGTCTTGGGATTGAGTGCCACATGGGGCTCCCTGCTTGGTGGGGAGCTTGCTTCTCCCTCTCCCTCTGACCCTCCCCCCTGCTCATTCTCTCTCATTCTCTCAAATAAATAAATAAAATCTTAAAAAAAAAATTTAGGGGAGGCAGCTGGATGTTTGGGTCTGGGCTCGTGGGGGGTCAGGCTGGTTTTAGGGTGAAACAGACAAGACAGGCCCTGTGGGGAGCACTTGACCGACCCTCCCCACTCTGGACCAGGGCTGCAGGCAGGAGAGGGGAGGGTCCTCCCAGCCTCTCAGATGCAGCATTAATCAATCTGCCACTCCAGACTAATTGCTTTCCCTGTTAAGAGGGTAGAGTGGGGACAGAAAGCCCGGGGAGGTGGGGGGGGCAGGAGGGGGTGAGGGGGAAGGGCTTGGAGGGAGGCTGAGAAGCTGCCTTTTGATTTGCCCATCTTGCCTGTCCCCAAGATCTCGATATGTGCTAGCCCTGGCTGTGACCCCAAGTCCTGCCTCTAAGACAAACCCTAAATCTGTCCCAGTCCCCACCCACAGCTGCCTCTCACCGTCCCCCATCTCCCTGAGCTCAAGCTGCTCCAGCCCCACCTATACCTGCCTCCGGGCCTTTACAAGAGCTGTGCCCTCTGCAGAGAAAGCCCTTCCCCCTGCTTCCCCCCCCCCCCCCCCCCCACTGGCTGCTTGTTTTCATCTACTCTTCAGCTTAAATGTCACCTCTTCAGAGAAGCCCTTCCTGCCCAGCCTGGGCAGTCGCATTCCCACTCCCCCATCCCCACATTTTATCCTTTTCCTTAGTTGAACATCTGTCTCCCCAGCCTATGAGCCTCCATGTCCCCCAAGCCCAAAGCTGGGCCCCAAACGCAGTGGGCATTCCATGTGCAAGTAGAATGACTGATGCTGTAAATTGAGTGTTTGGGGGGAGCTCTAAGGGGTCCCCATTTCACAGAGGAAGAAGGTGCGGCTCAGAGAGGGAGCTGGCTGCCGGGGTTCATTGGGGCTGCCTGACCAGGGCCTCCCAACACACCATGTTAAAAGGGAGGAACAGGGGGGCACCTGGGTGGCTCAGTCGGTTAAGCGTCTGCCTTCGGCTCGGGTCATGATCCCAGGGTCCTGGGATCGAGCCCCGCATCGGGCTCCCTGCTCATCAGGAATGGCCAGGTTCAAACCTCAGTTGGCCACTCACTTTGAGGGAGGGCTAGCTTCTCTGTGCCTCAGTTTCCTCATCCGTAAACCAGGACTACCCTCATCCTTATTCTCTGCCCATAGACAGCTGGGGTGTGAATAAACGAGTGAAGGCGTGTGGGACCTCGCCAGCTGCAGGGGACCAGCCCATCCTGCCCTCCCTCAGACCACACAATGTTAGCCCTTTTTTCCTTGTACAAGCGAACAGGGTCCCAGAGACGCTATCAGTCACTCAGGCATTGGTGAGCAGCCTGGGATTCATTCAAAGTCAGCTCCTGCTGGGTTCTCTGCTTACTACCTCAGTTTCCCAGAATGAGGTCATTGGCCCTGCCCCAAAGGTGTGACCTCATGCCCTCCCTGGACTGAGGGCACCCAGGCCTCCTCTCCTCGGGCAGTCAAAACCTTGCATCCAGACCCCAAAGAGTCCCTGCAGCTCCCTCGTCCTCCACTGGTGCCCCCCCCTTCCTTAAAGCAGTGGCTGCAGCGCTGGGCTGGACAGCAGAGTGGGATTGAGTCCCAGACTCCTCGTAACCTCTCTGGGCCTCAGTTTCCCTGTCTGTAAGTAGGTGTTCAGACAGCTCTGGATGTTTCCCGTAGGGGAGGTACTGTGAGCCCTGCCCCCATGGTCTGGACAGCCCAGCCCACCCCCTCACCACCCCACTCACCTCGCTTAGCAGGAAGGAGAGTGCCGTTCCACTGCGCCTCATGCTGCAGGCATCTCTGAGCCCGGGGAGACAGATGTGAGACCCATCAGGCCCTGAGAGCCAGCCAAACCCCTGCGAGACTCCCCCTAGACAGGAGGCCCATCCCACACCCTGTCCCCTCTCCTGGTGCCCACAGATGCTCAATCAAGGTAGCTGGGCCGTACCACAGGCACCAATGTGGGACACCCCTCCCCCCAGAGCTCTGCAGGGGCCTCCACCCAGGAGCAGCAGACCCTGGTGCGTGCACACACTCCCCAAGCCTCCTGCCCCCTCCATGCCAGGGTCCGCAGCCTTGGAGCATCAGGACCTTCAGGAAGAAATGCCCTGGCCCCAGGCCCCATGGGGGATCCATTCAGCTCCCAGCCCAGCTCTGGTGGATTCAGGGACCCCAGTCTACTATCTGAGAACTGCTGCCACCCCCCCCCCCAACTCACAGAAGCTCTGCTAGGCTCAGGCAGGCCTGGCACTCCCTGCCACCGCTGAGTCCCGTCTGAGTCCCGTGACCTCCCTGGGAGCGGAGGAGGGGAGGACTGGACCTGCCCAAGTGGGCGGCCCAGGGTCCCCTCCCCCCCCCCCCCCCCCCGGGCGCCCCCCACCCCCCCCCGAGCCAGGCTCAGACAGGACACACCCACATACCAGCCCCAGTTCAGAGTGATGGGGGAGGGTGGGCGGGTGTCCCCAACATGGGTATGAGAGAGAGCGGCCAGCAGTGTGACCGAGGTGTGTGTGTGTGTGAAGGGGGCGGTAGGCTCAGGGTGGGTGGGTGTTAAGTTTAATTGTTCCTGTGCTTGTAAGAGAGGGAGACAGGTGGAAACACGAAGAGCCAAAGAGAGAAAAAGAAAGAAAGGGAGAGACACAAAGAGAGACAGAGGGAGGTGCAGATTTGAGGTAAGAATGGAAAGATTTTACCGGCTCAGGGTCTGGGACACAGGCTTCATAGGACAGCCCATGAGGTGTGGCCTCAGGAGCTTAGGGGTGGCCCTCTGGGGTCCCTGGAGGCTCCAGGAAAGTTGGCCATTGTGCTGTGCCACCCTAGGCAGATAGATGACCCTCTCTGCTCAATGCACTCGTCACAGACAGCGGGGACTGGAACTACAGAGGATGGGGGGGAGGGGGTCCTGTGGCCAGAGGAAGGGGGCTGTGTGTTGCTGCCATGTCCTGAGCTACTGCAAGTTAATGTTTCACTAGAATGGCTGCTCGCCCGGGAGGCCCCGCCGTCCCTCTGCCCCCAAAAATCATTAGAGCATGACTCCTCCACCCCAGCAGGCTTCACCCCCGTGTGCTGTGTGACCTTGACCCCCCACCTCTGTCACCACCCATTTCACAGAAGGGTAAACCCAGGCTTGAGGGGGCAGCTCCAGGCCGGAGTCCTGGCCAAGGCACAGCCTGGTGCCTCCACGTCCCCCTCCGCTAGAGAAGCCTGGAAGTTTCCAGGGGACGTGGTGGGTGGGAAGCAGGAAGAACCCACTAACCCACCAAAGGTCCCCAGGCGGTGGCCTGCCCCTCCCTATACAATGGGAGGGGAGAAAGTGGGGGGCCCGGGCTCAGACCCTAGGAAACAGGATTGAGACAATAAGGTGGGGGAGCCATTTTGACTCCCTGTTCTCTGGGTGCTTCTGGCACTGTCCCTGCCTCCTGGACCGCCTTCTCCCCCTGCTGATTTGCCCTCCTGAAGACTTGAAGGAAGATCTACTAGATTGTGGAACTTGCTGGCTGGAAACTCTCCTGTGATGTTTGGGCTAAAACCCACACCCCTTCCCACAGCCAGTGCAGCCCACCACTCACCAATCGCTCACACTACCCTGACTCCACTCACTTCTTTGTTGTTTCCCAAGCATCTCAAGTTCTTCCTACCACAGGGCCTTTGCACTTGCTGTGCCGGCTTCCCGGGACACCCTCCCAGCTTTCTCCAGGGTGGTTCCTTCCCACTTTTCAGGCCTTGGTTCAAATACCACCTCCCCAGAGAGACCTCCCTGCCCTCTCAGAAAACCTGGACACGTGGGCCCTTGGGATTCAGTCACAGCCCCAATCTGTGACTCCATGACCCTCTGTGCCATGTGAAATGATGTCATTTGATCCCCTGGCTATTGTCCGCCTCCACCTTGGAGACTGCGGGCCCCATGAGGGTGGAGAAATGGTCCCCACTATGACCCCAGCACAGAGTAGGCACCCAGAAATGTTTGTCACAGGAGCCCATGACTCGGGAGGCCACAGAGGAACAGTAAGGGCTTTATTGTGGCAAGCGTAGCCCCTCCTCAGGTGCTCCAGCCTCATCCAAGCCCCCTTCTCTCTCAGCCCCACAGAGATCACTCTGGTGGGCGATGGGCAAAAGATGACCTTTGGTTCACAGCTCCCTGGAGGAGAAACACACGCAAGAGGGCATTCAGGCACCAGCAGGATTTACAGCAGGGACTTGGGAGGGCAATCCCTCCAGCCCAGCCCCCACCTCACTGTGGAGATGTCATCCAGCTTCTAGAACTCAGACACACCCTGGTGACAGCACCTCATAGCCATCAGTACAGACCCGATGAGCAAAACGGACACCAGCAGACACACAGCCACCACACCTGGGTTCCTGCGCAAATTGGGGGCCCCAGTGTCACCTGGAGCTGAGGGGAGGAGGCCTGAGTCAGCCCTGGACCCCACCCCTCCCAAGGCTGAAACACCCACCAGGGCCCCAAGCCTTTTGAGTCCCTTCCCAGGAAGCCGTACTCGCTTCCCCCTCCCGATGCTGCTGTGACTTTTTTAAAGCACAGCTTTGTCCTTTTCCTTTTGAATAGTATCCCTCTATAAGGAATTCATTCAGTTCTCTGTGTTTTTGCTACCCTCCTTGGCCACTCTCGGGGGTTCTAATCTAGAATTCTGTTCCCAAATGCAGCAAGGCTCTGAGGACGCATGTAAAAATTGACACTTCGTGAAGATGGTTTACATCCTGTGACTTTTTTTTTAAGATTTTATTTATTTATTTGACAGACAGAGAGAGCGCACAAGCAGGGGGAGTGGCAGGCAGAGGCTGAGGGAGAAGCAGGCTCCCCGCAGAGCAGGGGGAGCCTGAAGTGGGACTCGATCCTAGGACTCTGGGATCATGACCTGAGCCAAAGGCAGTCGCTTAACCAACTGAGCCACCCAGGCGCCCTACATCCTGTGACTTTAAGCAGGTCATTACCCTTTGTGTTTATACTGTTCTTTGAACATTTTGGAGACGACGTATTATTTGGAATAACAGATTTTCCTAAACTCCCTAACAATGCTTGGCTTCTACTGAACTCCTGGGGCCCTGTGTGGTCACACTCTGCAACTACCCTACCTCACTGCCCCCCACGAGTATCCCACTCATCCACCTCACTCACCCGGTTCCAGCCACCTCACTCTCCCTCAGATATACCAGGCCCAGTCTTACCGTAGGATCTTTTTGTGGGCTGTGCCTGGACTGCTCTCCCGATAGATACCTGTGTGACTCCCTCCTTCATCTCCTTCAAACTGAGACATTTGCTGACCATTCTTTAAAACTTTCAGTCCTAGGGATGCTTGGGTGGCTCAGTCAGGTAAGTGTCTGCCTTTGGCTCAGGTCATGATCCCAGGGTCCTGGGATCGAGCCCTGCATTGGGCTCCTTGCTCAGTGGGGAGCCTGCTGCTCCCCCTGCTTGTGCTCTCTCTCTGTCAAATAAATAAAATCTTTAAAAAAAAAAATTTCAATCCTAGCATGCAGCTCTTGATCTTGGGGTTGTGAGTTCGAGCCCCACGTGCAGGTAGAGATTACTTAATAAGTAAAAGTTAAAAAAAAATTTTTTGTTTTTAATTCAATCCACTTGTATTGGCATTCTGACCCCTTATCCTGTTTGTTTTGTTCTTTTATAAACAAATATATAATTTACTTATAATCTGTCTCCCAACAAAGCTGTCTCTCACAGGACCTGATGATCCACACTAGGCACTTAATAAATGTGCGTACAATGAAGAAGGTCTGAAGGGCTTTAGGTGAGACCAGGTAGAGTGGGGAGAAGCCCTTCTCCACGTATTCTCAGGTCTGTGTCTCTCCCTGGTGGCCAATCTCAGAACTGCAGCCTGGTACCCCCAACCATTTCCCCAACCCTGCAAACCTCTCAGTACTCACCAGGGCCGGTGGTCACAGAGGTCCCATCAGTGGTGGCTGAGGGCATGGAGGAGGGCTCTTTTCTGGGGGCTGAGAGAAGTGGAGCTCCAATGCAGGGTCAAGGTGGAGGAACTTGGGGGGCTGGAGTGGGAGGTAGGGGTAAGCTCTGAACCGGGGGAGACAGAACTGGGGTGAGGAGGTTGTGAGGAGGTGGGCGCCAACACTGGACTTGTGGAGCTGGGGATGGGTGGGGTGAGGGGGGTTTTCTCTGAATTTGAAGAGTTGTGGGGGATCGTGGAGACTGCCTCTGAACTACGGGTTCTCGCCAGTTGAGTCTGCTAAAAAAGAAACAGGTCCAAAATGGAGTCACTTGTGCTAAGCCCCAGATCAGCAAACCAAGACTTCATACCTGATCTAATTGCAGTTTCCACCCCTCCCACAGGACTGTGACCTCTACCCCGTCAATCTAGAATGACCCGGTCAGCACTTGGGAGATAACCTGACTGATAGACGCCCTTCCTCTGCTTTCCCCCAAGGAAGGTAAACTTGCCTGAAACAATCCACCCTTTGCCAGAAACTTCCTTTCTCTTCCCCCTTCTGCCTATACAAGGCCTTCCATTTTATACAGCTCCTCAGAGCTCCTTTCTATCTGCTAAGATGGGCTGCTGCCCAATTCATGAATCATTAAATAAAGCCATTTAGATCTTCAAATTTACTCCACTGAATTTTGTGTTTTAACAAGCCTGCCTCTAAACTCATGGTTCTGGGGTGGATGGTAGAGCCTGTCTCTGAACTCGGGGGGCTGAAGTGGTTGGTGGAGGTTTCCACCGAACTGGGGGAGCTGTAGCTTGGAAGCTGCCTTCTCCATCCTGCTCTCCGAGAGCACCGAAAAAAATAACACTCAGAAGGAAAAGGCCACTGACCTTGAGGGGAGGGGATGGTTAGGAACAAGGGTGTGCAGCCCCAGCCCCTCTCTGGATGTCGATTTCCCTATTATCCCAGATGGTAAACACCTGCCTCTCAGCAAGACCTGGAAGATTTAGTTCACCACGTTGAATGCTCAGTGGGAAAGCGAGGCGCCCTTGTCGGAAGTCCCACAGTCAGAGTTCCAGGCCAGGCCAGACCCTCCCAGCCCCTATTCTTGCTTTACGATTCTAGAGACCCTCTGAACCCAGGCAGCTTGCTGAGGAACTCTTTTTCTTCCTTCCTTCCTTCCTTCCTTCCTTCCTTCCTTCCTTCCTTCCTTCCTTCCTTCCTTCTTTCTCTCTCCCTTTCTTCTTTCTTTCTTTCTTTCTTTCATTCATTCATTCATTCATTCAGTAAACTCTACCCCCCACATGGGGCTTGAACACATGACCCTGAGATCAAGAGTCGCATGCTCCACCAACTGAGCCAGCCAGGCCCCCCCTGGGGAACTCTTTTAAACTTTCTGGGACTCAGTTTGTCTGTAAAATGGACATCACGGTAAGTCAGAGCCTCTGAGCGCTCACACAGGCCTGGCACCTAGTGGGTACTCAGTGATGCTCAGCTGCACAGATCCATTCCGAGCTCCTGGGGAGAATCAGCCCCTAATCCTCACCAGGTACCTGGAAGGTCCCCAAGGCTAAACTCGGAGCCTTAAATGAGGGCCTGGCTCAAAGGCCTGCGCTCTGGGAAGAATCAGGGGACTGGGTCTCTGGAAACCTACCTGGCTTTTTTCCAGCCATTTCCCGGCTCCTACACCATCGCAGGCACTGAGCCCAGGAGCTCAGGGTGGGTAAATGTTTTGCGGGCCACCTCCCACAATTACTTCCCAGTTCTGAGCTCCAGGCACCTTAGCAGTTTGCCAGTTCATTCATCAACCGCTCCCTGCCCTACCCCATCCACTCTACCCTGGGCAAATCTGTGTGCTTCCTCCCTTGCCTCACCCCAGGCAGCGAAAATGCGGAAGTAACGTCCAGAGCTGGCCCCAGGAGGGAGCTGGGTCTACACACAGACACCCCACTCCACCCCCCCAGTTCTCTGTCCAGTCTCCCAGGCTCTGTGGGGATGACAGAGAAGTCTAGAAGAGGCATCATGCACTGGCCTGACGTCATTCCCATTTTACAGATGGGGAACTGAGACTCAGAAGGGTAGGGAGTCTGGCCCCAGAAGACTGCGAAAGTGGGAAGAGGGCCCTTTAATGACCTCCGAGGAATCAAGGGCCAAGAGGCCAGCCTCCCCAAACTGCTTCCCATTACTGAGGAATTTCTGCTGAAATCAGAAGACGACTCAGGGCCACAGTGGACCTCCAGCCAAGCTAGGACCCCGGGGAGCTGAACTTCTTAAAGTGAACTGAGTAATAGCAGTGGGCCTTGAAAGAGGAGGTGAAGGAGGACACAAGCTCTGCTGAGTGCCCGGTACAGAGTAGGCAGGTGCTCATGAGCTGCGGGAGACTCGACCAGAAGGTGAAGTGGGGCTCTTTCCATGCACTGTACCAGGAGTTTCCTTTGCCCAGAGAGTCCCAGACCAGGAGGCTGGCAAGAGCCAAGTCAACTGGTTCGAATCTGGGCCTGGCACAGCTGGGAGACTCGTCTTGCCCAAGCCTGTTTCCTGAGCTCCGCAATGAGGGTAAATGCGGTGTCTTCTTTTTTTTTTTTTTTTTAAAGATTTTTTATTTATTTATTTGAGAGAGAATGAGAGACAGAGAGCACGAGAGGGAAGAGGGTCAGAGGGAGAAGCAGACCCCCTGCTGAGCAGGGAGCCCGATGTGGGACTCGATCCCGGGACTCCAGGATCACGACCTGAGCTGAAGGCAGTCGCTTAACCAACTGAGCCACCCAGGCGCCCTAAATGCGGTGTCTTCTGAACGAAGCTCTTGCCAGCAGTAAGAGTCTCATGCATGGTGGTCTCCACTCTCGAGAGTCCAGGTTTGGGGCTGGGGCACAGGGTCAAAAAGAGCAATGACTTGGTGGGAGACGGAGGGCTGGGGGAGGAGGATCCCAGTTCAACTCTTCTGCACTCTGGGAACTGTCTTACAGGGCAGCAGACGGAAATTAAGTCAGGTGCCAAGAATGTCTCCTGGGAGCCATAAATAGCATAAGTGGCCAGGAAGTGAGTCCTTGTGTGTCCCCCCAACCCCCAACCCCCGCCGGGACCATGGCCCTGGGGCCTTCACTCCAATCCCTACAGGGACTGGCTACAGGAAACAGGTTTGAAACAGAACCTCAGACTGGGTATGGAGCCCCCACTAGCCTCTGGCTGGTCCAGCTCACGCTGGGATGGCAGAACTGGCTGGGGCTGGGGCAGGGGCTGGGGGCTGCAGGCGTGGTGGCACTCCAGCTCTTCTCACCCCTGCCCCACCTCCCTTCTGAGAGGAGCGGCCCTTCGTGTTTTGGGGGGAGGCGGGAAGAGGGGCAGGCCGACCAGGGTGGCCTGAGGGAGGGGTCCAGAAGCCAGGCGTGTAGCCGGGCCATGGGCCCCGCTCCAGCTTCCTGGAGGCCAGGTCTCCTCCTGACCTGTTCTTACCTCTACAGGCGACAGTGAAGAGAAATTCCCCGACAGCAGCACCAGAGCCAGCAGCAGAAGTGGTGGCGGCGGCGAGCCTGCCATTCCGGTGCAGGGAGGGCCAAAGGCGGGCTCAGCCCAGGTGTGCGGCCAGGTGCCTGCTCTACACCCGCAGGCGCAGGCGCACCCTGCTGGCGGCCCGCGGGAGCGCGCACAGGCCGGGCCTCGGGACACAGGGCCTCTGGGGGGCTGCTACTTACTGTTCACCGGGCTGTCACTCCCGCCGCCCTCTCCACCTGGATCCCCCCACCTCTCCTAAAAACTGCACCTGGACCGTGACCCTGAAGCCCTTAAACTCTCCCTCTCCCCTCAAGACACTCCTGCCGCCCCCCCATTCCCTTTCCCCTCCACTCTGTGGCCCCCTGCACAGCTGCCCCAAACCCACGTCGCCACCCTCCTCTGCCCCTCCTCTGCCCAGGCTGCCCCCTCTGGGGTGGCCCCCTCCCTCTCTGCCCTGTTCCTGCCCGTACAGGCTGGGTATATCTGTGTCTGGCTCGCTCTCACCTAGACCAGGGGTGAGAGAGAAAGGCAGGATACACTTCCCAAATCAGGAAGTGGTTGGAACCCCCTAGCATGTCCTGAACGAAGCACCCATGCATGCACCCGTAGGATTTTCTAGGGCCAAAGAACTCATGGTGGCGATTTTAGGCCAGATCCCCAGACGCTGGCTTCTGGAATGTGCTGGGGACAGCTTCCATCTGGAACTGACTGGACCCCACCCCATTAGCCGTGGATAGATACAGCAACAGAGGTGGGACCACACGGTGGGTTCGCCCTGACCTCCGGAAAAGGCTTAGGGTCCCCATCCCAGCCACAGACGCCATGTACCAAGTGCATCGTTGGAGGCTCCCATCCAGGATGTTCCAGATCCTCCCAATTCCCCCCCACTCCCCGAACCAGGCCCAAGACACCCCCATGAGCACAGGCGGACCAAGACTCAGGCTGTGGAGGGCTTTATTCGTTAGACCCAGAGAGCCACACTGCCCCTCCCCTGATGCCCCCCCCACCAGTCAGCCAACGTCCTAGACGCCTGGCCACTGCATGTGCTGCGAGTTGTCCCACGCTGCTGGTCCCAAGAGCGCATCCGTAGTGAGGGAGGCCCGGGTGTGGTGGCCGCGCCGGGTGGCATGGAGCATCCTGGCAGCCATCTGCTGTTGCCTCAGCTGGCGGCGCACCGTGAAGCCCCTCCAGGCCGACTGGATGGCCGCGGCTGCCTTATGCTGGCGACGGGACTGCCGGGGGCTCCGGGAGGCCATCGGGGTGCCGCAGGCCCACGGCATGCCAGCCTGGACCCTGGAGCCCCGGCCCATGCCGTGCACCACCCGAGTGGGCAGGGTGTGGCCACACATGTGGCACGTGCGGGGGCTGGACCCCACGAGCATCACCACGCTGGGCGGGCTCCCCAGCCTGGGGCTCAGGGACTGGCAGAGGGGGCAGACGTGCGGCTGGCAGGACTGGAAGCAGCGGTGGTCCGACGCGGACTTGGTCCTGCTGTCCGTCTTGGCCCACACGCCTGGGAGCAATGCTGCCCGGGTTTGGTTCCGGCGGGTGCAGAAGCCTCGCCACGTGGCCTGGATGGCGGTGGCAGCTTGGGAGAGCCGGGCCAAGTTCCGCCGCACACGGTAGCCGCGCCAGGCGGCCTGGATGATGACGGCCCACTGGTGCCACACCTTGATGGTTCGGCGCACCAGGTAGCCGCGGGCACACGCCTGGATGGTGACCACGGCACGGATGATTATCTTCTCCACAGCCTGCATCGACGTCACCAGCTCCCCCGACTGTCTGGGATCCTCCGCTGCCTCTCTACCCGCAGTGTCCCAGGGCACAGAAGCCCTGGCCAGATCCCAGGCGCCACCGGGGGCTGCGGCGCTGCTCACGGGCCCGACGGCTACACTGGGGACGGCTGAGTTCCATGCTTGGCCACCAGCTATGCCGGCGTCCACAGGGCCCTGGAGTACAGTGGGAGTCAGGGACGCCCTGTGACTACCTGCGGGAGCCACGGCGCCATGGAAATCCCGGGACCCCTGCATCGGCTCCGGGGTAAAAAGGGGCCTCCGGGAACCATCAGGTGAAGACTCATAGCCCAAAGACACCCTCCGGAACCCCAGGGGCAGCTTAGGGGCGGTCGTGTTGTGTGCCACCTCAGGGCTGTGGATGATGGGTATCACGGCTGGTGGCGCGCTCTTGGAGTGTCCGGGACTCTCCTGTGAGGACCTGGAGGCGTGCTCCTGCACTTCATGCAAGGGCACAACCCTGGCTACGTTACCGTCTAGCATGTCTGAGACAAGACAACCGTGCATGAACCTGTAGGATTTTCTAGAGCCAAGAAATTTGTGGTTGCTCCGAGTCAGGTCCCCAGACTCTGGCTTCTTGTGTGCCCTGGGGACTGCTTCTACCTGGAACCCACCAGATGCTGTCCCCCCAGCCGTGGGCGGGTACAACACATGTGAGGTCTCGTGGGTGGTCCCTGACCTCTGGGAAGTGCTTGGGGTCCCCACCCCAGCTATAGACCCTGGGTACACACCGGATGCCATAGTACTGCTATGGACCAGCTTGGGTGACCCTGAGACCATGGGAGAAGCTCCCATCTTGTGGGCATGGCCCTGGGGCACCATGTGAGTCACCGAGGGGCTCTGGGGCACCACGTGAGTCACTGATGCCTGTCGACTCAAGGGGGCCCCAGCAACCTTGACAGGCTCCATGTGCACACTGGGAACCCTGCTAGCAGTCACAAAGTGGGAGCTGGGGGCCTCCCAACTGGTTGCTGACCTCTGCTGCAGAGTTGGGGTGGTGCCACCAGCCATGCAGTGCTTGGCAAAATTCAGGGACTGGGGTGGGACAGGAGTCATGCCACTGGCCAGAGACTTAGTCTGGCTAGGAACCATTTCCAACAACGGCCTTTGACCATCGGGAAGGAATTCGTGGCTGGGGTCAGTTGACAGGGGATTATGGCACATCCACGGGGTTGCGTCAAGGACCATGGACTCCGCACTGGATACGGACACCTGGGACACAGCCTTGTTCAGGTCCTCTGGTTTCATCATGGCCTGGTCATCTGTGGCCTCAAATGGCATCATCTCAAGAGCGTGGCTCAACTGGGAGGCTCTTTGTAGGACCGTGGGCACTTGGAGTACTCTCCTGGTTGTGCCACTAGATTCCAAGGCCTGGGGTTGCAGTCGAGCCAGGCCAGTGGCATGGGATGCCTGGAAGGGGGCTGTAGACCCTTCCCCAGCCAGGGCTCCATGGTAAGGACGGGGAGAGATCCCGATCAGCATGGACCCCTGGGGGAGGCTCTGGGCCACATTCCCCACTGTGGATGGCAGGCCAGCTGCATTATCCGTGGACCCCAGAATCAGGCCCTGATTCAGTCCCCCAGGATCTATGGCTGGAACCACACTAGAGGCCACAGACCCAGGAGACACACCTGGGTCCATCCCACTTGACACTGAACCTGGGATCAGGCTTGGGGAAGTGAAACTCACTGAGGGTCTTATGAAGCTTTGTCTCTTCCCACCAGCCCCAGATGTCGTCATTAGACTGGGGCGTACCCCACTAGCCACAGAACCTGGAGGAAAGTTCTGGGCCACAGCACTGGCCATGGGATCTGGAGGAAGACCCTGGCCCATGCCGCTGATCACGGATCCTGGGGGAAGGCTATGGCTGATACCATAGATCACAGACCCTTCAGGAAGGGTTTGAGCCACACCACCAACCACGTAACCGGGTGGAAGGTGGGGAGGCACAGCACTGATCACAGACCCTGGAGACAGGCTCTGCCCCACGCCCCTGATCACCGACCCTGGGGGAAGGCTGGGGGCCACACCACTGGCCACAGTACCTGGGGCCATGGCTGTGGTCATCCTACTGGCTACAGAACCTGGCACCAGGCCACTAGCTGTGTCCATCACGGGCTCCTGGCTGAAAGCATTTGCTTGTTCATAACCGGGTGCCGTGATTGTGGACACCGAAGGATGCTGGTGGTTCAAAGATACTGGGAGATCAACATTGACCTGAGGCATGCTGGCGCCTGCATTGGCCTGAGAAAACCTGAATGGACTCGTACCCAGTCTGTTGGGCACTGAAGCCCGAGAGAAACCAGGGCCCTCTGAGGCTTGCTTGTGAATCAAAGGGGCACCTGCCACAGGGGCCAGGGATGCAATGGGAGTCACGCCACTGGCCATCTGAAACTGGTTTGGGCCCATACCAGTTGTCACACTTCTCTGGCACACACTCCCTGTCATACCCGGAGATACAGGCCCTGGAGACATACTTAGGAACATACCAGCAGCCAGGGTCCCCCGAGATGTATTTGGGAACATACCAGCAGCCACAGTGCCCCGGAACAGAGCCCCAGGACATATACTGGTTCCCTGGTCTAGACAAGAGTCCTCTCCACTAGCACCGGATGCCTGGTAGAGATTTGGGGCTGAGAGAGTGACCTCAGAATGTTCAGTGATGCTTGGGCGTCCCCCACCGACACCAAGCGGCTGATGAAACGCCAGGGACACCTCGCTGAACTCAGGGGCCTGGGCGTTTGAGGCCACCCCACCAACCATTACAGAATCTTGACAGGGGGCCATCCCAGCGGCCACAGGTGACTGGCTCAGATCTTGGCCCGGGCTGCTAATGGCAGAGGAATATGATGTGCTCAAGGGGATTTCAGTCACAAATGATGGGTGATGCAGACTAGGGGCCACGGCATTCACTCTTGATGGTAGATTTGAACCCACTGTAGGGACCCAGCCCGACTGGCCAGCTGCACAACTGGTGCCACCCATTACAGATGGGTGGAAGAGGCTGAGGGGCCCCCTGCTGGCCACAAATGACTGGGCCAGGCTGGGGGCCACCCCACCGGTCACAGGTGGCTGGGCTAGGTTAGAGACCACCACACAAGCCACTGATGGCTGGACTAGGCTGGGGGCCACCACACAGGCCACTGATGGCTGGGGTAGGCTGGGAGCCACCACACGGTCCACTGGTGCTTGGGCTAGGCTGGGGGCCACCCCACTGGTCACTGATGGCTGGGCTATGACGGGAGCCGCCCCATCAGTCATACATGGCTTAGCTAAGCTGGGAGCTATCGCACTGGTCACAGATGGCTTAGCTAAGCTGGGGGTTACCCCACTCCTCATAGACGGCTTAGTTATAGATGGCTTAGCTAGGCTGGGGGCCACCCCACTGGTCACAGATGGCCGTGCTAGGCTGGGGGCCACCCCACCAGTCACAGATGGCTGTGCTAGGCTGGGGGCCACCCCACCAGTCACAGATGGCCGGGCTAGGCTGGGGACCACCCCACCGGTCACAGATGGCTGGGCTAGGCTGGGGGCCACGCCACTGGCCGCAGATTGCCAGGCTAGGCTGGGGGTCACCCCACCGGTCACAGACGCCTGGGCTAGGCTGGGGACCACCCCACCAGTCACAGATGGCCGTGCTAGCCTGGGGGCCACCCCACCGGTCACAGATGGCCGGGCTAGGCTGGGGGCCACCCCACCTGTCACAGATGGCCGAGCTAGGCTGGGGGCCACCCCACCGGTCACAGATGGCTGGGCTAGGCTGGGGGCCACGCCACCAGCCACAGATTGCCGGACTAGGCTGGGGGCCACCCCACCGGTCACAGATGGCCGTGCTAGGCTGGGGGCCACCCCACCGATCACAGATGGCCGGGCTAGGCTGGGGGACACCCCACCTGTCACAGATGGCCGAGCTAGGCTGGGGGCCACCCCACCGGTCATAGATACCTGAGCTAGGCTGGGGGCCACCCCACCGGTCACAGATGGCTGGGCT